>NC_138223.1:32545013-32959709 GCF_964197995.2 Scardinius erythrophthalmus
ACACACACACTGCAGAGCTCACAAATGTGTTCACGCGCACACACACAACACACAATTCGACTCTCACACAGATTCTCCCTCCTACGCAAGCGCACACACATTCCCCATTTCTCGCCTCACACACACACTCTCTCTCTCTCTCTCACACACACACTCTCTCTCTCTCTCTTACACACACACACCCCTCCCCCCTCCATTCTCTCACACACACATCCTGCCTCACGCACACATCACATACACACAGTCACATTCTCTCTATTCTCTCTCACTCTGTAACTCACTTGCACATACATACATACACTCAGACAAATACACATGCAATAACACACACATACACCCCCCTCCCCCTTAAACAGGAATCCTGCCACTCTTCCAATACACACAAATACACACACAGATCACAAACATACACTCCACCCCCACTCTTCCAAACACATCCTGCTTTTCCTTTATCACAGACACACACACTTCATGCTTTATGGGGACTTTCCATATGATTTTTATACTGTACAAACTGTATATTCTATCCCCTTACACTAATCTTAGCCACTAATCTTAAACTTTCTGCATTTTTACATTTTCAAAAAACATCACTTAGTATGATTTATAAGCGGTTTTCCTCATGGGGCCCAAAAAATTTGCAACCTGTTTGAATGACAGTTCATATATTGCCATTTATTGCAGTGCAAGTTTAAAACACAAATATAAATAATAAATTATTAAATGGTAGTGTTTTTCTTTCTTCTCCAATTCAAGTCATATTCGTACAGTAACCAGGTGCTGTATCCTTAATGCTCTTCCACCAGAGTTCACCTCGATGCAGTTCATCTCCTAAGTCAAAGGCCATACCAGGCTCGCTAAGATATAGATTTTGAATAGATATTTAACATGTTAAAATCAGTGTAAAGGTAGAATGACTTCAATCATCATGAAAAAAGGCTAGTTTGTATACTTTTCTCTGTCACTAGATGACCACAGGCACAAATCACAAGTTGACCTGGAATAAAAAAGGCAGAACTTTATGCAGCCAGCAGAGGGCATGAGTGTTCCATGAGTGTGGATGGGGGAATTAATCCAGACAAACATCAACAGATGGTACACGTAATAACTCCCACTGCACATGTAACAAGAATAAGAAGCATTTGTATGATAAATGTGAAGTAGCCTTTTTAAGGTATACATCACTGCTTGTACAGTAGATCGTTCTAGATATCTGTAACAGTAGATTATCAAAAATAAAATTCTTTCATCATTTACTCACCCGCATGTCTGTCCAAATCTGTACACAGAATAAGATATATATATATATATATTCTTTTGTGTTCCACAAAGGAAAGTAATGTATACAGATTTGGAACGACATGAGGGTGAGTTAATGATGACAGAATTCTCTTTTTTTTTTTTATATATTTTTTATATACAAACAAAAAATGAGATATTAGCCAACTTTGGAGTTTCTTTGATCATCATGATCACTTAAAAAACAGTTTGCAGTGTCTGTTAATGCTTAACAATCTAAAGGTCAACAATCTTATAAGGTAATAAACCATACGCTACATGTAAGAGTTTTGATTAATATTTAAAGGTATTTACATTTTTGCTACAGTTTAACATCTTATTTAAAAGTAGAAATATATTAAAATAACTTTTCATAAAATAATATCTTGTTCAGACCCACCCCTCCTGCTTTCCACATGCAGGAATGCTGAATTCCAGTGACTGCATCCAGATCCTCTGACTCTCTACATTCTCCATGCTGTAATGAAATTCCTTTTCCTCATTCTTATCATACGGTACTCTTCCGCTCCACCCTTTAACTCTCTTTCTTATTCTCTCTTTAGACACATATCTAGTCTCACTTCCTTATTTTCCCGGCGCCTCCTTTTCTTGTCCTGCGGGACATTGTCTTTGGTGCTTTCTCCATTTCTGCTGGCAGAGAGTGGAGGGTATCTGATGTCTGGCCAGTCCAGTGCACGAGGTCCTGCAGCACTCTCACAATCCACATCTTCAGACCGAAACTCCCACTGGACGCCTGACCATCCAGCTCCTTTCACACAAGCACATACAGATTGTCTATGAAATTTAGATTTTTTCATCACAAAGCTTTACATTCAGGGTTTGAAATTAACATCTGCCAACCTGCCAAATGCGGGTAACAGTGTCGGTAACGCTGTCAAATCACTAGCCAATTTGGCGGGTTACTTATTAGTTAATCTGGTTTATTTCTTCTACTTTTTTTGGCTATTAGAAGTTCTGAATGGCCAGTAAAATTTAGTAGCCAAATTGGCCAGTGAGTGAATTAGATCATTTCAAATCCTGTGTGTGTATATGTGACATAGTTAATCTGGGTTTATTTCTTCTACTTTTTTTCTTTGGCTAGTAGAGGTTCTGAATGGCCGGTAACTTAATTTAGTAGCCAAATTGGCCGGTAAGGGAAAAAGTACATTTCAAACCCGGTTTACATTTATGAGAAAACATTATATTTAAAATGGCGTGCTAGACATGTTAACTCCAGCACCTCTTTAACTTCAGCTTCAAATTTCTGGCCATCCACTAGTAGCTGCTCCGTGCTTGCCAACAGGTGTCCCAGACGATCCCTCACAGTTTTCCGTTTTCTCCTATACTCGCTGTCTTCATCGGAAAAATCCGCATCCTCCCGGGTAATGACATCTTCCAGAAGTCGCAGACACTCCTTGAGCGCAGCGTGCAGGATAGATATTTTTTCAGCATCTGACAGCTGAGGAACCAACGGAGGAATGGATACTAAATAATCTTCGGCAACCGGTGTGGACGGCAGTGATTCACTGTTTATCTAAATGGGAAGACAAAAGGAAATGAGTTGTGGTTACAAGGAATCGCCAGATGGAAGAAATTGTAAACAAACATGTAGTAAACATGACAGTGAGTAAGAGCAGCAATTAAAAATAATAAAAGATAAGAGGCAAGTAAACTTATTCCTTATACAGTCAAGACACAATTTCCAAAGGTCACCCAAACTTATTTAAAGGGGTGGTTGAATATGATTTCGCTTTTCTAACTTTAGTTAGTGTGTAATGTTAGCCTAGAAATCTAGACGCACCCTAGCGGCAGCAAAATGTATTTCGCAGCCAGGTACGTCTAGCAACTCTCAATAAACCTTCTCGCTGCAAAAACCCAGATTGGGTCAGGCCAATCACGTTGTGTATAGAGTAGGCGGGGGCGGGCTTAACATACACGACAGAGTTGCGACGGTTACCTGGCTGCTGCTACTACTTGAAAACAAAGAATGGCGGCTGCTGATGGAGAACAACGGTCTTTCGAATCGGCTTTGGCCGCGACTCTGGAGGACTTGGAGTTAATTTTTTCTTTGAGAAAAGAGCAAAGAACGGCACTTAAGTCATTCTTAAAAAAAGGAAGATGTGTTCGTCGTTTTGCCGGCCAGAAATGGCAAAAGTTGAATCTATCAACTAAGCTCCGCTGTTGGGAAAACGCTCTGGTTGGTTGAAGCGCTGTCCTATTGCGTGCAGAGGGAATTTGAAAGACAGCCGTTTATCCCGCCCCTCGGATTGAGCCGTGACTATGGTGAGTTTCCAGACCTAACATCTTGATGTAGGTTTGGCTTGCCAGGCTAGTGTAATGTTGCTGTTTGAGCAAAAACAACATCTGCAAATTTACAACGCTCAAAGTTCAAAGCAAAGGGAGATGTTTGCTTTTAAAGAAATTACTTAAGGACTACAACAAACGGCTTGTAAGGACTACACGACATTCCTCCCGGGTTAGTGACATCACTAACCCTAAAATGTACATAAACCCCGCCCCCGGAACGCGATTAATAATCAAGACAGAATATGCTAATCAATGACTAGAAGATAACTAAACATATAAGCTACATAAATTCATCAACTAACCATTCAGAAATGTTGTCTACATGTTACTGGTGGTGGTTGAGGAGAGATCCTCTGATATGATTGTAAAGCACTTTGGGTGTACAGTAGTACATATGAAAGCGCTATATAAATGCCCGATTCTATTCTATTCTATTCTATTCTATTCTATTCTATTCTATTCTATTCTATTCTTCTCTCCACTGACTTCTAAATACTTTCTGACTTCAGTTTGAACATAAAAGGCTTAAGGTTTTTATGAAATTTACAGTGCATGTTTGTTTGAGGTAAAAGGACACACGCTCTTGAAGCTCCGCCCTCTGTGCCGGGAGCAGCAGCTCATTTGCATTTAAAGGGACAGACACAAAAACAGTGCATTTTTGCTCACCCTCAAAAAGTGACAATTTTAACATGCTATATAAAAATATCTGTGGGGTATTTTGAGCTAAAACTTCACATACACACTCTGGGGACATCAAAGACTTATTTAACATCTTGTGAAAAGGGCATTATACCACCCCTTTAAAACTCCCAAAAAGTTGCTAACTTTTTGAAAAGATACTACTTTTTTTATATATATATAAAAAATTCACTATATTTTAGCCTCAGCTTTAGCCTGAAAGTCTAATGCCCATTGAAGCATGTAGGCTAGTTGGCATATTATTAAGTCACTAATTAATAATGTAGCACCCTCTGAAGCCAGGCTGGTCCTCAGTATGCAGCTCATATTAGGGTGAAAAGTGAACGGATGTTGCTCACCTATGTCAAAAGAAAAAGACTCCATTACATTTCAAACCGCTCCCACGAGTTTCCCAAAAAGCAAGCCGAAACTTTCAAGTACGTTAGAACATTCATGGAAAACAACAAGGAGGTGGTGGACCTGAACAATTTGGCAGGTAACCAAAAAATATTTATTACTGGAACAAAAGCCTGATCCAGAAACACATTCCCCTGCGCGCACCGGCAAGTCTTGGATAGCACAGACAACGCTGTCACTCCTAACAAAATTCATTTGCTGCCTCCTCCACACATTCTTTTAACTTGCTAAATGTCATGATGTCGCAGACTTCAGTTTGCGTCACAAACCGCCAGACCATAATTAGGAAAGACTCAACAGTTAAATATAATAATCAGATTAGTTCTGTATAAATTTGAGACTCACGTATGCCTCCAGGAGTTGAATGCATTCCTTATGAAGAAGCCGAGCTAGAGCTGCGGTTCTCCCTGCGTGGCCCCGCAACCCATGACGGCCGTTTGCACCTCTGCCAGCCATTTATACTCAAAAACACCTATTATTTGAAAAATAACGTTTGAATCAACAGCAGGAATAAATCGGCATGTTCTTGTTTATACTATCCCCATACACTACCGTAGGCTGCCTATAGATGTTGAATGGCGATCATCGGGCGCTGTTTCTCACTCCTTCTTATATATTCGCAGTTATTTCACTGTGGCCAACTATCTCGAAAGACTTCCAGAAACGCAGCTCAGCTCACCCCTTTGAACTGAAGATGTAGCTCTGAATTGCCCGTGACTCCGCCTCCTTATGGGAACGTGGTGCGTTTGAGGGGCTGGGAATGTCAAGGCGGAATTTCATTGGCCTAGAGTTCTTCATGGACCCACCGTGTAATACCTATGCAAACTGGAAAATATAAACAAATAAAAGGAAAAAACACTCAATAGAGCTGTGTGCTTTAAGATCAGGATCATTTTCGAGCCTCTGGAATTTCCTATGGGTTTTCAGAAAAGCAGATTTTGGTTTATGAGTAAAATTAGGAATGTGGTTTACGTTCCACACGTTACAAAATTAATCATACCTTAAATGTGAATTATGATGTTAAGTTTATCTGTTGGATTATTAGGATGGTTAAGTAAGTAATGTTTGCAAATTATAGGCAAAACTTTAAAGAAATCGTACAAAGAACCGAGTCCGGAATTCTGAGGACGTATTAATGTAAAAGCTGATTTATAATTCTTTTTATAAAGGAAATACACCAATTTATGTTGTTGCAAGTTGCTTAAATTAAGTCATGACAAGATATTCCTATTTAAATACAGAAAAACTATAGGCTACTTTATTAAATTAAACTTTTTGTGAATGGCCATTTTAATTCTGCCTAAATCTGCTGTGCTTTCTGCCTAAATCTGTGGTCGGCAGCCTTTTTGTTACTACATAAACACAAAAGGAACTGAGGTCAAGGAAGGCTGGTATAACAGGGTGTTATTTCACTTTTCTGTTTTTCTAAGCTTATCAGTGCCTTCAACTCCCCTTTTTACAATAGGGGACGCCAGGAAGTGTAAAAAAATTATGAATATCTTTATGTAACTCATGCGTCATTTATTGGCGCTATGTGTGTCTCAAACTTATACAATAGTCCCATATTTGTCTGATATGGGGAAATAGGAATCTACACCCATGCCTTGTGTGATCTATAGTGTCAAGAGTGTTGTTGTTGTTGTTAAAAATACCAGGTGTGACATTAATAGAAAACATGGACATTGTAAATTGTGCATGAATTTTATTGTGGAAATCAATTTTTCAGAATTACTTGCTATAACCCTCCTTTTATACAAGTTGTAACATATTAATATAGTTATCCACAAGTTTTGTCATTATCTTAAATAATAGTCTGTGATTGGTCTGTAAGCTGGTATAGTATTTAGTGTTCATAGTCTGATGGCCCTATTGGAGGGGTCTCTTGAATAGGCAGTGAACACATATTCTGTTGATGGGTTGTATGTACCTATTGTCTTTAATACATCCCTGCAAATTATCAAATAAAGTGACATTTATTTTATTTTTGCATATGTGCATATGCTATCAGTCAGTCAGTGGATGCATATTAAAGGGTTACTTCAGGATTAAGCATTAAGCTTTGTATTAAGCATTAAAGGTCCCGTTGCATGCGATTCCATGTTTCAAACTTTAGTTAGTGTGTAATGTTGCTGTTAGAGCATAAATAATATCTGTAAAATTATAAAGCTCAAAGTTCAATGCCAAGCGAGATATTTTATTTAACAGAAGTTGACTACAAAAAACGGCTCGATTGGACTACACCCCTCTACATCCTGCATTGGTGACATCACCAGAACCGTTTCTTGACTAACCTCCGCCCACAGGAATGCTCCCTCAACTCTACTGGCTACTTGCGCACTTCTTATAACTTAGCCTACTGTGTTTACTCAGCTCTTACGGTGATTTTCTGAAGTAAAACTGACGCTTCATCTTTTGTGTGATGTACAATAAACTTTATTAAACTCATCAGTACATGTTTGATCATCATTCAGACAGCAGACTTGTAGGCTATTAATAAATAATGGATACATAGCCTACAAGCAGATGACAAATACGTTATAATAACCGTAATTAAACTACTAAACTATACCTGTTTCATCTCTATACAGCAATCTGACTCTGTAGGCATTATTGTCCGACTCGAAATGAACGCCGTTACTGAGAGTTTCTGATATTATCATCATTCCGTGAGATGAAATTTTCCTGACAGACTGAGCGCGAGCTCATGAAGCTCCGCCCCCTGTGTCGTCCAGCAGCACCTCATTTGCATTTAAAGGGGACACACTAAAACGGCTCGTTTTTCGGAGCCCCAAAAAATGTAAATTTAAACATGCTGTAAAAAATGATCTGTTGGGTATTTTGAGCTCAAACTTCACATACACACTCTGGGGACATCAGAGACTTATTTTACATCTTGTGAAAAGGGGCATAGAACGGGACCTTTAAGCATTAAGCTTTCCTGTAGCTCAGTGGTAAGAGCATTGTGTTAACAACGCAAGGTTGTGGGTTCGATCCCAGGGGATTGCACATATACCTATGTATAAATGTATAGGAGAACGCAATGTAAGTCGCTTTGGATAAAAGCGTCTGCCAAATGCATAAATGTAAATGTAAATGTATTAGTAGAAAACCTGTATTATTTTCGAATTACCATGCTTTCCACCCTCATATCCCCCTGAGAGGAGAGATTTATGTATTTTTTGTCTGGAAAAAATCCTCCGATGACGCAAAAATCGTCATTTTGCGTCATCGGAGGATTTTCTGTTTTCTGGCTAAAGACTACAGCCAGTAGATGGCGTTGTCCCGCATGTTTTCAGCCCGCCCATAGAGGGTGGGATCTCACTCACAGAATGTACACAGTATCAGCCGTCTTTCTTTGGAAGCTAAGCTAGCATGCTCTTGTTCTGTGGAGAAAGCTGAATAATAGGAGAAATCTGAGTAAGTAGGGGTTACCATCTTCCTTTTCCCGGACTTGTCCGGCGGGCGAGACTGTTAAAAATGTCCGGGATTCGGCTTTTGCGTTCTGCGGTCGCCATTCATTGTTTACATGCACACCTCTCGTTTCAATCTAGCTGAATTAATTCCGATCGGTGAATCTGACTGTAGTGTTTACATGAACGCTAAACAAGTGATCGGTTGATGTGCGTTTTACCCTTGCTAAGAAAATTCCCGCTCCTCCGTGAGAGATGCGAGACCCGGCGCGTCTCAGTAATGAAGCCACCGGCCTCGCGCCGTTCTCCCGCGGCCGTCAGCCTCGTCCTGCTCGCCACAGTAAACATGATGAACGGCAACTGTAGAACGCAAAAGCCGAATCCCGGACATTTTGGGTCTCTAAATCCCTGGCAAACTCATCACTTACTTAGGCTAGCCTTGTTGTTTTCAACTGCGCACTCTTACCGGTAGGCGTGGCCTCCTAAGGCAGCGAAGCAAGTGCATTCTGGGAGTTGTTGTCTTTCATCCACATAAGCCAAAAATACATTTTCTGGCTTTTCTCAGTCTAGAAAGCTCCAAATTCAAAAATTTCTCCACATTTCTTCTTCTTAAATGACCTATTTTAAATACACATACATCTTCCCAGAGGTGAAGTATCCCTTTAAGAGCTGCATGTGAAACATTTTTTTGCAGTTTCACTATAAAGTTGCTACAGCTGTGGAAAAGTGATAGATCAGAACATGTGTCTGCTTGCAGACTGTGCATAAGAGAAGATATAGCTATGCTGTTGCCATATTCCTTCCTCCACTGATAACAGCTGCAACGAAAACGCTCAAACTTTCAAAATACATTTCATTGTAACACTGTTCATTTATTGGATCCAGTATAGATGGATAATAAGCTTCTTCTGTATTAGATGAATGCCTCTGCGAGCTGTTCCGCAAAGTGGTGGGGACAAAATAGTCCTTAGTAAAAAGTGACATGTCCCATGGAGACCAAATGATGCCTATGTCCATCACCACATTAGGTCTGTTTGAAAAGACAGCGTTATTTTAGTATTATTTATATTTATACATTGCAGTAATTATTAATATTTTGAATTGGCTTTTATTTCATATTTTCAGTAGGCCTACTGTTAGGTTATTTTAACAATGTGGTGGTAGTTGAAGGTACAAGATGAAGATGAGGGAATAACACAATGTTTACTGGTAAAACTCAGACACGATAAACACAAACACAACTAACGTTAACGAGAACCGACAAGGGACTGAACAGAACAGGGAGTATAAATACACAGGGTGAAATCAGGAAACTAACTAGACACAGGAGGAGGATGATTAACTAATCAGGGATTAACAAGAACAGGTGCAGACAAGACAGACCATAACTGTGACAGCTATGTGCTTCGCCATTTTTATTAGATTTTATTTTAAATAATTTTTCTATTTTAAATTTTATTTTAAAAGTTTGTTTAATTTTAGTACTTCAAATTTTATATATTTTAAAATCTGATAAAACGTTTAGATTTTTTAATAGCCATAGTTTTAGTTAACAATTCAACACTGATATTATCATTGTGAAATCCCCAGTGTGAATCTGTAATTTAGTGCATTTGTTTAGGCACGTTGTTCAGATTTTAAAATGTTAGGTATAACATTACCTCGTCTGGTTTAATGTTTTTTTCCACACCACTTCTGCTCATGCTGATATCATTGTCGCGATACCATTCCGCGCCTCGCGGTGGCACATTACTTTTTCTTTCCACGACAATCTGGTTGGGAACCAAGAAGAAACTCTGACATCCGGATTAATAAACGACTGACAATTTAATCTTCAAAAACGATTCATATTGACAAGTATTTGAACGGTTTTGGATCACAGTTGTCATTAACCGATATTTGAGTGGATATGAATTCGCTTGTTGGATACGGGGTATCATCCGAGTCAGAGGATGAAGAGAAGGGAGAAGACTATCAGAAGGAGTAAGTAATTCATTATTCACTAGACAAATACATTATCCATACTTTTTAAATCAGTATAGGTGTTTTTCATTTAAAAGAATGCCAAGTGTGAGGAGTAGCATCTTTCCACAGTCGAAAACTAAAAGAATAGTTCTCTAAAAAATAAAAATAATCGTCATAATTTAGCCTACTTAACGTTACTCTCATGTAATTACAAACCCATAGGACGTTCATTCCTATGTGCAAATATATATATATATATATATATATATATACATACATACATACATACATACATACATACATACACACACACACATATACATATATATATATACACACACACACACACACACACATATATATATATATATACACATATACATATATATATATATATATATATACACACATATACATATATATAAATACATATACATATACATATTGTGTACCATTGAAGATAGTGAGGGGTTTCGAAAGACTAAGGATGAAAAAGTGACAGATTTTTGTTGTTGTTTTTTTGTGCAAACTACACCTTTAATAAACTGAGAAGTGAGAATTTTTTACAGAATGGTCACCATTCACATGAATTAAAAAATGGGTACACTATTCCTTTAATGAGCTGAGAAGGATCAAGTATCACTTTTTAAATAAACATCTGTAATTATTCCTGCTTAGGTCCTTCAAAAAGACGGATTGTGCTGTAAAGGAGGCAAAAAGCCGTAATTTCCTGTTGGAGTCGGAGTCGCCTTCCAGTGAGTCTGAATCTGGTCCAGAGAACGAGGATCAAGAGGAGGCCTCACCTACTGCCAATCGCTCCTTTCCTGAGTCCTTGCTGACCCCGTCCCTCCGTCCTCACACTCACAAGCTCCCGCCTCCACCTCTGGGAGGCTCCAGCTCGGGTGGAGCGCTTACAGGCAGCAGTGTGTTTGCCAACCCCTTCAAAGTAATGGCTGAGGAAAGACTGAATGTTCTGCAAAAACATGTACCTCTTACTTTACAAGCTCGCCCCACCCAGATCGGCGGCAAGCGCATTTGTGTGGCCTACAGGAAGGATGGTCGCTGCCGCTTTGGAAGCCGCTGCAAGTTCGCACATGACAGCGATCTGCAGAGTAACTGTGCGGTCACCTCTGCTAATGGACCAAAAGACGATGATAATGTTGCAGGTTCACATAATCGTGATCCGCTGGCTTCTTGTGTGGAAGACACAGACCCAGACGGAGAGAAAGACAATGAACAGCGAAAGAAAAGAAGAGTGGGGGTGAACGATTCTCTCATTCCACCAAAACGTGCACTCAAGCAGTATGCCAGACTCGCACACCCCTAAAAGACATTATAATGCTCATAAATTGGGCAACAACTCACTTTTATGTGAAAAACTGTGTAAGATGCTGTGTGTTATATTTATTGAATTAATATGCTACTAATAACATCATCAGTCTGTAAAATGTGTAAGACTTTTTCCAGAGGTCATTAAGACAAATGGTGATGTGGTCAGTGCAAAAAGAGACTCTAACAAATATAAGAAATAGATGTCATTTATTTAGGTCTGTAGTTTCCAAAAAAAAAAAAAAAAAACTTTTTATCTTACATTAGTTGAATTCTAAGGTTTTGAAACAATAAATGTAAATACGCATACATGTTTGTTGCCTTCTGATTTAAAAAAATATACTGTAGTGTATGTGTTAATGTTCAAACTTCTTTCAAAGTTTCTCTTTTTCACTTGAGCTATTGTGGTTCATTTCTACTAGGGATGCACAATGTATTGGTGTAGTATCTCTTACTGGTGATAGATCATTTTTCCCCACATAAAATTGGCATGAAGAAATTAGGTATACACTTACTCGTTCACAAGTTTGGAGGCAGTAAGATTTTTTTTTTTTTTGGTGTGGAAACTAAGTAGTATGTTTTATTCAGTAAGGATGCTTTAATTTGGTCAACGGTGACAGTAAATTTGACAAAACCTTATATTTCAAATAAATGCTGTTATTTTAAACTTATAAGAATCTTGAAAAAAAAAATATTACAGGTTCAAAAAAAAAAAAAAAAAAATTCAACATTGATAATAACAAGAAATGCTTCTTGAGCAGCAAATCAGCATATCAGAATGATTTCTGAAGGATCATGTGACACTGAAGACTGGAGTAATGATGCTGATCAGCATTGCCATCACAGGAATAAATGACATTTTAAAAAGTAGTTAAAATGAACTAATATTTCACAATATTACTGTTAATCACTGTATCAAATAAATGCAGCCTTGGGGAGCATGAGACTTCTTCAAAAACCAAATATCTTACGACCCCAAACTATTAAATGGTAGTGTTTGTCAGCTTATATTGTATATTTAGTTTGTTTCCACCATTTATGTCACCTTCATCATCATTATATTCTCACTTAAAGTTAATCTTTAAAAATGCTATTTTAATAACACTGTTAAATGTAATATTTAGCAAATTTCTAAATGAATTTTTTTTTTTATTGTGATGCCTAAATTTACTTTGAAAAAACTGATTTGTTTTTAGGATTTAATTTTTAACTTTGGACAAAACAGAGTAGAATTTTAACATGGATGGACCATAAAATGATGATAATTATCAGCTCATCTGTAATATGGATGCATCCCTAGTTTCTACAGTACCAATTCAAGCCACATGATGGCACAACTTTGCTTACACAATGGCTTTAAACACACAGACTACCATGAATTGAGTTCTGCGAAAGCCTCTACAGCCACAAAACAACACACATACACACAAAACAGATGTGGTTGTTGGAGGGAACTATAACTGTTTATATACAAAATGAACAATGACAACAACTCAAACACAGTCTCCCTGGTACAGACATTTCTACAAAGCTACCAAAAGTGAATGCGATTACATACAATATATTTATGACTCTATATATTTAACTTCAGGGCATGTGGGAGGGTGACAAATAACAGTCATCTCACTTTCCTCCATGTTACACCAACTTCCTTCACTACATCAGAACACGCTGCATCTGGCCGTCTGAACTGTCCGTCAGGTTTTGCTCCTCCCCCTGCCCACCCGCCTCCCAAACCCCACCCCCATTTCCATTCTCATTAGTCCCATCTCCCTCCCAGACCACCTGTCTCGTCTCCGAAGGGGTATTGGAAGACTGGGGAGACGTAGATGAAGAGGAGGCAGGATTACTCCCAAATCCCAAACCGCTCCGGCAGTCAGAGGGCGCCTCGGGCAGGGTTTGGGAGAGGAGGGGAGTATTGGGAACCGGGTTGTGGCTTGGGAGCCTAGGGAGGGTCTGGTTTTGATGTGGCTGGGTGGTCTGAAGAGGCATCTGCTGTGCAACAGAAACCATTGGGAGCTGCTGCTGCTGAGGAAGACCTCTGAAGGACATGTGGACAATCTGAGACTGGGGGCTGTAGGACTGCACGGGCAACTGCTGGACCAAAGCGGCCTGCTGGGAGACGCTGGTAGCAGAGGACTGGAGGGGGAGCTGCTGAATTTGGTGGTGTTGCTGCTGCTGCTGCTGCGAGACGGGCGTAGAGATGAACTGCAGAGGCATCTGCAGAGCGTGTGCGGAGGTCTGCTGTGAAGGAGCGCTGTTCGCCTCCTCTGTCGATGACATGGCCAGGGTCACCGGTACCTGCATGGAGTGCAGCGGGTGATCCTGATCCACAACCATCACTGGACCCACGTGCGTCACCGGGGCCACCTGACCGGCTAGTGCCGCAGAGCTCCCCTGGGCCTCAGGGACCCCCTGCTCTGTCTGTATGGAGCCCGTGGAGGTCTCCAGCAGCGTGGTGACTCCGGCAGGAGTGGTGATGAGGGCTCCGGCGTTGGCGGCCAAGGCCTCGGCAATGAGCACCTCGGGGTGGCTCTTGGCTTTGTGAGCAACCACGCTGTCCTTCTTTTCAAACTTCTTGCCACAGATGCTGCAGGAGAACTGGTACGTGGCGTCCGCATCGTGCTTCTTCATGTGCCAGTTGAGGGAGGCCTTCTGACGGCAAGTGAAACCACAGATTTCACACCTAGGAAGGAGATGAGTGTGTGAAAAGCGACATGGAAGAGAGCAAATGATTTGAATTCTTACATTTATTCTATTGACTATAATAAAGAACTTGATTAGGCACTGGTAGGTTTCCCCGTAAATTAAACATCTTGATGGAGCAACGTTGACTCAACTGATGGTATTACTTTGAGGAAAATTTTTGTTTGTCCTACCAATGTAAGGCACAGAGTTCAAGAAATCGTTCTGTGTTCCTACACTGATAAACATTTGGTGTAGAAACAATTTTCACTCAGACTTTGCCAGTAAATTTCACAATTACAAAGAAACAGCAAGTAACACGTTGAAATAAATGTGACATTTTTTATTTGAAAAAATGTAGTATTTTCTTCTGATCTTTGAGAAACTTTTTTTTTTTTTTTTTTTTTACAATATAGCAATATATTGTTTTACAAAAAATATCAAGAGACTGTATGTAATACCTTACCTAGGGCGTTTTCAGACCTGGGTCATTTAGGCATATATGAACATGGCAATCGCGCTCGCATCCACACCAAAACAATCACTCCGAGATCCCCCGATTGTAAATGCCGAGCAGAAATCAAGGCTAAATTCGTATAAGTGTTTGCGTGTCACGACAGCTACAGATAAAGCCACAATAAGCCCACAGAGCGAACTTGTCAATCCATCTTAATGGATGACACAGAGGAATGTGAACTCTGACTAATGTGACTTGCATTAACACATTTTGGTACGCTTTGAAATGTTGCCTTGTGAAAGCGAACCGAACCAAGAAGAAAATGCAACATTGTAACAAATTAAGCCTCTGTTTCGGAAAACAAAGCAAACAATCTACAGGTCTTAAAACAACCTTAGTCTCCTCAATTGGAAAAGTAACAGTGTGCAGTAGTGTGTGAGCAGCAGAGATATGACTTACTGTAGTGGCTTTTCTCCAGTGTGTATCATTCGATGCACAGCCAGGTTGTGAGAGCTCTTGAAGGCGCGAGCACAGAACTCACAGATATAATCTCTCTGATCTGCAACACAGGCTGTACTTTAAAAAAGCCACCTAACCAAAGACACTTCATTATACGCATTTCAAGCTTTAGATGTGTCTGTCTTACCTGTGTGGTGCTTGGCATGGCGTAGTAGTTGTTTCTGCAGCCGGAAGAGTCTTCCACAAGAAGGGTGAGGGCAGACGTATTTCTTCTTCATCAGGTGTTGGTATTTAATGTGATGCTGCAGGGAAGAAAGACAACAGAAAGGTTTCAAGTCTAATTTCTGTGTTAGGTATCAGTCAGTGAGGGAAGCGCTAGTTTGCGTTTGTACCTGTAAATAGCGTGGGTGGGCCAGAACTGTACCACATCCTTCCATTTCACAACGCACATACTGGACCGGTGGCTTTTTCCTGTGCAGAAGAATAAATGATTTTCAGTTAATGTAGTAAAGTAATTATTATTAATATTTTACTGGAATCTTCTGATTACGTATTAAGTAAATACAAAATAAATTGTGGCATGCTGACAATTACCACAGAAAATAATTTCAACCCATCTGTAAAAAGAACAGAGAGTGTTTACTGTAATGCACTTGATTGTACAGAAAATTAATGGATATACAAAATCTAGTTATTAAACTTTTTAGAGACTATAGCCAGGATTACCACACAGGATTATACTAGAGCTATATCAGGATTACCACACTCGACCAATACATGTATATTTTTCCATGATTTTTCTATTGGCTTGTGACTGAATAATGTTTTTCACACTCAAAACAATGTTTCTTTAGAACTGAAAACGACTAGAAAAATTTCTGTTGACTAGAAATTTCTATTACTTTTCCATGATCTGTTATAATTTTAGTAATTATAATTTCTATTACTTTTTGGAAATCAACACTTGAAATTGCCTGACTTTTTTTCTTTTTTATAAATTATTTATAGAAATTTAATCCAGACTTTATTTACAGTAACTTTGCTTAGACACCCATGCTAAAGTTGACTAAAAAGAGGAATAAAAAATTATCTTTTGGAAATTGAACTTAATGCCTTAATTAAAAAAAATAGGCAAAATCCAACCTTTAAGGACACCAATTTTCTTTGTGAATGAATAATGTATCGTAAATAAATAAATGTTCTTCCTTAAAATACAGGGTGCATAAGTTTGGACACCCCTATGTTAAATTCCCATAGAGGCAGGCAGATTTTTATTTTTAAAGGCCAGTTACTTCATGGATCCAGGATACTATGCATCCTGATAAAGTTCCCTTGGCCTCTGGAATTAAAATAGCTCCACATCATCACATAGCCTTCACCATACCTAGAGATTGGCATGGTTTTATTTCAGTTAGCCTAATAGCTGGTTTGATTTGCATTGAGAGATGATCTTATGGAAAGTACCCCATGCCAATCTCTAGGTATGGTGAAGGCTATGTGATGATGTGGGGCTATTTTAATTCCAGAGGCCAAGGGAACTTTATCAGGATGCATAGTATCCTGGATCCATGAAGTAACTGGCCTTTAAAAATAAAAATCTGCCTGCCTCTATGGGAATTTAACATAGGGGTGTCTAGGGATGGCCCGATACCGATACTGGCATCGGGGATCGGGCCGATACTGTCCTCATATACTCGTACTCGTACTCATAAAAATTCACCGATACCACGTAGGCCTACATTTTGCAAAACAAAACTGGCCGCCGTGAGTGCTTTGTGGAGGTGAACTGAGGCATAGGAAAGTATAATGTAGGCGGTTTGGGCTCATTTCACAGGGTTCGTACAAGGTGCGTACATAGTAACACAGGTGTGGTGCGCGAGCTGATAAGAGAAAAACGCGCAGTGGATTAAGTGCGCAACGGCACAGACGCGCGTGCTGGTCGAGCACATCCCTTTAAACAGACGCCAGTGGAAAGTTTGTTCAGTCGGATCATGTCAATGGCAAAGAAAAGAAAACGAGGCATGTAGCTTATTAACGTTAACTGACCAGAGAGAGAGAGAGAGAGAGAGAGAGAGAGAGAGAGAGAGAGAGAGAGAGAGAGAGAGAGAGAGCGAGCGAGCGAGCGCACTTCTGTTGAATGCTCTTGATTACTGATCGTTCACTCAGCACATGTTATTTGTAAAACATATGTAAAACATGAACTGTTTCCTGATTTAAGTATAACGAGTGATTCCCTACATTATTACAGGACGTGTGCAGGTCAAGAAGTTCCATGAACGCAAACATCCTCAGCGCGCGAATACTGAATTAAATTGTCTTGCGCTTGTACTGACGAATTCACACAAAATTAGGTAAAAACGCCCGTCTTGGCGAGTATCCTATAGTAAACAAAGTCGGTTATATCTCAAATGAACGTAGCATGTTCAAATGCGGTCCGTGTGTTCGGTCTTAAAGGGGCAGCAGTTTAATAAACCTGCTTCTGTGTTTTAATGTTAATCACACAAAGGACAAAGAAATTACTCACTGCTCTTGACTAAATAGGCTACCCTTTTAAACTTTACAAAAATATCTATCTATATATAATTTATACAGTAATGAATATGCTTTTTTTCACATTTGATTACTTTATTCAAATTTCTGTACCTGTTAGATCTACCCGAAAAACTCTAAAAACACTGTTTATTTCATTTGTAGCCTTTCTTTGTTCTATTTTATTTATTTGTCCTATTTCTAATTCGATTGTTTGTTCTTATTTTGTCACTGACTGCATGCTTACTTGTTTTAAATTCACATTAATTAGGATGGTAGTTTTTGTTGTAGTATCAAGATTGGATTAAATAATTGATATTTCACTGGTTTTGACAAACATTTGAACATTTGAATTTGATGAACAAATTAAGCCAACTAATATGATGTATATTATTTTGGTTTATCAACTAATACATTTAAAAATTACAAATGCAGTGTAAATTCAGGTATCGGTTACGGTATCGGTATCGGCGAGTACCAAAAATCAAAGTATCGGTATCGGACTCGTTCTGCAAAAAGTGGTATCGGGACATCCCTAGGGGTGTCCAAACTTATGCACCCTGTATTTTAAGGAAGAACATTTATTTATTTACGATACATTATTCATTCACAAAGAAAATTGGTGTCCTTAAAGGTTGGATTTTGCCTATTTTTTTTTAATTAAGGCATTAAGTTCAATTTCCAAAAGATAATTTTTTATTCCTCTTTTTAGTCAACTTTAGCATGGGTGTCTAAACTTTTGCATAGCACTGTGTGTGTGTATATATATATATATATATATATATATATATATGGGAACACTTATTTTGATAGACATTCTATAAGTTACTTTGTAACTACAAGTATCAGTCATTAGAATATTACTAGACTGTCTGCTTAATATCTGCAAATACTTTTTTTATGCTCCCCTAACAGACATTATACTGACTATAAATAACTTTGCAACTACGTCAACTTATTCTACTAACCATAAACCTAACATAACAGTCTACTAGTGAGAGTTAGTTGAGATGTAGTTGCAGAGTTAGCTATAGTTAGTAGAATGTCTAAAGTGGGCCAACAAAATAACTGTAACCATATATATTCTTGCAAATCTGTATTCTAATTAAAAAAGATGGTTACTGCTCTACTCCTGTTTCAATGTGAGATGCTTTGTTACCTTCTCTTAGGAAGACGAGGACTTTTATCATCTTTCCTTCTCCGCCCTCTTCTAAGACAAAAAACCTGACAGTTAATATTTGTTTATCATTCACATATCAGTTGTTTGTAGGAGTGCCATGAAGTGCTTTTCTTATGTCCACTTATATTTTCATCACAAATATATAAAACAACGTTACTGACTCACTTCCTAGGCGGCTCAGCACCTTCCTCAACTTCAGCACTGGTCTGCACATCTGTGCTCTCCCCTCCCTCAGTTTTGATCTCTGTCTCTTGCTCGGTTGCCGTCTCCTGCCCTGCAGCCTTGTCTCTCTTCTCCTTCAGTCTGGTGGGGGGTCTGCGCCTTACCTTAGGAAAATCTCTACACACCAGGACAGAAACGGAGAGGGCATAAGAGACGAGACCTTCATCATACAGAAGCTGAAAAACAAACATGCACCTCTCATACTTAGGATCATAGCTCTGGTCATTCAGGTCATCTCTAAAAGGGACGTCTTCGTCGCTACTGACAACATCCTCTTCCTCACTGTTGAACAAACAAACATGAGCATCAAGCCATAATTCATTGCCCACAAATCAAAAATCAGATTTGGCTAATGCTGTAAATCAGTGTTACTCAATCTTTTCGCACTTTTGATTTGTTGTCATTTTCCAGTTGTCTGTGATTACTGGATAATGATTTTTAAAGTCATTTTTATACATTTTATTTTCTTATATATAGATACTTTCAGCTCCCACAAAAAGCAATATCAGCAAATTAAATGTTTTCAAACTGAGCATGACTAGAAAAACGGATACTGACTTTAGAAATTGTCTTTACTGTGTACAGGTACAACATTACCTCGGTGAATGGGGTAGGTAGTTTTTGTCTTTTGGATCATCCACAAAAGGACACTCTTCCTCTTCCACAACGTCTTCATCATCCATGCTCTCCTCCTCTTTTGTCTCCACACTAAAATATGGCAGTAACAAACAAAGGGCTTGTTACACCAACACCAAAACAATAGCAGCCATCAGTGTCCTCAAAGACCCCACAAAATGGCTTGACGAGCAGTTTTTCTTTTTTTAACACATAGCCAGCTGTGAATCGTGCTGCGCTACTGGCATTTGCTAGATGGAGGACGAGAATTTGGATATATTTGGTAATGCAAGATATTTTGGGTAAATTTTTTCATGCATTTCAAATGCATATAAAAGCCACGAAACTTTGATTTCATGGGGTCTTTCATGAGAAAGTGTCCATGTGTTCTCATAATTAATGTGCAATCAATCACCTTGTTCCTGTCTTTTCGACTGCTTTATTGGCTTCCACTGCAAGCAAAATTGGCAACCATTATAGTTATTCTATATATGTACGTTTTGTAGTCAGTATTCAGTCAAGAATTTGTAGTGGACCCATGTTCAGTCTACTACATTTAAAAGCTCAGCAGCGTACCATAGTCAATGTCCATTTCTGGCTCAATTTTAAACACAGTCCTAGGCGAGCCCCGGCAGGTGCGGGCCCCTGAGCGCACCTGCACCCGTCTACCGCGGGCCGCTGGAAGAGAACACAGTCACATGAAGCAGAATCAGATCACATCCTAAGGCAAGCTGTTTTACCATTTCTTCCTTAAAACTAACTAGTATCTATTTTTACATTATTTGTTCTTTTTTAAATTACTTTTTTAATGTTGTATGATACTAGTGAGTAGTATCCACTCAATTTGTCACTAATACATATTCATTATATACTAGCATGTATTCCTTTGCTATTAGTCAGTAACCCAATAATGACTAGCTCTCTGACTGCTTACACATTGCAATTTTTTGCCAATGAATTCTATGGCAATATGCAACTTAGATATTTAGTAATAAGTTCTCATTAGTTAATGTATAATCTATCATTACCTAACAATGAGCAAAAAAAATTTTTTTAATAGTATTTAGTAATCTTTGTTGACAACTGTAGTTAATAAAAAAACAACTGCTCATTGTCAGTTCATATTAGCTCAGGTCCATTAGATTATATTAACAGATACACGTTTGGTTTTAGTAATTTGTTAGTAAATGTTGAAATTAACTAAGATCAACTATTCAAATCCTACTAGTTGGGATTCCAATTGTTGCTGGCATCTATTCCAGACTTACAAGTACTAATTGAATAGACACTAGTTCCTACTTATACCAATTACCCATTTATTAGACACTAGTTTGTTCCAATTATAACAAGTAACATGTTTAATCTTACTAGTATGGTTTTTAATTTTAACTAAACAGCAGCTATTCTGGCTAGTCAATGGTTGCAACAAGTAAAAGTTATTGTAACCAGTACTAGAACCTAAAAGTAAACTAGCAAAACCAGAACACAAACTAGTCGAAAGTGAATTCTTTATGTCTGATTCACAGATCTCTATAGAATTCAATGGCAAAAATTTGGAAAAATTAAGATTAATTTTTTAACAATAACAATTACATTTAATAAACATGTTTTACAAATCACATTTAACAAATCTAAAGAATATATAAAAGAGAGTAGTCACTTTTGGATAACAACAAGACTTATGGACTAATCACACAACGGCAGGCCATATACAGCCTCCTTTAGATGCTCATTAACAAAATAAATGTCATTTAAAGTACCTCGATTAACCAGCGCATCCTTGTTTTCTTCCAACCTGTCATAAGACGGAGAAACAGGCGGTTTTATTTATTATGTCTCATCTTTCACATTCTCCTTCCCAGAGTTAAAGGTTGGGCGTGCGTGATTCATTTAGCCCAACTACTCTCTCAGAAACACAGCTAACGTTACTTTCACTAGTGCAAATGTAAACACTGCAGTCTGCCAGCATTACGCCTAAACGTGTGAAAGGAGCACAGAAATGCCATGCATTACTATTAGGACATTCACAAGCGAGGCCTTGTAATATTACCCTAAAACACATCGCGTATATTACAGACTGAAAAGTAGCACGTACTCATCCGGCAGGTCGCAGTCGCCGCCGCTCTCTCTGCCCGCATCCGATGAACCTGCAGCGGCGACTGCGCTCTTCCTGCGCCGCGGGCATTTCGCTTTCCGCCGGCGATTCGCCGCTGCCTCGCGTGATACTTCATCCCGGTCCCCCCCGATATCACTCTGCCTCCACACGGGAATCGTTCGCGTTGACCTGTCCCGTAAAACCCGTCCGGAACCCGCCTGGCTCGTCGCAGCTCCGTTTGTTTCGGGTGGGCAAGTCCCTTCGGTCGCCAAGCACCCCTCCCCGCGTCCTCTGGACGCCCTGCACGGGCTGGATGCGGTACTCTGCCCCGCGGATTTCTCCATGGCCGTCTCACTCTCCACCTCCTCTTTGTTGTTCGGGAGTTGCGGCTCCATCACCACTAAAGTTGTTTTTTCTCACTTCTGCACTCCTCAGTAATTCTCAACAAATTGAAACATAGCTTGAAATAAACAGGAGGCATAAAATATGAAAAATGTTGGATTGCTAACGGCCCTGATCCGATTGGCAAACATATTTCACTGGACGCTCTTACGTCTCTTTGCAAATTTTGTGCAAAAATGTAAGTCGAAAATTTAGTATATCATCTCTATAATAACAGTGCAAAATTAATTTTAAAGACCCAGACCCTATTTAAAGTTCTTAAAGCTATAGTAAGCCACGCTGTTAGCAGGGCCCACTACGGTTGCTCTTTGTTGCGTCTCCTTTAAGTGGAGCTGAAGCCGAAGTCGAGCTCAGCAGCGACACGCAGCGCTACGGCTGTACGTGTGCCAGGTCTCGCGGACCTACAGAAGCTACTTTGTGAAATACAAATAACCAACGTCGTTCCAGATGTACTTTAAATTGAAGAACATGGCGTAGTAGGAGCCTTTCAAAGCATAGAAAAG
Source organism: Scardinius erythrophthalmus (assembly GCF_964197995.2). Lineage (NCBI taxonomy): Eukaryota > Metazoa > Chordata > Actinopteri > Cypriniformes > Leuciscidae > Scardinius > Scardinius erythrophthalmus. The sequence goes on from NC_138223.1 coordinate 32,567,545, forward strand.
AGCATCGCAGTCAGCTTTTAGGCGTCGTTGTCCTTTCAATTAGTTGGGTCTGTTCAACATAAAGAAAACGTATGTATGAAGTAAAAGTATGTCTCGTTATTTATTTATTTATTTTCTGCTGAAAAGATAGAGCAGTTAAATAAAACCAGATTTTTCACAGAAACAAATCCATAAAAGTGTACTACAATATTATCTGTATTAAAACTAACACAATTTAGCTATTTTCTTTACTTATTTTGGACTTATAATTTTTCCTGCTTTTCAAATGCATTTTTATGTCCATATTGGATTGTCTTACTTTATTGTCTTGTCCCACTCCCAGAGGACCCAGACCTAGACATTCAATCTCATAATCACAGTTCTGTACCAAGAAACATCAGTGTCATTTCCAGGCTAATTTTATGGTTTTTTTTTACATATAAGGCTGGAGTTGAAACCGTGAATACATGGCATACATCATTTTCCTGGGCACTGCAGAACGGGGACACAAATGCCATGTCTCACAAACTATAAGGTTTTATGTAATTTTGTATGTCGGTTTCAAACACAAAAACTGTCTTAAAGTTTCATATGATTGAAGAGACTATAACCCTACCCTTTTGCTACTGGACCTTCAAGCTCCACCCATCATCTCTGCAGTGAGCGAGAGAGAGCAGCTGCTTGACTGATCTTGTCCCCTGTAGATGGCAGTCTACACCAGATAACCCTTCCGGTGAAGCAAGACTAGCAAGTTTTATTGAGTAAACGAAACTGTCCTTTTGACAAGAAAAACGAAACCCAGTTTACATCTACACTTGCACGATGTGCTCTTCATTTAGAAGTAGTTGTAACTTAATTTTGCATCAATTAAAGAGAAACGTTTATACTAACTTAATATTTGCATTGAAAAGAAGAAATGTAAAGTAGTTGACAATCGAGTGTTTTCTTTGTGTGATTTTAAGAGACAGCATCCGTTTAGGGTAGGCTAGATACAGCTTGATTTAAAGCAGTAGCAAAGTGTTAGGTGTATTTAGATGTCAATTTAATACATGCAATAGCCTTGTTTGTGATTATCATACAAATAATAATTATTACAATTTCATATTCATCTTTTATCATTTTCATATTTTGAATTTTTTTTCATAACTTTCTTTATAGCTGTGCAGGACATTTCTCATGGACCATCAACAACGATGACCTCAAGGTCTTGGATCTCATCTTTCTCCACACTACTGGTGGTTTCTATAATTGTTGCAGCTATAGGGATTCAGGTATGTTTAAATGTAGCATATATTTTTTACTCTGAGCTGATTATCTTTTTAACATGCATTACAAGTTGGCAAATGTCATAAAATGTATATAAATCACTTATAGATTTTCAAGCAACAAAAACTGGATTTTGATGCTATAGGTAAGGTAGGCTTACTAATTTTCTTTTTGATATACATAAATATATTACATTAATTAGCTCTGTCAGGATGATGAACATTAGTAAAAAGGCTAAATATTGGTGTAGTTCATTGTTGTTTTACATAAATGTTTGTAAATTTAAATAAATAAGTTTGAAAAAATGCTATCATTCTTGTTAATGTACAGAGTATCAGATAGGAGATCCACTTCGCATTCTTCTGGTTGGAAAAACCGGAGTGGGGAAAAGTGCAACAGGCAACACTATCCTGGGACAAAAGCTTTTTGAATCAGAGATATCATCCTCCTCTGTGACTGGACATTGTGAAAAGTTTCATGCTTTAATAAATGGCAGAAACGTGTCTGTCATTGACTCTCCGGGTCTGTTTGACACCAGCCTAACTAAAGATGAGGTCATTGACAGAATTAAACGCTGTATTCCACTCTCTGCTCCTGGTCCGCATGTCTTCTTAGTTGTGATTCAGCTGGGCAGATTCACAGATGAAGAGGTAGAAGCTGTTAAAATCATTCAAGCAGTTTTTGGTGAGGTATCCTCGACATACACCATGGCACTGTTCACTCATGGAGATCGATTGGAGGACAAGAACATTCACACATTTGTGCGGGACAGTCCAAAACTGCTCAGTTTCATCAGAACATGCAATGGAAGATACCATGTGCTCAACAATAAAGAACAGAATCCTGAACAGGTCATCCAGTTGCTCGACCAGATTGATAAAATGGTCACTGGAAATGGTGGGCAACATTACACCAGTGAGATGCTTGAAAGGGCAGAGAGAGCGATTGAGAAAGAGAAACAACGTATCCTGAAGGAGAGCGAGGAGCAGAGACAGAGGGAGATAGAAGCTCTGAGGGCTGAACTTGAGGACGAGGCCTATGAAAAAGCATTAAAAAAAGTTAAACAATGAATATGACTAGATGGCAAGATGCCACGCTGAAATAGGCCTTCCATTCCAAACAAGTGGTTAGTGCTTTGATTAAAGCATTAAGCAAATTCTTCTTTTGATCATCTCCTGATGTGATCCACATGAAAACTGTTGCTACTGAAAAACTTAAGTACAGAAGGTATTTTTAAAGTTTGCACATTTATTAATACATAGAAATAAAGAATGTGTTTACACTACATTCTGGTAAATGTGATAAACAGAATGAAAGTTTAATATGAAATTTTTGATGAATGTGTCTGTCTGTATTATAACTTGTTCATAAATTAAGCAGATGTGTTCTGTATAAATTGTAGCTATATGAGATTTTGTACCTCTTTTTGTAAGTGAGAAAAATATGCATCATGATATCCTTTATCCTCTTTGTGTATATATCATTCTCTCTATATACCTTTATATATATATATATATATATATTAGGGGTGTGCAAAGCAGCCGGTATTTGTATCTGTATTTGTATTTGTTGAGGGGGGAAAAGTATTTGTATTTGTATTTGTATTCGAGTAAAATTCAAAATAGGCGTAAAAATCTATTTTTTTTGCGTTACACTTCTAATTTACGTTATAGTGTAAGTATTCTTTAATTATATCCATTATAATAATTATGGATATGCAATATTGGTTGATGTTTTTCCATAAATCAAGCAATGAACATGTAACAAGGAACGTCATTGAAAAGAAAAAAAACATAACAGCCATTACCTACGTTAACGTTACTCTGTCAACAGCCTATTGTCTAAATTACCGAGCTAACAGAGCTACTAGTGTTGTCACGATACCAAAATTTCAGTATTCGGTATAGGCTACCAGTGAAAATCCACGGTTCTCTGTACCTATTTTGGTACCAAAGCTTAATTTAGATTACAAAAGATGGAAACTGTAGTATTAAAAACACTTTACAATAAGATTCCATTTGTTAGATAACATAAGATAAAGTGACCTAACAATAAACAATTATACTGTCGCAATTATTCTCCTTGGGTTAATTTAAAAATACATTTTTAAAATCAAAAGTTAACATTATTTCTGTTAACATTATTTAATGCACAATGAATGAAGTGAACAAACATGACCAATCGAATGTTTGTAATAAATAACATTCACAAACATTAATTAATGTTGTAAAAATATATTGTTCGCTCAATGTGTTGATGTTTAATAAAGCATTAAGTAATGTTAATGAATGGTATCTTTGTTACCAAACTATACAGGAGATAAAACGTGTTTTATTTGACTTGACTGTACTTTTATTTGATCCAAAACTGCATTCATATTTAATTTTAAAAGGGCTTTTTAAACCTGCGTCTGTCGTTGCTATGCAACCATAGGCGCGCCTGGAAAAACGAGCGCGCCTACATTTGAAATCTGCACGCGCAAAAACCGCGCTATGTGAACGGCCCCTTATGACAACGTGATATTAGCCTAATCCAAAATATTTCCATATGTGGCTCTTTCCTCCTTTCTTATCAACAAGTGGATTTACAGCCACCACATCAGCAGCACCGCCAGTCGCTATGTCTCAGCGCTTATGAACTATGAAGAGGACGCAACGGCACGCGCTTCGTGGCTCGGGCATGCACGCGCATCAACTACCGGGTTTGAGAGGTGTCAGTCACCTCTTTTACTCACTCACCCACTCACTCTGCACTGCGGTCTCATGAGGAAACGCAGCTTTTTGATATAAAGTTTTTCTTGTTCCCGAATACAAATATTTTAAAAAGTATTTGTTCGAAATAAGTATTCGTAAAAAACACGTTATTTGTGCCTTTCCGAATACCGTATTCGGGTTCGGCTCCACCCCTAATATATATATATATATATATATATATATATATATATATATATATATATATATATATATATATATATATATATATATATATATATATATATTTGCTATGTTTTGCTATTGCTGTATAATGTTGTACAAAGAATGTTTATACTATAGGCTATGTGTCGCGGGCTGGTTGCAGCAAAGGTGAAAAAAGGAGCAGGATCTGCACAGCAGACTTTATTAATAACTAAACTAGGACTTCAAAAACATGAACAGAACCACCAGGTAACATTAACAATAACAGACAACTAAACAGAACCAAACACAGGGCTTAAATACACTTAGCAAACAAAGGCGCTGATTAAGTAGACACCTGAACAGAATACGAAACGCAGTTCAAAGTTTTATGACAGTTACAGTTTACGTTAATCAGTTTCTTGTGGATTATTAGCGTGTTGGTCTTGTGAATAAATGTTTTATATTTGGAGTTATATCGCTAGTAAACATACAGTAGGACTAGATTGTTTGTGGAATGTGCTTACTGAATGTCTCTATTAGCTTAGTGAGTTAGTACTGTATGGAATGTGTACCCTTGATGTGCATGAATGCCGTTCTTAAAGGGGATGTCTATTGTCTAATGCTATTTAATGCATATTTACACTGTTAAAGAGTTGGATTCTCGTGCTAAACATGGCCAACATTTAAAAAAACGAGTTGGACATATGACAGAGTATTCCTGTGCCAAATACACTCCTTCAGGATTCGTATAAGTTCTGGAAAGTTTTTTTCCGAGTATGGCCCAAGCGTGCCGCACAAGTCCTGAAAAGTGAAATCAAAGTGTCTCGATCACCCCCCGCAGTGGAAAAAAGTGCAGGCAAGCCGGATAGATCTCTCTTCTCATAGTGGATCCTACACCTGCGAGATCAAAGGCGGATATCGTGGGATTCACGCTCGTGCACGGTGTTGCTAATAAACTGAATGTAATTTAAGTTCTGTTGCTTTTATATGAAAATAAATATAATGAACAAGACACCCAAAGTACTTGTTATTTAATCCCATTCCAAATATGTGTTTATCAATCATTTTTACTTTAATACAGACATAGCCTATTCATTTTCTTCTGTGTGGGCCTCTGAGTGAGTTCACATAGTGTAACAGCGCAGTTCTTCTGGGTTGTACGTCAGAACGTAGGCTCACTATTGGCCAGCATCACACGCATCACACACATGACCAGCGGCGGCCAATAGTGAGCCTACGTTCTGACGTACAACCCAGAAGTGGTGCGCTGTTACACTACGTGAACTCACTCAGAGAACCACACAGAAGAAAATGTATAGTTGAATAAAGTTGTTATTTTTGTTTGTTTTTTTTGCGCACAAAAAGTATTCTCGTCACTTGATAATCTTAAAGTTGAGCCACTGTAGTCACTTGGACTATTTTAACGATGTCTTTAACTTTTCTGGGAAGGAGTGAGCCAGCTCTCAGATTTCATAAAAAAAATCTTAGTTTGTGGGGTTGGAACAACATGAGGGTGACTGACAGAATTTGCATTTTTGTGTGAACTAACCCTTCAAGATTAACATGAGATTAGCAGAAACTGCGTTTGTTATGTCCCCTTTAAGGCTCTGATTGAAGCTTTCGACCCCACCATTTGCTTGGGGGTGGTAGAGAGCGTTGGATATGCTTAATTCCCTTATTGCAAAGGAAAGTGGAGAAGTCTGCAGAGGTGAACTGCAGTCCATTGTCAGTAGTGATGGCATGGGGCATGCCCCAGCGTAAAATACTTGAAAACTTCACGAAAAAAATACCATAAACTCTCTTTATATTAATGGAGTTATAAGCAACTGCCCGAAAGCAATTTCTTTAGAAATTTTTCAATTTTATAGTTCTTTATATAGCTCATCTTTCTCTGCATCAGACTGCCATGTTTTTTTTTTTTATAATTCACACCAGGATACAGCAGGTAGACCACAAATTTAGAGACTTGTGTGACATAAAAAAAGAAGAATTTCATAAAGCTAAATTATACTCAGGCAAATCTCCAGGCCCTGATGGCCTCACTTCTGAATTTTATAATTTTTTTATTGAAGATTTGAGGGAGTTAATGTTTCAAGCCTTTCTCGAATGAGTTCAGAAAAAAAATCACTAACTTCGATTATATGAAGCAAGGACTGATTATACCCAAGCTAGGTAAAGACGCTCAACAAAGACAACCTTGCCCCATCACTCTACTTAATTGTGATTATAGATTTTAGTTCATATGCTTGCAACAGACTTAAAGGTGGTATCAGTGATTTCAGGCCCAAAAATATATATATATTTTTTCTCTCCCCCTGTCGGTGATTGGTTGGAACACTATTTGTTTTGGTTTTGATTGTTTGGCTAAACCATTTGTTTTTGTGTGCAGATCTCAGAGCCTAGGCTGCCTACAGAGACGCGTTTTTTTGACAGCATGCTAATGGGGCGGGCAGCTAGCGGATCGTTAGGAAAAAAAAGATATATATTTTTGGGCCTGAAATCACCGATACCACCTTTAAGGAATGTTTAGATCAAATAGGCTAATTAGTGAATCACAACCTGGTTTCATGAAAGGCAGATCAATTCATAATAATATCAGACTAGTTCTTTTGCATTCTCATAAATGGATTGAGGATGATACTTTAATTTATTCTTGGACTTGGACTATGAAAGCGTTTGACAAAATTGAACACAATTTCATATGCAGCTCTTTTGAAAAATATGGTTTTGGTAATAACTACCTCTTATAAAAAATATAAAGATATGAATAGCTCAATATTACTCGTATGGGACATCCCAGAGATTTCATATTTCACAAGGAATTTGGCAAAGCTGTTCCATTTCCCCTTTCCTATTCATCTTGGCTGTAGAAGTGCTTGCTATTTTATAGACATTTTATATTTATAGACAATAGCTTGACAAGCTCAATGTGTTTGGATTGGAAGACAAATTGGTATTAGTCAATTGGCCGATGACACAAATCTCTTTTTAAAGGGCAGACATCAAATTGATTCAAAAAATTAATTTCTTCTCCAAAGCATCCGGCTTACATTTAAATATAAACGAATTGCGAATTGAACTCTTTATGTAATATCCTGATTAAAACATCTGTAAAATACTTAGGGACAACTATTACCAAAGACAACAATCATAGTAGCCTAACATTCTGATTTCAGGGTGCAACTGAAGCTCCACCCATCATCTCTGCAGTGAGCGAGAGAGCAGCTGCAGATCTTACAGTGGCGTCTTGTCTCCTGTAGATGGTGGTCTACACTAAACCTTCCGGTGAAGCAAGACAAGCAAGTTTTGAGTAAACGAAACTGTCCTTTTGACAGGAAAGAAAAACGAAACCCATCTACCATCACGATGTGCTCTACATTTAAAAGTAAGTAACTTAATTTTTTGCGTCCATTAAATAGAAAGTTTTATACTGACTTAATAGAAAATGAATAAAAGAATCAATCAGCTGATTAAAGTTGTTTAATGAGAATCAAGTGTTTTGCGTGATTTTAAAGAGATAGAGGCATGTGTTCGAAATCGTCCACCCTCTATTACCTAAATTAGTCCACTTGATATGGAAAAACAAGCCTCATAAGTATAAATATTTTATGTAATTCATATCAAGGAGGTTTGAATGTGCTTGTTTTGTTACTTCTAATACAATTTTCAAGTTGCAGTATTGTACAATAAATACATGTTTAATAAAAGTTTGTTGCATTGCAAATTGTTCAATTCTTCCTGTCTGACACTGAAATATGGAGAGATTGAATAGCATCTGTAACACCTGCACACTGAATCAATGTAGGCTTATGTTCTACACATAAACAAACAAAACTTTATTTGACATAACTGTTATTTGATAAATATGACTAAATAAATAAATAATACAATAATATTACTGTATAAATAAATAATAATGTAATATTATAGTAAAACAGTTAATATTTTCAGAATTCTATGCTCATTGAGAAAAAAAACTAAAGTTAATTAGTGAAATTTAAGGTATTTTTTAACATGTTGCCGTCCCTGATTGTGTTGCAAATGTCCATGGGGTCAGTTGCAACATCTGGCTTCTTCCATTCAAATAAATACTGAGAACGATATGTCATATGTAATCATCTTTAAATGGTATGGGTAATTAGCAGACAGATGCAAGTTTAATATATACAAATTTGGTTGGTCTAGTCGAAATAGTCTCTTTTTCGAAAAAGTATTTTTCGAAATGTTACTGTATGTTTTGTTTGAAATAAACATAACAAAAAAACTTGCAATGGGTTTAAATGGAACACCATAAGCCATTGATCACTTGGAATCTGCTATGGAGCCGATTTATAATTTATACCCCCAGTTTCACAGGCAAGGCTTAAACCTAGTCCCAGACTAAAATACATGTTTGAGCTGTTTTAACTAAAAGCAGCTTGCACTGGTGTATCTTAAAATATGTCAGTGCCATTGTTTTGTCTCAAGATGCACACCAGTTTTTTTTTTTTTTTTCTAAGGCATGTTTAGAAAAGCTACTTAAATGCCCTAATTGAACTAAGGCCTAATCCTGGCTCAATCTAAGCCCTGTTTGTGAAACCAGGCCATAGTTTTTTTTTTTTGTTTTCTTATAAATTTGATTTACACACTATTCTATAAGCCTTGTATGCTTGGGCTGTAATTTTTTTTATATTAACAAATATTAAATATGAATATATTTATAGGCTATATTTATATTAAATATAAAATATATATATATATAAAAAAAACGAAAATGATAATACAGTAAATTATAACTTAAAAAACAGTCAACTTAATGTAGCTACAAGTATTAAATGCGGTTAAATGTCAAAATAACTCTAATATCATATGGTGCGTTCAAGTCATGTCAAAAAGATCGTTGTAACGAGGTTAGATGATGTGGGAAGAAGGAGGCGGGAACCGGCGAACATTCAACAAACTTTAATAATAATCTCGTTCTTCACTGTCGTTGCTTCTCCTTTTTTGCTTCCACTCCTCTGTGAGAGATACGAGACCGGTGCGCCGCTCTCTCACGGCCCTCGGCCTCGTCCTGCTTGCCATAATCGTATATATGAGTTGAACACACGTGAACGCCGCAACAAAGTCGTAAATACATGTGGGAAGCTCTGGATTTTCTTTATGCCCTGATCTTTACGAGTTGGGGGCGTGTCAGTGTGAAACATGGGCGGAATACCACAATATTTATAGGTATTTAGCAGTCACATTGTCAGGCTTTTTATTACAACAAAATAAGATAATTCCCTGCACAAAATATGATGATATTGTAATATAAAGTAACAATATAATGTGTAACAATAAAGTTTAAAGTGGCTTTGTAAATTAATTAAAAAAAAACGTTAAAGCAAAAAACACCTGATGCACATTCTTTATTTTTCATTTACTAGAAGTAGAGTTTAAAAACTCTAGAAGGTACACCACCATCTTGCTCCAACGAAAGTGACTTGAACGCACCAGCACGACTTCTCAACTTGTAAATACGAACTTCTCAGGAGGACTTGAACGCACCAATACTCTTGCATGTGTGGGGGGAAATTAAGCACGACCTGCTGTGACGTCACAATCATGGTGCATTGTGGTCTATGGATCTGCCTGAAGTGTAGATGTTGAGTAGACTTGCTCCCTCTGTTAAAATTGAGGGGTTAAAATTAAACTTCCCTTGTCCACTTGACTAAGCTGAACTCACTTCAAAATGGCGGTGGGGATTCCCCCGAGGGGAAGTGCTTAGGGAAGTTTGCGAGTGTAGGCTCTGTCTAAAAGTGGAGTTAAGGCCAATTTTTTATGTTCTTCCCTCACTAACTTCCCTCCGTTCACTCAGATGTATGTCATTGCTTACATTGCACAAGTGCCCAATACTGGCGGAACTTTTGAAATGTGTTCCAATGTAACGAACTATGCCCTTGATCACTTGGAATCTGCAATGGAGCTGATTAATTATGTATAGTTTTTTTTCTTATTAATTTGTTTTACGCACCATTCTATAGGCCTGTATGTATGTTTGGGCTGTTAAAAAATTAAATATAAACAAATATTTATTATGCATATATTAATATATTTACACTGACCAAAATTAGAAACGCAACACTTTTGTTTTTGCCCCCATTTTTCATGAGCTGAACTCAAAGATCTAAGACTTTTTCTATGTACACAAAAGGCCTATTTCTCTCAAATATTGTTCAAAAATCTGCCTAAATCTGTGTTAGTAAGCACTTCTCCTTTGCCAAGATAATCCATCCACCTCACAGGTGTGGCATATCAAGATGCTGATTAGACAGTATGATTATTGCACAGGTGTGCCTTAGGCTGACCACAATAAAAGGCCACTCTAAAATGTGCAGTTTTACTGTATTGGTCCGACTCCGAGGGGGTCTGAAAACCAGTCAGTATCTGATGTGACCACCATTTGCCTCACGCAGTGCAACACAATATAAATATTAAATTTATTAAATATAAAATAGCCTATTAAAAAACTCAAACGAAAAAGATAACAAATACAATAAACTACAAATACAATAAACTATAACTGTTTAAAAGCAGTCAGCTTAGCTACAAGTATTAAATGCGTTTAAATTAGGGTGACCAGACGTCCCGAAAAATTCGGGACAGTCCCGAAATGTAAGCTGTTGTCCCGAAACCCGAATCCGGCCCTAATTGTCCCAAAAATTATACTAAAGCAAAATCTTGAGTAGTTATTGTCTGATAAAACATTAAAAACTGTTCGTGGAGGTTGAGTCGTCCTGCAGCCAGCCCCCGCCGGCCTCATTGGCTGCAGCATCTTTTTTCCTTTTTTGAAGTTCTACAAAGATACCGTAGGCGCAAATTTATATGCATTGATAAGCGAGCGCAAGTTGCAGCAGCCGTGAGGACAGTAAATGTGCAGGCAGTCAGTCGTTAAGGAGTGGTTAAGGAGTGATTGAATGATTATTAGCGTTAGGCTAAAGCCTGAAAGGTCTGATTTACGCACTTTTACAACAGTCATTGTTTTTTTTGTTTTTCACAATGACATTTGAGTTCATGATTTTAATGTTGTTGTTTTTTGTGGCAGACTACAGACTAATGACAGACTGTTGATCTTTGAATAAAAATAAGTTTGGTTCAGGTTTGAAATTCATTATCTTTTATTATAGGCTGTGTAGTCTAATATCATAGTAGGCCTTCACGCCTTACTTCATGCTAGGTGCGTTCACACCATGTTGAAAATAACCGAAATTTCGAGGTTTCAACTTGTAAAAAGCGCTCACATCTTTGTGGAGCTCGTAATTACAGCTTGTAAGATGGGACTTTCCTAAGAGCTCTTACTTGTCCTGCGTGACTGCTGTACCACCTGATAGCTGCAGATTCATTTAGGCATTGATAGTGTCACTGTCACCATAGAAACGCATTATTCTCAGTCCGAGGACAAGAACAGCTCCGAATAGAACATCACGTGTTGTCAACTCAAGCACCAACTGAATTACGACAAGTCGTGAACGCAGTAGGCCTATAGAGTGGTTCAGGTGGGTATGACATAAATTTGTTGGCCCAAATGCACAAATTAGTTAGCATTCTGGCACTTCCGGTTCCATCATCCAGAAGTCAGTGAGTTTTGGTTAATGGTTGAAATAAGGTCTGTGGAGAACACAAGCTCAAGATACTTTCACATTTTATTCTACGACATAAAATACATCAGTATTACCGCAGTCGTGAATTTTTAAGCTGTTACGTGTCTTGAAAAAGGCGGTTGCTAACAAGTGGTTAAATGGGACTACAGAGTCTGTCTAGATTAAACGTCATCAGCCAAACAGGTAAACTCAGCCTGCTTTTACAGCCTCGTTATGCTTAGAATTTTGCTCTTACAAACTATTCTAACTCAAACGTTCTGGGAAATTCTGAAAGAGATGTCCGTCTGAAGCTTATTGATGGTGACGTTGAAGTCTTAGGACTGTGGTGTAGTTTGTTTTTAGCCTACCTTTAGCTTTTTATAGTTGGCAACTGTATTTAGGCTTCAAAATTAATAAAATATGTGTTCATCTTTGAAAATGATCTTGATGGACAGAATGTGTAAATATCATAAACTTTTGTTGATCACAGTGCTTGTTTTTTGTTTTGCGACATTGTTAATTGTTATTAAGCAATAAGGAATAATGTATATATTTTTTTAATTACAAGCATGTCATGTCATAATTAATTCTTAAACAGAATTATGCTTTTAACATATTTGTTATCGAAGTTTTTTATTGAAAAATATAGATGGGGGAAAAAACGTTATCTCTAATCATTTCGGATAGCTGTATGCTATGCTACTATCTAAGCTAACTAAAAAACACTAAGAACAAGAAATGTTTAATTTCACAATCTATAGCTTCGGTTAAATACTAGTATATGAAACATTTAAGTTAAAAGATATTAATGGTCGTTATAATGTAATTCAAACGACTTATATAATAAAGTGATATCTGATTTGTAACCAGGCACTAAAGCGATTACCCATAAAACGTGCTTTGAACCAATTGGATTGCTTGGGTCCTAAGCTGGGACTCATCACTTTGCTAGGACTCAACACTTCACCACACCGGTTTGCCTACAACGTGACGTCATACCTGTGGCCACTCTATTAGCTTCACATGGAATGTTACCATGACGCTAGGCAGCGACAACAGGAATATCTTAGTATTGCTGTTCAGGCTATATAGTTTGATATAAATATTTTTTAATTGCACACTTCTTGGTCATCCTTGATTCAAAATAAAATATTAATGTATTAGCAATTAAAAAATATTTATATCAAACCTCGACAAAATGATCTCGTGGGCACGACAAAACTAAATGAACCAAACATGTCCCCTCTCAGTCACTGTAGAATAGCCTTGTTCATGATTATCATACATATAATAATGATAAAATATCATATTCATCTTTTATCATTTTCACATTTTGTATGTACAGTAAGAACAACAGTTTTTTCATAACTTTTTTTATAGCTGTGCAGGATATCTCTCATGGACCATCAACAACGACGACCTCAAAGTCTTGGATCTCATCTTTCTCCACACTACTGGTGGTTTCTATAATTGTTGCAATAGGGATTCAGGTATGTTTAAATGTATATTTTGTCTCTTTTTTATAGCTGATTATCTTTTTAACATGTATAAGCAGTGTTGGGGGTAGTAACGCATTACAAGTAACATGACTTAAGTAATCAGATAATTTTTAATTTTTAAGTAATAAATAGAGTAACACATTACTTTTAAATTTACAATAAAATATCTTGAGTTACTTTTTCAAATAAGTAACGTAAGTTACTTTGTTTTCCTATTTATTGACTGACACCTCTCCTGTCCCCATGTTGAGAGAAAACAGGAGTGAGTTGAAAGGTTCTTTTGGGCTGCGCTCTCTACTGTACTGGCGTTAATTTGCATTTCCTTGCCTGAGACTTATGGTGTGAAAGTGTCTTTACATTTGCCAAAATAGAACTTTATTTGATTTTTTGTTATTAAAAAAACAAACAAGCAAACCCAGGGAGAACAAGAAACACAAAAGTAACGTACTGCATTCTACGCAATCTTTTTTAGGGAGTAATGCAATATTGTAACACATTCATTTTTGTAGTAACTTTCCCCAACACTGTGTACAAATGGCCAAATGTCATTAAAGTATAATATTATATACATCCCTTCTAGATCTTCAAGCAACAAAAACAAGATTTTGATGATATAGGTAAGGTATTTATTATCTTTTTGATATACATAAATATATTTCAACATAAGCCCTCTCAGGATGATGAATAGTATTAAAAAGGTTTAATATAGGCCTAGGTGTACTTCATTGTTCTTTTAAATAAATGTTTGTAATTTTTTTATATATTAGCAAGAGTTTGAAAAAATTCTATTATTCTTGTAAATGTACAGAGTATCAGACAGGTGAACCACTTCGGATTCTTCTGGTTGGAAAAACAGGAGTGGGGAAAAGTGCAACAGGCAACACTATCCTGGGACAAAAGCTTTTTAAATCAGAGATATCATCCTCCTCTGTGACTGGACATTGTGAAAAGTTTCATGCAACTATAAATGGCAGAAAAGTATCTGTCATTGACTCTCCGGGTCTGTTTGACACCAGCCTATCTACAGCTGAGGTGGTCAACAGAATTAAACTCTGTATTCCACTCTCTGCTCCTGGTCCACATGTCTTCTTAGTTGTGATTCAGCTGGGCAGATTCACAAATGAAGAGGTAGAAGCTGTTAAAATCATTCAAGCAGTTTTTGGTGAGGAATCCTCTACATACACCATGGCACTGTTCACTCATGGAGATCGATTGGAGGACAAGAACATTCACACATTTGTGCGGGACAGTCCAGACCTGCTCAGTTTCATCAGAACTTACAGTGGAAGATACCACGTGTTCAACAATAAAGAACAGAATCCTGAACAGGTCATTCAGTTGCTCGACCAGATTGATAAAATGGTCACTGGAAATGGTGGGCAACATTACACCAGTGAGATGCTTGAAAGGGTAGAGAGAGCGATTGAGAAAGAGAAACAACGTATCCTGAAGGAGAGCGAGGAGCAGAGACGGAGGGAGATAGAAGCTCTGAGGGCTGAACTTGAGGACGAGGCCTATGAAAAAGCATTAAAAAAGTTAAACAATAAATATGAGCTGCGTGCAAGATACCAAGCTGAGATAGACCTTCCATTCATAATCAATGTGGTTACTTTTTTGTTTAATTCATTAAGCAAGTTCTTCTTTTGATCACCTTTCGAAATGACCAACACGGAAAAATGACCACCTGTTGCTACTTTAATAGTAGGCATTTAAAACCTCACCATTTAAAGTTTGTATTTAAAGTTAAGTTTACAAAGTTATTAATAAATAGAACTAAAGCACATATTTACACTGTACATTCTGGTGATAGAACAAATGAAAGTTTAATAATATGAAAGGATGAAAATATGAAGTTGAATGTGAAATGTTTGATAAATGAAGCATATGTGTTGCATATAAATTGTGGCTTCTTGAGATCTCTCTTCCGTTTTCGTATGTGAGAAAAATGCATTGTGAGATTGTTTATCCACTGCATATTTATACAGTATAAACCTCTTGAACGTATGTTTAGCTATTGCTGTAAGATATTGTTATGGAAAGAATGTTTCCCTTGAAGAAATATTAAACATAATTTGACAAAAATTCAATTGGCAATAAACATAACATTTCTCAAGAGCAATTTTTGAAGGGGACACAAATAATACAGCCAAAATTGTACTTGTAAGGATATGTGTGGCGTTTTGGTGCATTGAAAAATTATGGTATGTCCTTTTTTCTTTTCTCTGTCATTTTATCTGACCAACTACACAAAGCAATAGTTGTTTAAATATGAGTTATCATAGGTTTACCACACAGTAATATTATATTTATTAAATTAAATTTTGCTTTTTTCACATAGTATTTTAGGTTCCGTCTGGGACAGATGACGTCTCTTACTTCCAACTGCAGCAAGCCCCACTGATCTGCCAGACTGCCACTTAACATCATAGTGAGCAAAACCCAGCACAGCGGTAGTACTACAATATTACAAAGGCTTATCACCATGTTAGTTGTAGTGGGTGACATGTTTGGTAGCAAGCTACCAAACAATAATCGCTAAAATATCGGACTCATGGAAAAATACATCGGTTATCATAATTTTTTTGTCATGACTCATTAATAACTCAGCATCATCTGTATTAAAGAAAAAAGAATCACTTCATCTGCTGTTTAAAGTGAATAAAATAGCCTTAAAGGCCCACTGAAGCTGTGGGACATATTGAATGGCCCCTCCCCCCTTTTCAAATATCCAATAGCATTTAGTTTACCTCACAGATTGCAATTCGTACTCGGCAGCACCTTGGAAGATACGTTGGATTCAATAGTAGAGGTGTGAATAATAGCCATTTCATTCTTAACCAATGTACAGTTGGAAACGGAATAAAACTTGAGCGTTTGAGCAACCGAACACATCTCCAACTCATATTGCTTCCTGATGTGTCAAGGTCACTTTGGCCAGGTGATATTTATAGCATAGGGGCGGGATTTTAGAGAGCATTTGATTGGACAGAAGCATAAAAATAATTTTAGCAGAAGTGAGAGACTGTTGGTTTTGAATGCTTATAACTTATCTCCTAAATGCGAATTTTGTCATTGTTTTGGAACACACCAGCTTCTTCATAACCTTAAGGCTAACATATTCATACTAAAACCTAAACAACTTAAATTTTGATTTCAGGGGGCCTTTAACAGCCTACTTACTGGAGTTCCACAACTGCTGAAGAACTTAATTCTCTCCCATCGGACTTGTGTGAGGTGCGTGGTGGACCAAACCACTATGAGGCAAGAGAGGGAGGACTCAAAATGTTTCTAAACTTAAAAAGCATTTTTTGCCCTATTTGCGTTTTGCGGAAAATTTAACTACTAAGACAATTATTTTTTAAGTATATCATTATATTGTTTACAATATACAGTGTGTTTTTTAAATGACATTTTCCTGTGATTTACGCCTAAGAAGGAAAGCTAGTCTGAAGAATGCAAAAAGAGAGGGCAAAACTGATTTTTTTTGCATGATATTTTAATATCTGTATTAAATTTACTGCTTTTTTTATCATTTTTTTTTTATTGAATTACTTTTTTTCAGTTGTGTGGGTAATGATGAAGAAGCAAACACATTTACCAAGTTTGTGGACCATTATTTGAAAAGAGGGCTGGCAACCTATGTAAACAAAACTCTCCCAAATGAAAAGTGCAAATAGTGATATATGCTATGTACTCTAGCAGGTAAATAGCATAGCAGGCTAGCAGGTGTGGTGGGTACAGAAATAAGTTTGAACCAAGCAGAGTGTAACATAAATAAGCTCTAGCTTCAACAAAGTGTATTAAATTAATGTGACAAAAAAAAAATAGTGTATTTAAATGCATTACTCTTGAATTTACTTTATAGTATGCATTACTCTTCCTAATGTATGATGATCGATTTTTTTTTCTGGCCCAGTTTTTTGGAGCAGCTGATCACTCGATTGCTTTTCCCTTTTTTCCCTGATCGTTCACCTGAAGGTGAAAGTACGGTGGGTGTGCGCTACACAGACATTACAGAGACTCTGATGAAGCAGCATCGTCCTCGTGTCCTGTGATTATTTAACACAATTATTTTCTCCTCATCAGGTAAGAAATGTATACATCTGATGTTGAATGTATTGTTTGACACTAGGTAAAGTTGGTTTTATATTCGCACAATCGCACTTTTTTGCTTAAAAACTGTCTCAATAACAAACGCAATAAAGCACATTTTTGCTAAATAAAAGCAGCTACATGATCTTTAGGACAAAGATGGTGAACTACAACACTCTCCACAATCGATCAAAATGGGCAAATATTGTTTTAATGGCATAATAATTCAGTGAACATTCAATGTGTGTGGTAAAGAAGATAGGGACCGTCTAAAAAGTTCTATTTTTTTTTTCCATTGTGTGCAAACAGACAACTACATTTTTGCAAAGTACAGATGTACCAGCAAATCCCTCTCACATTATATGTTCTAATGCTTTTGATTGTACTTTAGCAACAATAAAAAGAGCATTATAATGATTGTATTTAGGAAACCTGCCTCACTGTACATAATGTACATAACTATTTTTAGAAAAAAATTACATTAATTCACCAAAGGGATTTTTTACTATCCGAAGGTTGTAGCATGTTCCTAGTGACCACACTGACTTACTACAGGTGAATTTTTGACAAAAACTCCCTTACTGTACGTACAGTTGACAAATATGTTTTTTAAAAAATTACTGTAATTCACCCTAAGTATTTTTTCGTGTTCCAAAGGGTGTAAGTGCTTTCCTAGTGACCACACTGACTTACTACAGGTGAAATTTTGACAATACCTCCCTTACTGTACAATTATCAAACATGTTTATGTACTGAGCATATTATTACATATGTTTATGAAATAAACTGTAAATCACCTATAGTGTTTTTTTATATCCCAAAGGTTGTAGTACTTTCTTAATGACCAGACTGACTTTCTACAGGTGAAATTTTGACAATACCTCCTTTACTGTACGTACAATTATCAAATAAGTTTATGAAAAAATTACTGTAATTCACCTAAAGTATTTTTTCCTGTTCCAAAGGCTGTAGTGCTTTCCTACTGACCACACTGACTTACTACAGGTGAAATTTTGATAATACCTAATAATACTGTTTTACATAATAATATAATACTGTAATTTTTTTGTTTGTTTAAGGTTGTAGTACACTAATAGGGGCTACATTATTCTTAACAGTAGTGACTAGGGATGGCGAAAACTAAAAATTTTCTTGACCGACCACCGAGCCTCATTAGCCGGTTAAAACCGGTTAACCGATTAGTTTAAAATATGCAACGCTATTTGAAATAACAGCCATTTCGAGCCGCTCCTGCAATTTCGCAACTCTTTCGCGTCGCATCCATAGACTGTAAAAAAATAGTCGCATCTCTCTGCCGCTCTGCCTCCAGCTCAGACACACACTCACATCACTTTTTTTAAATCCCCTACAGTGCGAAACATGAGTCCCGCAAACGTGGCGCAGAGGAGCTTGTATGTAATCGGAGGACAAATGGCTCCTTAGTTTCGAAATGGTTTGGGTACAAGGTGATCGCGTTGAAAATAAAGATGTTTGTCTAGCGTTAGAAGCTCATTTAAGAAAATGACAGCTCCGAAGAGACGCCGCTTTAACCTTGAGTGTTTTAGCCTGTAGCCTTTACTTTTCGCAAACCTTGTGAGCGCGCAAACCCAAACGCTGTGACCTCGCGCCAAATATTTTTATTGGTTTATTAAGTACAAACAGGCGACTTATGAAAAATTGAGTGTGAGGGATTTGTTCACTTCACACAAAAAGATCTTGGAATGAGATGGCTAACTGTAGTAGCGTTTAGTCCACTGTCTATAATAGCCTAATTTAGAGATCACTTTCTTTTTTTTTTTTACCGACTACCGACAACTTTGATCGGTTAACGTTGATACGGTCAACCATCGGTCAAACGGTCATCGGTTAACATCCCTGGTAGTGACTGAACCTGTACGCATTGGTGCAGCAAATCTGACAGATAATGAACAGCAAGATCATGGAGGCATTCAAGATACTGTACAGTGCACTGGTTTATTTCTATTATCTTTCTAATTGTTCATGGAATACCACTGGGATTATACATAAAAGTTGTAATTAATTCCTCCTGGTTAGAGTAATATTTCAATTTCACCTCTTCAAAATTTTGCTATTGTTGATCCTCTCTTGGTTTAAGTTGTTCTTATATTATCATAAACCCTTTAACTGATTGTTTTGTCAAGTACTTTTTACTTAACTATATTTTCGTTTAGTGAAGTGACGTAAAAGTTTAAGTAAAACAAATTTGTGTGTTTGAATACAATTTTTTCAAATGTTTTCAGTCAGGACTACTTTGGGTAAACAAAAATATTTAAGCAATTGGACATGTTATTTAATATTTATTCATTGCATTATGTAATTGGTTAACACACATAACTATAACTGTTAGTGGTTTGTTACATAATTAATCCTTGTCATGTTTACCAATGTGAACAGTGCCAAAGATGGTACCCAATGTATGCTGCATTGGACTATCACCAGACAAGCTACCTGGAAAAGATGCCCAATGGTTGTGCTCACTGTGTACCTTAAACAGTGGAACATCATTAAAGAATATCTGTTGAAATTTCTGCTTTATTGTCCTTGTTTCAGTATGGATTACCACTGTATATCTGTATTTTGGGACTTACAGTTAAAGACCCAAGGACCAGATAGGATTTATTAAGACCAGGCATTAGAAGTGCAGTCAATTTAAGACAAGAGTCAGAATTATAATAAATTAAAGGAAATTTTACTGAAGATAGTTTGCAGTTTCATCAGGCAGAAGTCAGCTTCAAGAATCACAAGGAGTGATTACTCCTTGTGATCAAAAGTGATCTACAGTGATCAAAAGTAGGCCGCTTCCCCTTACATTTACAAAAATCACAGCAATTATACCCTTCACCAAGGTCTAAGCTTTGTCATTGCTTCAGGTTGAATGATTCTGATTGGCTAATAAATAACCACACATTTTCTACACATAGATAGACTGAAGCATATCTCCATCAATTATGCGGCTGACATTCGGACCCTGAATCTAGGCTATGTTTACACGGAAACGATCTGAAGAGAAAACGCAAAAGTGGCGTTATCACTTTTTTATTCTGCGTTTAGACGAGGGTTTTGAGGGGGAAATCTGCGTGCATATGGTGACGCAAAAGTGTGTGAAATTCGATGTAGTATGCACTCCAGGCGGCTAGGTGGCAATGGACCGGTGATCGGTGCCTTCACTGTCTAGCATACTTTTGCGTTTTTACCCGTTTAGACGGGAACGCGACGGTGGAGCGTTTTTAAGATTTCCACTCTGGAGGGTGGTTTCACTTTTTTGCGTTTTTAAGCCCCAAAAACGCCGTCGCCATCTAAACGAAAGGCACATCTGATAAAATATTTTTACGTTTTCACCCGCGAGCGTTCTCGTGTAAACGGGGCCTTAGGCACGTCGTGACCTTCCACACTTGTAGTGATTGTAATGAATAGTAATTGGACCAATTTTTGAGTCTGTAGGACCAACTCTATAGCGCCACCACCAGTTCAAAAATTCCACATTAAAAGGGTTATATCTTTTGAACCCTTTGATGTAGATGTGAATGTAAATAGATGTAAAATGAAACTTAGTACACCTGATTCCACTCATTATGGTAATCACAATCAATATCTTACAATAAGACTCTGCCCATTACAGTAGTGGCCATTTTGAAAAGTACAGTGTTAAATTTTTTGTGCTTCTTCTCATTCGAATTTTGTTACATTTTTACGAAAATTGGCTCAGATGATCTTTGGACCGAGCCACACAGAAGTGACTGAACAGATTTTTGATTTTTGCTACAGTTCCCGATATATTTTTCTCCAAATTTGACCTGTATTTGTTGCCTTGTGGTAGTTAGCTTAGCATGCTAATTGGTTAGCATGAACCATGAACCATTCCGGTTGTGGGTTTAAATTCTGTGTGGCACATTCCCAGATCGCAAGAGGTATGTGGCCTTAAGTGGTGGAAAAGTTGCTTCTGTTCCAGACATGGTGCCTATGTGAACGAACTCGATAAATACAACATGCAGCAAATTTATACAAAAATTATTCATTTTGAATTGCTTCTCACTTGAACTATTGGAACCTTCTTCATCTTGCCAAAAACACAACTTCCCAGTGGCGCAATGATGTGAGTGACAGGTATCTGACCCAGAGATAATGGGTTTGAGCCCCACGTGGCGTGATTTTAAAAAATTGTGTGTAATGTTGTGTCATGTCAATTCCTTTATTATTTAACGTACTAATCTTTCTTCCTCTTGGATTAATGTATGTCTTGTTCATTCTATGTTCATTCTCATCCGAACTTCTGTTCATTTTGAGTTCATTTTCACCTATAGGCCTACTTCTAAACCAGCTCTTTTTTCTTCAATTTCTGCTGTTTTTACTCTTCCTGCCCTTGCTGCTGCTTTAGGGGCTTGGCCCCGTATCGCTGCTTGCAGCTATATTTCCACTTGTTCCTTAACCTATAACCAAGAATACTAACACACACAGACACAGTTTCTTCAAGATTGGATTTGGTGAGGAGAGTCTTCTCAAAACATTAAGATAACATGTTCTTTCTCTCAAGGAGAGGATACTTTAAATCTAACTGTAAAATAAAGACTTCAACTAAGAAATGTCCTCTCAACTATAGGTTTCAATGACTCCTGAGACCATTGCTATCAGGGTAGCCTAGAAAAGCAGATGGATGTAGTGACACCTGTTAAAGAAGTCCATATTTCATCTCTGGAAGCCGGGCTAAATGAGCAAGTACTGTTACTGCATTCCTGGCATGGGCCAGACCCTTACATTACACCTCAGATATCAAATACAGACATTTAAAGGATACATGAAATAACATTTTCGATAATCACACTGGTAATTTCTATAACAAAGTAAAATCTCATAAACCTAGAGAAGTCATTCAACTCATTTGATATATAGAAGGAAAACTATTGATTAATACCTTGATTATAATCACTCATTAGATATACATTGAAGCAGCAGTGTGTTCCAGAATCCACTTCTTCAGGACTCAATAACAAAAACTTGAATCATTACAATAAGGGTGTTGCTAATTTATTATGTTGAAAATATGATTCACCTAAAATATCTGCATTTTTTTAATCAATGAAAGAATTGTGTTGTACAAGGAACAGCAGTTCTAATACATACTTTTACCTAATACATTTATCAAAGTTAATTGAGTGATCACTAGGAACATACTATAACCACTGGAACATGAAAAAGGAGAAATTACAGTATTTTTTAATAATAATATGTTTGTACTAGCTATACTTAAGTAAGGGAGGTATTGTCAAAATTTCACCTGTAGTAAGTCAGTGTGGTCACTAGGAAAACACTACCCTTTGGAACAGGAAAAAATACTTTAGGTGAATTACTGTAATTTTTTCTTAAACTTATTTGTTTATTGTACATACAGTAAAGGAGGTATTGTCAAAATTTCACCTGTAGTAAGTCAGTCTGGTCAATAGGAAAGCACTACCTTTGGAACATGGAAAAAATCCCTTTGGTGAATTACTGTAACTTTTACATAAAACATATTTGCGCACTGTATGTACAGTAGCCTACAAAAAAGTACACTAAAGCAGTCTAGGTGAATACGCAGCATATATCAAAGCTGAAACTATTTTTACCCTGGTTGGCATCGTTTTTTTTTTTTACTTGACTTTGTTCATGGTGCTGTCCACGTATGTGGTACTGAGGTCCTACATGACCAAGTCTGCAACTTGTGTAAAGTTGGTTTTATATTTGCATATTCGCGGAGTTCCGCATTCAATATCTCGTGAGCTGAATATTGTTACTACACAAATAACATTGTTTAAATATTTAAATCTTCCTCAAAACGAGCTTTCCTTCGGGTTTGCACTTTGCAGATGGTCCCTAGCCTGCGCATAGAGATCAATGTATTTTGTCCAGTGCGAAGGAAAGATCGTTTTGAGGAAAATTATGTTGTAGCTTCTGGTGTTTTATCTGTAGTTATATGTGATAAGTGTTTTCTGTAGCAACAACGTTTAGTTGACGAGTTATTGAACGCGGAAGTCCGCGAATGTGCGAATATCGAATATAAAACCAACTTTACCGAAGTATTGTAGACATGTTGAAAAGAGTGTAAAGTGGGAATGTCATTGTTTATAGCGTGAAGGAGTTTGTGAACAGAGTTTTGAAAGTTCGGTCAGAGTTTTGCCTGATATGCTAATGAAGACCATGCAGTATTGGAAATAGCGTGTGTTGGTATGCTAATAAGTTAATGAATGTGTGTTTCTCACAACTAATATGGGTTGTTACTGATGTCTGTGTTGAATTAATATTAATTTTAAGTTTGAACAGTTTGAGCTGTTTATGCAGACATTACATTTACTCTGAAGCAGCAGCAGCAGCAGCAGCATCTCTGTGTAGGCTACTGTGATTATTTAACACACTTATTTCCTCCTCATCAGGCGAGAGGATAACATTACACGGGTAACCAGACTCTTATGAGCTCCACATCAAAGGGTGAGTTTCAACTTCCACTTTTACATAATGAAAATAATGTATTTTTAAAATTATAAATAGGCTTATTTGCTGAAAGTATTGCCGGTGGATTTAGTGTTGGTATAGTATATACAATATTTATTTGAAGTCATATAGGCCTAGGTAATGACTTTATTTATGTATGTAATGGTAGTAATGGTTTATGAATCCAAGGGTTCTGTGTTCCGTGTTAAAGTTTGTTAAATGTGTATCGCTCTCTGTGTTTATTCAAGTCTCTTGTTCTTGTTTCATTCTCTGCATCCCACATCTTTGGATTATACACAATAACCATAACAGCTGGTGGTAGGTAATAATAGCCACTTATGGTGCTTTTCCATTACCAGTACCAGCTCGACTTGATTCGTCTCGGCTCGCTTTTCGCTCCGTTTTCCATTGCAGATAGTACTTCCACAATAGTACCTGGTCGTCATAGCGACGCCGCAGGAAACTGCCGTGACATAATCTTGCCTCTCTGACCAATCAGCAGTCTGCCGTGTTTTCACGTCACATTTTAGCATCGCCTCAGCTCGCTCAGAACCTCGCCGGAGGTGATACGAAATAAAGTACCTGGAAGCAGGTACAGGTACAACTTTTACACAGTGGAAAACCAAACAAAGGCGAGGCAAGGCGAGCTAGTACTGTGTAGTGGAAAAGCGCCAATAGATCTCGGTCCCTCTATGGGTAAGAAAATTTTGTACATTTTAAAGTTAAGTTCATCAATCTGGAGCATCAATCAAAATTAAGAGTGCCACACCATATTCAGTGTGCAAATTGAACAAAGAAAAAGTCTGTGCATTGACTTGTACCTGAACTTAAAAGAAGACTCAGGTCACTTTTAGTTGTGATATAGGGCCTGTTTACACCTGGTCACTTGCGTTTTTTCAGATCTGATAGCTATCCTATCGTGAAAAGATCAGGTGTAAATGCCCTCCGAAACACATTCGAGATGGATTTAAATCTGATTATTCAAACCACTTCAGGAGGTTGTCTGAGATGCATTCCAGTCAAAACTGAACACGTCTAAATGCATCTGGTTTTTGTAAATTGTAAAAAACACATATGTAAATTTTACTCCTCCCAACAATTAAAAAAAAAAAAAAAATAGAGAGAGCGTGTTATACTTTTCTTTTCTTTGCGCAGCACAAACAGACAGTCAAGTGTATCTATCCATGTCGTATCTATCCAAGTTTATCTATCCATTCCATGGAAATGTATCTATCCATGTCAGTGTATGGGAACACCTTGCAGAATCTCCACAAATTAGTGCCCTGAAAAAGCTTTTTCACATAACAGATATTTAAGTAGGCCTATAGCCTAGTCCACAAGACAAAAAACAAGACATACACTTGATTTTTAATATTGTGTGTTATTACCTGGATGATCCACAACATCCAGGTAATGGTAATGGTTGTTCATCATGAGTCCCTTGTTTGTCCTGAACAGTTGAGCTGGCCAATGGCCTCCAGAAAAATCCTCCTGCTCCTGCACAATCTTCTGAATATTTGACTCCTTACTAGCATTGACTATGATTGTGAGATCTATCTTTTCATACT
Source organism: Scardinius erythrophthalmus (assembly GCF_964197995.2). Classification (NCBI taxonomy): domain Eukaryota; kingdom Metazoa; phylum Chordata; class Actinopteri; order Cypriniformes; family Leuciscidae; genus Scardinius; species Scardinius erythrophthalmus. The sequence continues at coordinate 32,592,927 of NC_138223.1, forward strand.
GGTGACAACTGAGGGACTCATATACAACTATTACAAATGCTTAGGGGTGTAACGGTACACAAAAATCACAGTTCGGTACGTACCTCGGTTTTAAAGTTTATTTTTGGTACAGTAAGGGAAGAAATGCAAACATTAAACTGCAGGTTGTTTATTACTATAAACTTTTTTTTAAGAATTTGTTTACACTTTTTTATAAAATATAATAAAATATATATGAAATGAAAAAAAGAATAAGAAATAAAATACTGCTGCAAAGTTCTCCACTAAATAAAATACTCTCAGTCTCAAACCAATATCACATAATGAATTTAATGAAAAATATAAATAAATAACTATGATTACAGTGCAGCATTACCAATCCCAGCTTGTAGGCCTGCTCATATTTAAAAATTAAGGCTGGGAATTGATTAAAAAAAATGAACTAATTAATTGCACAATTTGCTGTAATTAATTGCAATTCCTCCAAGCTTGTAATCATCAATAATTAAACTTAGAATCACCTAATTAAATGAAACACGGGGGAAAAAAAGGAACAGAAAATAGCCCTATATTAAAATAATATTAAACACAAATATATCAATGTATTATTATTTTTCAATAATCAATCAACATAATCAATGTAAGATTTTTTTTATAATTATCTAATTATAAATTTCTAATTATCAAAATAAAATATAGTCCTACAAAGCTATTATTACCAGAGCATGTGATCAGAGCAGGTCATTTTACCATTGTTGCCCAGCATGACTATACCAGCTCAGCAAACAGAAGTCTACTACTGAGAAATTTCACCTTATTTGAGCGGACTTTGCTTTTCCAGTGCGTGATCGGTACATGATTGGAGTGTTTGGGCCGTTAACGACAGAGCAGAACGCGCAGCGCAAACACGGAGTCGAACATTCAACATTGAGCAGAGAGCGCAGCGCGCAGACACACACACGGAACGGAGAGTGCGGCGGCGCACACGGAGCGGAAAAGCTTTTTTCGCCCTGCAGTCGATTTCATTGGTTTAGGTTACAGTGACGACGGGTAAAACCAGAGAATGTCTAATGAGACGGGCTCTGGTAAAACTTTAGAATCAGCTGCAGGGCGGGATTTGCGCTGAACGCGGAGACTTCCGCCACTTAATATGTTTGTGTGGAAACACGAAAATGTACCTATGTTCCGCACACAAAATATTGCATTCGGTCATTCGGTACACACGTGCACCGAACCGAAAGCCCTGTACCGAAACGGTCCGGTACGAATACACGTACCGTTACACCCCTACAAATGCTGCAAACATTCAGTGATGCTCAAGAAGGAAACATCCATTAAGAAAACACCAGAGGGTCTAAACTTTTGAGCGGGATGATTGGTGTGAATTGTTCTTATTTTGTTTAAAAATTAATTCATTAATTTAGTACTGCCCTTCAGAGGCTAAATAAGATAAAAGAAAATAAGAAAAATGTACACATCACCATCAGCTTGCTCAAAAAGTTTACCCCTGGCTCTTAACATTCTTGAGCATGACCTTGCAGATTCTGAAAGATGTAAAGTAGATAATAAACGTATGACTGTAAACGTATACATTGCAATCCTTTTGTAAAGGTTAAAATATTAATTTAAGAGCTCAGTGTTGAGACCTTTCGCAGGAGTTTGATTGACAGGTGATCTGACCAATCATAATGTAGATATCTGCCATTTTTGTCCGACAAACAAACCAAACCAGTTAGTAGATTAATGTCAGTGGACTTGAACTTGAAAAATGGTGTATTGACATCTTTTTACAGTTCTGATGTTCATTCATGTTTAATTTGTGCTATAACTGAGATGATCAGTCCACGTGCTACTTGAACTGAGGCGCTACACATTAAAGCGCCACAGAAGGGTATTTATTGTTTGAATTTCATACCAAAAGTAACCTGCTCTGTCTTGTCTGTTGGCGCATTGTCAGTATCCTCTTTGCTCCGCAATTATTTTTTTCACTGTGAGAACATGTTGTGTGGATTCAGAGTGGAATGGCTTGCCAGACGTAGCAGCAGTAACTAAGAGGGGTGGATCTTTGTGAAAGGTCAATTTTAAATCATTTATATCTTTGTGGACTCGGCCGGACTCGACTCGTATGTTAAGGACTCGGACTCAAGTCCAACTTGGTGCGCTTTGGACTCGGACTTGATTGGTAAGGACTTGGACTTGACTCAGACTCGACAAAGGTGGACTCGGACCCAACGCTACTCCATAGACAGCAAACGTCATTGCAACTTTCAAGACCCAAAAGGTAGTTAAGACATTGTTAAAGTCCCTGTGACTAAAATGGTTCAACCTTAATGTTATGAAGTGACGAGAATACATTTTGTGTGCAAAAAAATCAGAAAGCTCTCGTATTTCATCTAAAAATATCTTAATTTGTGTTCTGAAGATGAATGAAGGTCTTATGGGTTTAGAACGACATGAGGGTGAATAATTAATGACAGAATTTTCATTTTTGGGTGAACTAACCCTTTAAGACAACATATTTTTTGTAATTGAAACTTACATTTACAAACCATTTGTGTAATAGGCAACTTTGCAAAAGACAATTTTGCAATGACCAGTATACAATATCAAAGTTCTAAGGTGTTCAAAAGACGCTATCAGTGCGGAGGGGCTAGGAACACGTTACATTTCGCATTTCTTTATTTCAAAGCCAAAAACCCAAAACCCATGCTTGGTTTTACTCGTATCTTAGGATTTTATAGCAAGAACAACATTTCTGACCTCACTCTCTCATTGGCCTAGTTATGGAGGACACTGCAAATTCTCCTTCAAAACCAACAAAGACCTCAAACTCATGGGTCTCATCTCCCTTCAATAACCTTGTAGCCATTGGCATAATTGTTGTCTGTGCTGCAATAGCATTGCAGGTATGTATTTTAAAATTCACGTCACACACTCTAGAATGTTTTGGCTAAAAAAAAAAAAAAAAAAATTACGTGTCATCTTTTTTATTTATTACAACTTCTAATGAAATTGTTTAATCAACCAACTCAGTATTCAGTAACGAATTCAGTAAATTCATACAAATTTGAACTAACATTTATTTAGGTTAATAAATGAACAATCAAGAAAGATATTACTTGGTGCGCTGGTATTAGAACAGTGATAAAAGACAATACATTATTTTAAATGAGGTAATGTAATTAAATATTTGATATTGCATTTATACATTTCAGATGTTTAGGCAACAAAATCATCAAAATGTTTCAGTTCAGGATTCGGATGATACAGGTAATGTTTTTTTCCCCCCTCCCAAGCAGTGGCTCAAAAATATTGTGTAAATGTTGCATTATGACTTATTTTTTTATATGAAAAAAAAAAATTTGAAATATGTTTTAATATTCTTTTCAATGCAAAGTGTATCAGATAGGAGATCCGCTCCGGATCCTTCTGGTTGGAAAAACAGGAGTGGGGAAAAGTGCAACAGGCAACACTATCCTGGGGAAAAAAGTTTTTAAATCAGAGATATCATCATCCTCTGTGACTGGACATTGTGAAAAGTTTCATGCTTTAATAAATGGCAGAAAAGTATCTGTCATTGACTCTCCGGGTCTGTTTGACACCAGCTTAACTACAGATGAGGTCATTGACAGAATTAAACGCTGTATTCCACTCTCTGCTCCTGGTCCACATGTCTTCTTAGTTGTGATTCAGCTGGGCAGATTCACAGATGAAGAGGCAGAAGCTGTTAAAATCATTCAAGCAGTTTTTGGTGAGGTATCCTCGACATACACCATGGCACTGTTCACTCATGGAGATCGATTGCAGGACAAGAACATTCACACATTTGTGCGGGACAGTCCAAAACTGCTCAGTTTCATCAGAACATGCAGTGGAAGATACCACGTGTTCAACAATAAAGAACAGAATCCTGAACAGGTCATTCAGTTGCTCGACCAGATTGATAAAATGGTCACTGGAAATGGTGGGCAACATTACACCAGTGAGATGCTTGAAAGTGTAGAGAGAGCGATTGAGGAAGAGAAACGACGTATCCTGAAGGAGAGAGAGGAGAAGAGACAGAGGGAGTTAGTAGCACTGAGGGCTACATTTAAGGATGAGGACTATGAAAAAGCAAGGGAAAAGCTGAATGAGGATTATGAGCAGCAGGCAAGAGAGGAGGCTGAGAGAAGCGATTCATATTTTACGATGATCATCCGTTATTTGAAGGGACTATACCGAAAATATTTTGGCCCATTTGACAATGAATTTTTAAAAAGTTTCATGAAAAATTTTAATCCACCCAGAGATTAACTGTAATTGTGCAATATAAATTTTCACCATGTTTAATACACTTGTAGTTTGTAAGTGTTACGGTTGTGTCATTGTGTCAACCTACTAGCTGTTTTAGAAAAATCTTTTATATCTCTCCACTGACTGGAAACTTTTAAATCAATAAATAACACCAAAAACAGGAACTTAAAATGGTATGTTTTGTGTTGTAACGGCCATGCTACCTACTCTTGCAACTCAACACAATCATCAGTTAACCATCACATATATCTAATTTAGACGTTAGAAACTCAGAGGGCCACACTTGAGGAAGTTAAACTATGAATATGAGCAGCTGGCAAGATACCTAGCTGAAAGAGACATCACTCATGAACTCGAACGATTTGTCTAAACCCACGTGATGGGTAGGTTTAAGGGCGGGGTCAGTTGTAGGTCATTCATACGAATTGGGCAACTCGTAAAATATCAAGTTACACATAATATTTATTTCATTTGCAAAGATGTTAGCCAATCATAGCAGTGGGCGTTTATATTAAAGTCTCACAGCAGACGCCCTCAATCATCCTTCGGGACAAATCATTTTGTTTATCCGAGCGTCCCAAGATTTGGCTACTTTTGCCACTTTTTTTGTTCAGAGTTGGCCACCTGAACACTCAAAAATAAATTGACTTGATTCAATAATGTTAAGTGTAAAAACTCCTTAATTCCGCCTTAGTGGACAAAAGTGGGCACCCATAGGAAATGAATGGGAAATACTATAATTTAGAGAGCAATTTTTTTTTTTTGTCCAATAAAAATCAATAAATCCAACACAATGCAGATCATACATACACATAAGTGAAGGGGTGAGCCTATACAACATTCTCAATGTGACAAACACTCACACTTGCACACACAAAAACACACACATCCACAAAAGCATTGTATTGAAAGCCATTGAATGAGCCTATAACTGAGCATTTTCCTTTTTTAATTAGTCACTCACATATACATAAACAAAGGAATTGAATGAGCTAATAACAGAGCAATTTTTAAAAAATGTGCCAATCAGCCACTGTGCAAAACACACACACACACACACACACACACACACACACACACACACACACACACTTCAGAGTCAGATCCTACAGCAAGATTTGCTGATGCTTCAAAACAAAACATTTTGTACGATGTTTATTCATACCTGTTTGTTACAATTTTTTTTTTTGAGTTATTGATAGGTTTGTTTATTCTTACCTGTTTGGTATTATTTTGAGTTATTGAAATTTTATGTTATTTTTAGAAATAAATCATTGCTCTGTCTCTGTCTTTTCCTTATAGCATGGTCATATTTGTCTGTAAGCATGTTTGGCATCTTTGTCTCACCCAACACAAATGGTTTTTCAAAACATTTTACAATTTTAACTTATACATTTTAACACTTGAGAGGTTAAGTTTGTTACAACAATGATTTTATAGATTTCAGCCTATATGCAGCCATTGAGTACTACAGTCATCTGGCTATTGATATTTTTGCTTTTTTGTTATTTTTATACCAACATATGTCACCAGATGTCACCAAAGTCACCACATTTTTAGGTTTTGGCTGTCTGAACCTAATGGAATGTTTTTTTATTTCCTGAAGTAAAAGAAATATTATATATAACATAAAAATAAGCATATTTTACATAAAAAATATGGTACTTTTAGAGTTTTAGAGAAAAAATACCTCAAAAATCACAAAAAATTGCATAAATTGATAGATTTTATTTTATCGAAGATGGTGATATGGTGTTTATTTAAAAAATAAAATGGGTTCACACCTGAGGCCTTTGTGCCCACATTTGTCCACAAAAGATGAATTAAGGGATGCATGCTATACAAAGGATGATTGAGGGTTCAAACAGAATGTTCAAATCAGGGTATTTCTAAATGATGACAATGTTTTATGTAAAAATCATACTAACATAAGTGCACCTCAGGAAACTATATAAAATAATAAAAATGCAGTTTATGACCCCTTCAAGCACTATGATAATCCAGCACTATGATTAGCAGCACTATACCTACCTACTCCATTGATTTAGTATTAAACTTAATGTGGAATTTTATCTCAGGTGATCAAAATCAAGGCAGTTTCTAAAAAAAAAAAAAAAACTAAATTAAAGTATTTACTTTATCAAAGTACATTTATATACTTTGATAAAAATGACTGTTTAGAGTTCATGAAAACAAATAAAAATAAAACTTCAAAAACATCGCTCAAATGCCTCAGCATGCAGTGCTGCTTTGTTTCCTGTATGGATGGCAGTCATCACTATATTGTCACAGATTAAGAGACTCAGAGAAGATGAACTCAAGTCCAAGCTTATTGGAGGTGAAAACCGTGGTAACAGAGTAGAACTGATTTGAAAAATAACAGGAGAATGTCAGAGGAATCACACAAGGAAATAACAACAGGCAACAGAGGAATGAGGAAACAACAGAAAATCCACAGAGTAAATCACAGGTGAGTAATCCACGAGTACACCAGGGTCCTTGCAATGATACAATGAAGAGACAGACAACAAAGAAAGACATCAAGGTATGTCCGAATCCAATGTTTTGCTTTCTGTCTCTTGAGATGTTCAACTGACTGATTTTTGAAGACAGCATAGATGTATCCTTTGCTGCCCTTGATATCCCACAATCCTGTGCTTTCCATTGCTTGACAGCTAAGCTAAAAAATAAATATGGTGTCTGAAAGTTAGGTTGGTGGTCAGTTTCTGTGTAAACATACGTTTTTGACCAATGTTTTCCACTTTTAAAGTAATTTCTAAGAAATGATATTAAAGTAATTAAATATTCACTTCGTTATTACAAAAGTTCACTCTATAGATCATAAAACCGTAACGCTGCCTCAGAGGTCTGTGTAGTCTTTGATTGCTGGTAGATGAGGAGCAGGTGTAAGGGAGTAATTAGTCTGGGGAGAATGAGCAGTGTTCATGTGCTGCGTTCCAGTCCACTTTTAGACACGCACTTGCAAACTTCCCTAAGCACTTCCCCTCGGGGGAATCCCTGCCGCCATTTTGAAGTGCGTTCCACTTCGTGAAGTGGACGAGGGAAGTTTATATGGACAGACCCTCGTTCCCTCGATTTTGACCGAGGGAGCGAGTCTGCTTCAAATGTACACTTCAGGCACCTATATGTCCCACAATGCAACACGATTGTGACGTCACCGCATATCTCGTCTAATCACCACCACACAAACAACTCTATGATATATTAATTATAATTTTTTTTTAATTTAAAACAACCCAAACACACCTATAAACATTTGGATGCTGCATTAAACAAATTCTTAAAGGGAAAAAAATGTAAATAATAAATCAACTCCACAGCTGATTCCAAGTGATCAAGGGCTTAGGACGTTCCAGTTCAGCCCATTGCAGTTTCCGCCAGTAGTGGGCACTCGCAATGACGTACATCCGAGTGAACGAGAGGAAGGGAAGTTAGCAAGTGAAGGGCATGACAATTTTGGACTGGAACGCAGCCATGGAGTCGGACTCGGAGAGCTGGGTGGAGTGGGACGTGATCCATGAATAAAAACAAGTCTAGCAGGTTTATGGTCCTATATAGGGACAGAAAATTAAACTCTTCAATTGGAACCTGGACCTGGATTATTTGCTTCCAAAATGAGAGGTGAGAGAAAGAGCATGTAGGCTACACATATTAAATGATTTAAAGCTTGTGTAAGCTAATTAACAGGGGCACAAAATAGCAATACAAGATAAACAAGGAATAGGTATGAACAAAAAGGGTGAGTGCTTGCCTATATATAAGAAATTGAAACAGACTATAAGTGAAATACTAATTGAAATAATTTGAAAGCTTTGTAATCCACTTTAAAAGTATTGCTTTTTGATAAAAAAAGTTTTTACTCTTTTTCATATTCAAAAACAAGAACAACTGTTTTCACTTAACTTTCCCAACAGATATGGACAACAATGAGACTTCTAATGGACAAAAATCAAAAATGTCAAGGGGCTTGACTTTTTTGCTCTACTTTTTCATTGTATTTGTTATACTCCTTGTTGGGGTATGGATAAACCAGGTATGTATGGCATTTAAAACAGCCAGAAACCATATAATTATGGGTATGCTCCATTTCCTTGATACACCACTTCACCATTTTAAGTGAGATTCCAAATGACGGAGCATATAAGTTCCGTCCAAAGAGCACAGAACAAAGAAACAATGTTTGATCACTTCACAGGAAGTGGAGAGGAACATTTACTTGGTAGTCATTGCACACCACCACTTCAGCACTACAGGAAGTTTCTCTAAAATAAATTAGATGTATTTGGGTCTCTGGTATCATTGAAGAGTTTACTGAAGCTTAGATGTGGTTTTATATAAAGCAATTTATACAATTTATAAATATATGCATATTACTAGGATATTGGCTGTTTATTAGTGTTTATACAACACATATTAATGCCTTATTCTGCATGACCATAATAAGCAGTAATTATGAGTTTACTGAGGCAAAAGTCGTAGTTAATTGTTACAATTTCGGTTGAGGCAGAAGCAGGATCTAAGTGCAGCAGTAATATTTAATAAACAGTCTCAAACTAAACAAAATAAACTTGGAACAAAAACCAGAACAACCTACACTTTCAACGTAAAATAACTGACAAAGAACAAGACAGAACACAGGGTATAAATAGACAGAACTAAAGAGACAAATTAACAAGACACACCTGAAATGAACTAACTAATCAATAAGTAACTATGGAAACAAACAGGCAGGGGCGGAGGAAGACTGAACTGAACTAATAGACAGAACACAGACAAAGACAGAAATCAAAACAGACTGACAATGTAACATTAATACTGAGAGTGATAATAGAATATTAGTTAGAATTGGACCCTAATCTAAAGTGTGACCATATTATACTATACAGATATACTATGCCATTATAACTGAAAGTTATGTGAGTTTCATCTGTGCTTGTTGCAAGGTGTTCCAAATGATCACATTTTCTCAAGTGAAGTTCAGTGAGGATGTGAACAAACTAATATTGTCACGGATGCACACGGGAAGCAGGAAAATCCAAGTGCAGTAATTTATTAAGAGGGCAATCCAACATCGTTGTAATCCATGCAGAGGTCAAAAATCCAGAGAAGCAATCCAAACAAGAACAGATATAAACAGACAAGAAGTGTGGTGACACAAATTAACGACTCCGTCCACATACAGAAACAGGCAGAGAATAAATACACACAGATCTAACAGGGCTAACAATGAACAGCTGGGACAGATTACGGGCAACAGCTGAGTGTAATGAACAGTGATAAGTGACAGACAGAATGCTGGGAATTGTAGTCAATGTGAGGGACACCGTGAAAAACGAGACACAAACCAGACACTGTGACATAACCCCCCCTCTATGGAGCGGCTACCAGACGCTCCATGACAACACTAAAACACAACACAAGAGTTCAGGAGGGAGGTGGAATGGTGGAGGATCAGGGGGAGGGAAGGTGGGCCAGGTCCATGGGGGGAAACGGGGACAGGGAGTGACAGTTCATCTGGCGGCCAGAGCGGAGACAACAGTCCCTCGAGCGGCCAGGGCGGAGACTTTCCCTCGGGCGGCCAGGGCGGATCCAGCTGTGCAGGCGACCGGGACGGGGCAGGTCCTTCGGGCGGCCAAGGCGGAGACGACCCCTCAGGCGGCCACGGCGGAGACGACCCCTCGGGCGGCCAAGGCGGATCCGGCTGTGCAGGCGACCGGGACGGGGCAGGTCCTTCGGGCGGCCAAGGCGGAGACAACCCCTCGGGCGGCCACGGCGGAGACGACCCCTCGGGCGGCCACGGCGGAGACGACCCCTCGGGCGGCCACGGCGGAGACGACCCCTCGGGCGGCCACGGCAGAGACGACCCCTCGGGCGGCCACGGCAGAGACGACCCCTCGGGCGGCCACGGCAGAGACGACCCCTCGGGCGGCCACGGCAGAGACGACCCCTCGGGCGGCCACGGCAGAGACGACCCCTCGGGCGGCCACGGCAGAGACGACCCCTCGGGCGGCCACAGCGGATCCGGCTGTGCAGGCGACCGGGACGGGGCAGGTCCTTCGGGCGGCCAAGGCGGAGACAACCCCTCGGACGGCCTGGGCAGAAACTTTTCCTCAGGTGGCCAGGGCGAAGCAAGCTGTGCAGACGGCCAGGGCAGAAACGTCAGTCCATCGGGCGGCCAGGGCAGAGACCTTTCCTCAGGTGGCCAGGGCGAAGACTCTCCCTCGGGCGGCCAGGGCGGAGACTCTACCTCGGGCGGCCAGGGCGGAGACTTTCCCTCGGGCGGCCAGGGCGGAGACTTTCCCTCGGGCGGCCAGGGCGGAGACTTTCCCTCGGGCGGCCAGGGCGGAGACTTTCCCTCGGCCGGCCAGGGCGGAGACTTTCCCTCGGGCGGCCAGGGCGGAGACTTTCCCTCGGGCGGCCACGGCTCAGGAACTGGAACAGACACCACCGGTTCAGGCACTGGAACTGGCACCACCGGCTCAGGCACTGGAACTGGCACCACCGGCTCAGGCACTGGAACTGGCACCACCGGCTCAGGCACTGGAACTGGCACCACCGGCTCAGGCACTGGAACTGGCACCACCGGCTCAGGCACTGGAACCACCGGAACTGGCACTGGAACTGGCACCACCGACTCAGGCACTGGAACTGGCACCACCGTCTCAGGCACCACCGGTTCAGGCACTGGAACTGGCCCCACCGGTTCAGGCACTGGAACTGGCCCCACCGACTCAGGCACTGGAACTGGCCCCACCGACTCAGGCACTGGAACTGGCACCACCGACTCAGGCACTGGAACTGGCACCACCGACTCAGGCACTGGAACTGGCACCACCGGCCCAGGAACAGACACAGAAACAGACACAGGCACAGAAACAGACACAGGCACAGACCCAGGCACAGGCCCAGGAACAGACACAGGCTCCAGAACAGACACTGGCCCCAGCTCAGGAACAGACACTGGCACCACCGGCTCAGGAACAGACACTGGCACCACCGGCTCAGGAACAGACACTGGCACCACCGGCTCAGGAACAGACACTGGCACCACCGGCTCAGGAACAGACACTGGCACCACCGGCTCAGGAACAGACACTGGCACCACCGGCTCAGGAACAGACACTGGCTCCGGCTCAGGAACAGACACCACCGGCCCAAGTGTGTGCGTAGCCCACACACACCACATGGCTGTGGCCATAATGCCCAGTGTCGCGGTCACTGAGGGCTCAGGAACAGACGCCACCGGCTCAGGCTCAGGAACCGACACCACCGGCTCAGGAACAGACACAGGCTCGATGACGGCCATCTTGTCAGGGGACACAAGCTCGGCAAACGTGATGTGAACACTCTCGGCGGCGGCCATCTTGTCCGAAGACACAGGCTCAGCAGGTGTGACGTGAACAGGCTCGGCGGTGGCCATCTTGTCCGAAGACACAGGCTCGGCAGGCGTGACGTGAACAGGCTCGGCGGCGGCCATCTTATCCAAAGACACAGGCTCGGCAGGCGTGACGTGAACAGGCTCGGCGGCGGCCATCTTGTCCGAAGACACAGGCTCGGCAGGCGTGACGTGAACAGTCTCTGTGTCAGCCATCTTGTCCGAAGACACAGGCTCGGCAGGCGTGACGCAGACAGTCTCCGGCTGGGCAGACGGAATGTGAACAGTCTCTGACTGGGCAGACGTGACGTGGACAGTCTCTGACTGGGCAGACGGGACGCGGACAGTCTCTGACTGGGCCGACGCAGGTCTCCTCCTCCTTCTTCCCTTCTGACGGATGTGTACCGTCTCTGAACTGGACGAAACCATCGACGAAGTCCCAGCGCTCGATGAGACCCGTGGTGAAGGTTCAGCTATCCTGATTTCCTCATGCCTTTGTGCACATCTAGAAAAATACTCTAGTAAAGAGATGCCCTTCTCTCTCTCTGCGGGAGAAAGTTCGCTACGTGGAATCCACATAGTAACTGGGGACGAGATCCTACAAAAAATAATAAAAAATGAAAATTACCGCTGGATTTATGGTGACGGAGTCGTTCTGTCACGGAGGGCAGAGAAAACCCCTCGGGCGGCCACGGCGGTGAAGACCCCTCGGGCGGCCAGGGCGGTGAAGACCCCTCGGGCGGCCAGGGCGGTGAAAAACGAGACACAAACCAGACACTGTGACAAATATGTGATATATGTGAAATATAATATTATGTTCTTACCTTTCAGTTATATGACACCAAACAAAATCAACAAAATCCCAATTCAAGTGATTTAGGTACTGTTTATTTTATTTTTATTATTATTATTTTTTTAAAATCTCAAATACAGGTCTTAAAATATTGATTGATATAATACATACTTTTATTTATACCTTTATGATGAATAAGACAGTATATGAGGGCTAAATTAAAAGTAATTCTTATTAATCAACCAGGTGAACCGCTCCGAATTCTTTTGGTTGGAATGACAGGGGCAGGAAGAAGTGCAACAGGCAACACCATCCTGGGAAAAAAGGTTTTTAAATCCGAGATATCATCATCCTCTTTGACTATGCAATGTGAAAAAAAATAATGCAACAGTTAATGGAAGAAATATATTAGTTATTGACACCCCGGGTCTGTTTGACACCAGCTTAACTACAGCTGAGGTGGTCAACAGAATTAAGCATTGCATTTTACTCTCTGCTCCTGGTCCACATGTCTTCTTAGTTGTGATTCAGCTGGGCAGATTCACAGATGAAGAGGCAGAAGCTGTTAAAATCATTCAAGCAGTTTTTGGCGAGGAATCCTCGACATACACCATGGCACTGTTCACTCATGGAGATCGATTGCAGGACAAGAACATTCACACATTTGTGCGGGACAGCCCAAAACTGCTCAGTTTTATCAAAACATGCAGTGGAAGATTCCATGTGTTCAACAATAAAGAACAAAATCCTGAACAGGTTGTTCAGTTGTTTGAACAGATTGACAAAATAGTTACTGGGAATTATGGGCAACATTACACCAGTGAGATGCTTGAAACAGAGAAAGCGACTGAGGCGGAAAAATATCACATCCTGAAAGAGAACGAGGAGCAGAGAAAGAATGAAACAGAGGCTCTGAGGGCTAAACTTGAGGGTGAAGCTTTTGAAAAAGCTAAAGAAAAACTGGACAATGAATTTGAACAGCAGGCACAATTGCAAGCTGAGAAAAATATTCGTATGCGAAATGGTGGGGTCTCTTTTCTTAATTATGTAAGAACTTTTTTTTTTTCAAAAGAAAACTGAATCTTGAAAAGAGCAAAAATAAATAAATCACATAAAACCTTTCACTAAACTAAAAATTGAATAAATCTATATATATATTTAAAAACAAAAGTGAAACGAACATATAATATGCAGAATCTATAAATAAACTCTCCAGTGTCTGTGACTATCACATGCACTCCTTGCAGAGGAACTGGAAATAAGTTGCAAGAAAAATGCTGCATTAGAGTTTTACCACTTATCCCTTCAGTATGTGTAAAACAAAATAATACCCTGCGTAGACTTGCATGTCATCTCAAGCATATTGCACATATATATGCTTTATCCTTTATTTTACCAGGATTAATCCCATTGATATATCAATCTTTTCTACCAGGGAACCCTGGCCAAAATTGGCAGCACAAAAAAGTTTCACATAAACAGATAAAACAAAACAAAAAGTCTTATCAGCAGTCATAAGAAATATTACGTAAAACATACAGATGTTTCCTTCAGGTAGTACTCCAAAAGGTTTCTAAAAATATTTAAAGATGGAAGTGCTTCTAACAATATTCTGCATTTCATTCCATAGCCGAGGTATGGTGGCCGAGAGAGCTCAACGCGCTGCAACTGAAGAAAACACATGCATACAATATACAAAATGTATTAACAATATGTTCAATGTCATCAGAATACTAATAAGAAAGGAACAATGATCTGAAAACTAAAATCTGATCTGAACAATGATCTGAAAACTAAATGTTAGGTAATGCAGGGTCCAAAGATGAGACAATCACACACAGATATATAACGCATATTTTAAAAACTATTCTTGTATAAAATGTATATTTATTTGCAACAGTAATGTTAAAAGAAATAATAAGACATTTCTGGTAATAACAGCTATTCAGCTGATGGACATTGAGCTGCGTTGTCACGTGAACATCCCAGCTGTAAATAATGAGGAAATTACATTGTCTTTCGTTGCTCCCTTCATTAAGTGCGTTCAAAACAGCCAATGTTACATAATGACCCACAAGTGCCCTGCTCACTCCAAAGTGCCCACTTCAAGGGCTCTGCCGTCTGCTCTTCGAAGGAAGTAGGGCATAGGTATGCTCATGCACGTCCCAGGCGGGTTCGTCACTTATTGGGGTCCCCTGGAAACATTTCCGTGGTGGTCTGTGTTATATGCAGCGCATTTCTGTATTTGGTTGTGTTGAGTATTTGGAGCATACTCAATGTGTTGTGAAGCTGATGAAGATGTTTTCTTAATTTGCGGGTGTTTTTCTATTTGCATGTGTTTTCTTCAGTTGCAGCGCGTTGAGCTCTCTCAGCCACCGTACCTAGGAGCATAAAAGGAAAATTTTGCCAAACTCAGAAGATGCTCTTGGAGCAAAAAAAAAAAAAAAAAAGTAATTTAGAAGAAGGCCTAGTCCTATAATTACTGTGGTATATTATAATAAGAGATTATAAATATAAGTTGGCAATTTACCTAATAAAGCCTTGGCAATAAGCAGTAGCATATGCATTTTTCTCTTTTGGTACAAGAAGGACCAACCAACCTAACCTATTATAACTCTGATTATAAACTTGTAATGTGATGTAATTGACTATTTTATAATAATTATACTTTTCAATTGTGTATTGAGGGAAGATTATGGTATTGTACTTATACATCTGCCATAGGTATAGCAACAGCATGTTCCATCATTCCTATTGTCACCATTATGTTCAGTTATAATGGACTTTTTGTTTGCATTCACTAATTTCTGTCTCCCTTTGTTCATGTTCCCGCCAATCCTTGGTCGCCATGGTTTCTGTCATTATGAATTCATGTTTATCAGCTGTATATCCTAAATTACCTCGTTTGTATTCACTTCTTAAGTTTCTCCTTTACTGTCATTGAATGTCCGGTCGCGTTATATATGTGTGTGTTACTACCTGTTTGGATCGCTACCCATTTGGTTTATAAGTAAACTTTGTGTTGGAACCTTAGTCTTCTGTGTCTTCATCTGCCTGCCTGCATACACCATAACACATACACATTAAAGAAATATGTTTGATCATATGATCACGGCCTCACTACCACTTTACAGTTTAAGCTACAGGCACTCCACAGCAAATAAAGTCTAGTGTTCACTTTATCCATAATCCTATGCAGCATGCAACATTTTGACTAGTAAAAGAATTCATTAAATGTTAATTTGATGAGCCATAAATTACACCTGGTAAAGTAAATATGACATGAATAACTCCAGTTACTGAAACTGTGAACTAAAAAAGGCGAGGGAAAAAGGGGCTGGCTTTGAATGCTCAGCTCCTCATGACATGTTACCCAGAACTACTGTTGGAAACGCAGCTGGCCTGAAAGACTGGCCACTGACTGGTAGTGGTGTAGCAGACGAGCACACAGGGTAAAGCAGATGTTTTTGGTGGGCCATGATTAAGCATGTGACTGTATCAATTTTTTATGTTTTGATAATTGCTTAAGCTTTTATCATGATATACAGTATCGCGCTATTGAAAGTTGCAAAAAAAGTGTTGTCATACTTTAACAGGTTTAATCATTTCTTTCTCAAAACTAAAGAACTCTATGCACTTTTTGTGTATTCCTTTATTGTATTGAAATGTTCAAAGTAAACAAATGTTTCAAAAAGATTCATTTAGTTCAGGTGCTCCTCCTTTTGCTACCCTTGTTTGCTCACCCTATTTTTACCCTCAGTTTTGGTTTGCCCTTTGTTCTGGTATTAGTTGTGTATTTGCTATTTAGTTTCAGAGTTGTTTCTCCTCCGATTCCCTAGTCTTCTGTTCGTGAACTTAAATTAAACTTCCTTGGATTTTGATTCCTGCTTCCAGTGAGTGTCTGAACCAAACAGTGTGACAGTAACACTTTACAATGAGCTCTCATTAGTTAATGCATCAACTATAACATTAACAATGAGAAATAGCATTTGTTACAGAAGTTATTCTTTGTAAACGTTAGTTAAAAAAACAACCATGTTATCTCAGGTCCATTAAATAATACAGTTACAACTTTTGATTTTAATAATGTGTTATTAATATTCAGATTAACCACCTAAAATTAATAA
Source organism: Scardinius erythrophthalmus (assembly GCF_964197995.2). Taxonomy (NCBI): domain Eukaryota; kingdom Metazoa; phylum Chordata; class Actinopteri; order Cypriniformes; family Leuciscidae; genus Scardinius; species Scardinius erythrophthalmus. Next base: position 32,609,515 of record NC_138223.1, read on the forward strand.
ATGCTTTAGAAGCATTGCTCATTGTCAGATTATGTTAATTAATGAAGTAACTAATGCTAATGAATTGTAAAGTGTTACCAAACAATAAAGAATCAGAACATTTTCAAACAATAACTATGGCAGGTTGTAGTCCAGATTAGAATGTAAAAATGTTTAAATTTGAAAATAAATAGCCTATTAAGTCTTTAAGTATTTGGTGCCTGAAGAAAAACATTGCGAATACAAAAATATGAGTGGCTGTTTGCATGGGTGTAAATTTCATCCAACAGTTGGGGGGACAATAAACAAAATTTCTCAATTTGTGAAGGGGACACAAATATTACAGCCAAAATTGTACTTGTAAGGATATGTGTACACAAAGGAAAGCCTTAGTATTATTAAGCTACAGTATTAAACAAGCTAAATAACGTTATAATCGTTAACATAGCAGACTCCTGGAAAAATACATTTTTGTCATGACTAATTTATTAATGACTCAGCATCATCTGTATAACTCTTTCAATATATCAGAACCCTCTGCTTTATTCTAGCTTCATGCATTCTTTTTCTTTTTTAATCAACACTTGAATGTGGGTATGGTAAGTTTAATAAACAAAGCAACATTTTGAGCAAAAGGCTGAGACAATCTTGTATTTGTAAAAAAAATTCACTTCAACCCTCAGATTTACACCTATGGCTGTTTGAAACAAAATACTGTTCAAAAACAGTGGGTTACCAATGTAATGGCTACATTTCTATTGAACCATAAGCGCCATCTGCTGTCAGTGATTAACCTATGTTTGGAGCATAAGGCCCATAAGAAATCCTCCCAAATGTGAATTCATGGGGAGTGAAACCAAACCTCAAAAAATAAAATCAAAAAATATTTTTTTTCTTAAATCAGTTGCAAATGCTACCTGTGCATGTATTAGTGAGTACACTGCAGGGGTGGGACAATGAAACTGAAACACTGGCCACTATAGTGTTGGAAGTTTCACGCCTAGATGCAGAGCCTGGTGGTTAGTCTTCACTGATTCCATCAGTAAGTGGAGAGTGTCAAATGTTGAATCAACTGAGCAACATACACAACATAATGGAAGACATAACAAATTTCAAAAGAAGACAAATTGTTGGTGCTCGTCTCGCTGGCTCGTCTGTGACCAGGACAGCAAGTCTTTGTGGTGTATGGAGAGCTATGCAGGGTAATGTTGGCATATCACCGAGTAGGACAAAACACATCCAACGGGAGTAACTGTCGATGCAATAGGAAGCTGTCTGAAAGGGATGTCCAGGTACTAACCCATATTTTATCCAAAAAACATCAAACCACAGCTGCCCAACTTGATGTGCACCTTTACTCTCCTGTTTCCAACAATGCAGTTCATCAGGATCTCCATGTAAGTAAGATGTAGGCTGAGTGGAATCCATAAGCGGGTCTTTATTAAAGGATCTGAGCATAAAATCCAAACAATAGTCACAACTCGTAGTCAGGTCAAAGGCCTTGGTCGAAGCACAGGTAAAACAATCCAATAGCAGACAAATCCAAAAAACAGCAATCCAAAAGCATGAGTCAAAAGGCAAAACAATGGTCATAACAGCAGTCATCAAAAGAGAATGGTAGAATGCTTAGTAAGGCAGAGAACTGGCAATACTTCGCAATAAGGCAGTGATAGCACATGGCTTAAATACAGGGTGACAGGAAACGACAAGACAGGAAATTATGTGGCAGGAACAGGAAGTGACAGAGTTCAATATTCAGGTGATGGCTTCCTCTGATGGACTGGTGCCTGATCAAACGTTACACTCCACAGAGTCAGTATTCATGGTTGGGCTGCTATAGCCAAACCTTTGATCACTTGTACCAATGCCAAATGTCGTTTTCAATGGTGTCAGTGCAATTCTTGGGCTGTGGACAATGTGAAAAATGTATTGTTCTCTGATGAGTCCACCTTCACTCATCTGTAGGAGTTACTGTGTGGAGAAGCCCAAAAGAGGCTTGACAGCCAGACTGTTGCTGCCGAGAGTAAAGCACTGAGGTGGATCAGTGAAGATTTGGGCTGGAATATCATTCCATTCCCTACGGTGCTTGATGGATGCGTCACTGCCAAGGACTACCGAAATATTCTGGAGGGCCGTGCGACTAATGGTTCAAACATTATAGCCTACCCTGAAGGGGGTGCCGTGTATCAGCATGATAATGTGTTGTGTATTAAAATTTGTATTTGAATACTGTTCATTTTCATTTGAGTTGACTTTTAATCTTTTTTGTGACTGGCTGTGAGAGCAAAAGATAAAAAGGGAGTGCACCTTCAAGTGTGTGCGCAGTATACAAGAGCACTTTAAGTTGAATTGTACGAGTTCCTAACTGAGCATTTGGTTAATCAGCAAATAAAATAATAAATTCCAAGACTATCCATCATCGTATTTGTTTCGCTAGTAAATATATGACATAATGCACCAATATACACAGCAAGACTTGTGACAGAATAGTTTGATGAACATGAAAATTAAGTTGAACATCTATAGATTTGCTTTATGTCCAGGAACAAACCAGAACAGATGATACAGCATACAGTCACATCGGTTTCAGCTGCTTGTACAAACAAGAGATCTCAGATCATAAAATCAGCAGATTAAAATCACTTTAAAAAAAAAACATATAGATTTGAGTTTGTTTTTATCTCAAATTAACTATAAAAAATAAACTTGAACAACAATAAAATACAGATAAATGAAAGACTTATTTAAAAAGAAAGGCAATTCATGTTTGTTTTAGCTAATTTGAACTAAACTGAGATATATTGGCATTTGAAATACATTATACTACAGACATATGATAAATGCTCTTACAAAATAATCATCCATCCTTTGGGCGTGGTTTCTCGCGCGTGGCTAACTTAACTTCCTTAAACTGTGTTTAGATACTCTGGAACAGACAACACGAAATCACTGAGGTCCAATGGTATTTATAAATAACGGGACACACGTTTTTATTCTCTGCTCCGTGGATTACGCATGCAACTGTAGCCATCTAAGACTTTTTGGGAAGTCAGTTAAAATCATTCGCGTGCGTACAAGCAAGTCACCAGATGACGATCGCCTAGAAGAGAACCTGTTCTAACGATCCAAGGATATTTCAAAGGACATTTGTTTGAATTACAGTGCAAACTAGTAAGTCTAACTTTTAAGATTAAATTCTATAATCGTCTTGTAATTGTAGCTAACATTTACTTAGTCTCCATTGTACCCAGAATTTAAAGTGCTGCTGTTTCTTGATTATTAGGATGTGTTAACCAGAGCTTGACAGTCTGACAGAATCAAAAGGTGGGTCTCAATCAGCCCATCAGCTCCCTAGGTCGTGGATCTATGGAAGCTTGTTTCCGCCACTGATTAAAACATTTTAAAAGATAATTGCGACTTTTTATCTCACAATTGCGAGTTTACATCTCGCAATTCTGACTTTATTTCTCAGAATTGCGAGATATAAAGTCAGAATTGCGTGTTTTAAAGTCGCAATTGCGTGTTATAAAGTCAGAATTCTGAGATATAAAGTCAGAATTGCGTGTTATAAAGTCAGAATTCTGAGATATAAAGTCAGAATTGCGTGATATAAAGTCGCAATTGCGAGAAAAAAAGTCAGAATTCTGACTTTATAAGACGCAATTGCGACTTTATATCTCGCAATTCTGACTTTATATCTCAGAATTCCGACTTTATATCACGCAATTCTGACTTTATATCTCAGAATTCTGACTTTATTTCACGCAATTCTGACTTTATATCTCGCAATTCTGAGAAATAAAGTCAGAATTGCGAGATGTAAACTCGCAATTGTGAGATAAAAAGTCGCAATTATCTTTTATTTTTTTTATTTTGTGGCGGAAACAAGCTTCCATATGGATCAGTATAACAACAGAGTTCAACAAGAAAATGATTTGTAATGCTATTTAAAGTATTTGATGATAAATGTGACCCTGGACCACAAAACCAGTCTTATGGGTAATTTTTTTTTAAATTGAGATTTAGACATCATCTGAAAGCTGAATACATAATCTTTCCATTGATGTGTGGCTTGTTAGGATAGGACAATATTTGGCCGAGATACAACTATTTGAAAATCTGGAATCTGAGGGTGCACAAAAATAGAAATATTGAGAAAATCACCTTTAAAGTTGTCCATTTCTATTGGCGATAGTGCTGCATCCATTCACAAAAATAAATGTTTTATATATTTAAGGTGGGAAATTTACAAAATATCTTCATGGAACATGATCTTTACTTAATATCCTAATGATTTTTGGCATAAAAGAAAAATCTATAATTTTGACCCATACAATGTTTTGTTGGCTATTGCCACAAATATACCCGTGCGACATAAGACTGGTTTTGTGATCCAGGGTCACAAATACTTTGTAACATAAACAATTTTAGCTGTAAAGTAATTAAATGTTAGCTTATGTTCACCATCTGTATGTTTATGCTGAAATATAACTGAGTAATGTTTATTTTTTATTTTTTAGAAATGATGTGTAGCCTATTGAGTGATTGCGATTATGTGTCTCAGTCAGAATTTCAGTTAAGGGTCGAGTATAAGTGATCCCTGGTGCATTTTCATGGTGCATTGTGGGACTTTTTAGGGAGCAAACGTTTCAGTGCACTGGAATGATTTTGCGATTGTGCAACCCTTATAATGGCGGACTCTCTGATCAGACCCTGACTACTGAACAAGGAAGATGTTGACCTTGATGAACTTTACATGATGCAATACATATGAAATCCTGTCAGTTTCCCATTGTCGTTCTGCTTTCACATATGTCCATTTAAGTCCTCAATGTGTTTATCGATCTGAACAAAAGAAAAAATAGGCTAAGTCTACAATGGCTTTTTCCTGCTGTCTGGACTTTAGAATTAATACAAATTCTAGAACTGTGTCATTTACCAGATGCACATTTCTGTGAAGTTATGCTTAATTTGACTGCAAATGCCATGTCCATAATGCTGGAATAGCCCATATCTGCATTATTGTTTGTGCTTTTTTCAGCTGACTTGGGTGGAAAAGAATCATTGAATAACAGTGATGGAGCAAAGAGAACCATCAGATTCAGAAAAGGTATCGTTATTTTTTTTTATTCTTTGGTTTGCGTGGTCATCCCTAAAACATGCAATGTTGCATAAGCTTTGTCGTAATGCAATAATAATAATAATAATCTTCCAATTGAAATCCAGCGGTTTAGTGCTCACTATTTTCATAAATACTATTTTCATAAATACTATAATATTATTAAGTTAGGAAATGTCAGAAGACGATGGTGAAGGGGAGCAGCTCATTTGACATGACTGCATGTAAATGCATTTATGTGGCAAATCCCATCGGTTTGGACATTGCATTTTCCTGTATGCAGTTGTAGGGTCCATTAAAAAAGATTGGTATAGTGAAATTGTCCCTCCCCCCACCAGGTTCTCCGTCCACACACAAGCAGCGATCTCACTCACCTGAGTTCTAATCATGCACACCAGTCATCGCCACTGCAGTCAGGACACTTTAAAGGGGTAGTTCACCCAAAAATGAAAATTCTGTCAGTAATTACTCACCCTCATGTTGTTCCAACCCTGTGACACTTTCGTTCATATTCGGAACACAAATTAAGATATTTTTGATTCAATCTGAGAGCTGTCTCATTCCTCTATAGGCTTCTATGTAATTGAAACTTGCCGGCCCAGAAACTTGTGTCTAGTTTTCTCAACGTCAATTTTACATAATTGTTATTATCTTTTCAGCATACAGAATGTTCCCCTCAAAGCAGAACCTCAGAAACATGGAAAAAGCTGAATAAAATGGATGACTGGACAAAAGAGGATGTCCATCAATGGCTCATGAAGTTGAAAGTCCTGCAGAAGAATGCTGATATGCTTTACAATGAAGATGTTTCAGGAGCCGCTCTCATTTTATTTGATAAACAAGACTTCCTAGATCTTGGTTTAACGCATGGACCTGCAGTTCAAATCGTTAAAACCGTGGCCCTGTTCAAAACATCCTCAGAAAATTCTGAGCACAGTGCCATACCCAAGGACACAGATGGATCAGTAAGGACATCTGCAACTCTGCAACAAGCTGAAAGTCCTACCATTGGATCTGCTGAAATGGAGACATCAGCACACTTCAGCATTGAAGAAAATATGGATGGTAATTCAAGTGTGCGGAGATGGTCAGAAGACATGCCCAAATATACAAGCAATGGAAGGGAGTCCTTCTCGAATGCATCACCTTTTCAAGAAAAGAAGGATCTACTATTGGAGGAACGGGATGATGGCATATACAAAAAAGCAGATGGGGCAAATGGTGCACAATCCCTGGCTTTACCTTTGACACACTGCACAAAACAAACAAATAATGTGGGGAATGAGACCAAAGAACACCTGAGTAACTTCATAAAGCACTCAGTGGACATGTCAAAAAGCTCTGTATTTTGTAAGCCTCGGCCCTTTGATGAAAGCAGCACAACATTTGAATACGTACAAAATTATATACTTCCACCTGAGACTGGTCCAAGCAATCTTATTGACCCTCTGCATGAGTACAAGCTCATGGTAAACACAGAGAATGCTTTGGAAAAGGATGTATTCGAAAAATTCAGAAATGATACATGTTGGTTTTCTGCAGGATGTATGAATTCTCGAACAAATGGAACTATCCATTTTGGTGTTGGAGATGAGCCTCTGTACAAACATGGACAAATTATTGGACTAGAAGTGCCATATCAGAACAAATATATCAATGAATTTTATAAGGGTGTGAAGGAGCACTTCAAAGAAAATATTAATATTGCAATGGCATGCATTAGGCCCCCCAAATTCGTTAAGGTAAAATGTCCAGATAACAAGGACAAGTGGGTAATTGAGATTGATGTTATCCCAAAGTATAAATTAACTGAGAAGAAACTTTTTTACACTACATTAGACAAGAAGAAAAGGAAATCAAAATGCCTTTTTATTCGTTCTGGTGCAAACACCATTAATTATTTACCAGAAAAGAATCCTAAAATTTTTAAGCAAAACAATAAGAAATTAATACGTGAATTAGGATTATGGGTTTTATTTAGACAGTTAGCTGAAGACCATGGCCCTGTCCCAAATGGCACACTTCATGGCGGCGAAGGTGGCCATGGAGAGGCATCTGTGGGTGAACCTGGCGGACATCGGGGAGAAAGAGAAGAGCATGTACATTATAGAAACACAGACCCGTAGATGGTCTGCTCGCGCATGAGCAGATCCATTTGCTCTCTCCGTTTTAGACCATGTGCCAGGCGCCGACCATTTTTCCGTCGTTAAACTAGCAAAAGTGGATTTGGACCCGCCAAATGTGCACTTGCGCCGTGCGCTTTTGACCATGCGCTTAGATCGTTAAAATAGAGCCCATGGTGTACATTTTGTGTTCAAATAGGAAAGGTTAGCAACGGACTTTACTTTTCAGTTTAGAGGTCTTTCTTAGCTAGAGTTTGGTTTTTATGTTCTTTGATTTGGTGCCACTCCCCTTGATTGTTTGGTACTTGACTTTTCTTTTATTCCTGTCTTGATATATATATATATATATATATATATATATATATATATATATATATATATATATATATATATATGAGTGAGCCCACTAAACGAGTTAACAGCCTACCCTGCTGGAAAATCCAACACAGTCCAGCATGAGTTCCATGCTTGTCCAGGCTTGTGTCACTGACTTTGTTATCTTGCTCTTAGTTTCATTTTCAGGAACTCTTAGTTTGCTTTCATTAGTTCCTGTCGTCCTTTAGTTTCCCGCCACTTATTAGTTACTGTGGAGATTTATTAATCATCACAGGTGTTTATCATTATTTCCCTCATTTGCTTTGTATTTAAGTTGCAGTCTTTTCAGTCTTAATTTGTCCGTTCAAGTTAATGCATCGGTTGAGTTTATATGCCTGTATTATTTGGGTTTACCTTCTGAGTGTATGTTATTAAAGACTTTAAACCTGATCTTCCTCTTCATTGTCTTTTTGCTGCAACCGAGAGTGACAGCTGATTTATGCTGGTGTAGGTGGTGGACCAGCTTAGACATGCTGTTCTCAAGCAAAAAGGGAGCTGGTGAACCTGGATTGCTATCATGGTCTTTCTGGTGAAGGTGGTTGACCAAGCTGGGTTGAGTGCGAGTATATAGGCCAGTTGACATACAAACAGCGTCATGGGGACAAGCATTTTGTCTGATTGTTTATTTCTACGTTTAAGACAGTAATGATATAATGGATAAATAGTGAAAGTGGATTTGTATTAAAACATATTTTATATTTTAACTTTGGAATTTATTTTTGATAATATCTCTTGCTCCTGTCATATGAAGTTTAAAAAAAAAACTGAACTCAAACTGAAATATGAGAAATAAAAATGAATATCAGTAGTTACAACAATTTGTCTGTTTTGCGTAAAGTTTTCTTAATCTTCACAGACCATAACTGACAACTGTACAAAGCATGCATTGATCTGTTTTACACATAGTGCACAATGTTTTACACAGAGAAACATTCACACACAATGTTTAGCTGTGTAAAACATAAACAATGTTCCTGTAAATTCAGTTTTACTGTAGGCCTATGCTTCAACCGCTAGAATTTCATTCCGAATTTAGTGTGGTAGCTTAGTCTACTTACAGGACTGAAAACATTTAAACAGGAGGAATCTGCTAGACTGATAAAGAAATCGTATTATGCAGTGGTTCTTTATCTCCTGTAGATGGTAGTCTACACCTGGTAACCCTTTCAATGAAAGCCTAACAAGCTTTAAAGGTGTTCTAAGCGATGTCACGTGTTTTTTAGGCCCAAACATATTTTGTCACATACATCTCCTCATTATCCGCTAGCTGCCTGTCCCCTGAACACACTGTAAAAAAAACATGGGCTCTGTAGACAGCCCAGGCTCCACAAACGGCAACAAAAACAGACTGGGCTAACCCGCACCATGAAACATAACAAACTGTTCCAGCCAATAACCAACAAGAAGGATTTAGGGGTGGGGTTTGGGGGGTTAGTGTGCGGATGAGGAGGAGGAAGGGTCTAGCTAGCCTCCATTTTGTTTGACAATACTTCGAACGTCAACAAGAAGTGATGTCACCCAACATCACTTAGACCAGTGATTCCCGGTCCGTGGACCCGTTGGTACCGGGCCTTGAAATATTCCCAATATTTTTTTTTATAATAATAATAATAATAATTGTCTTTTTTAAATACTTTCTGCAAAGGTGGGAGTATTTTGTTTCACGGAGACATGGCTGGATGACTCCATTACGGATGCTGAAATTGAGTTGGAGAACTATTTGGTAATTAGGAGAGATCGAAACCGCAAAGGTGGAGGGGTGTGTATATATGTAAGAGCGGACATTGGTTTTAATCATAGAATGGACTTAAATAGTGAGCAGGTTGAAGCGGTTTGGTTAGATATTTTGCTACCGAAGAGTAAGCCCATACTAATTTGCGCATGTTATAGACCGCCTGATCAAACACAGTTTTATGAACTTTTAGAGGATGTTTGCTCAAATTGCATGGACCTGGTTAAATCTGAAGTTATTATGTTGGGGGATTTTAACACTGATGTTCAGAAAAGTGATGTTTCAGGGTATAAAGCATTAATGAATTTCTGTCGCTCCAATAGTTTATATCAGCTGATTAATGAACCTACACGTGTGTGCTCTACTACCCAAACTACGATTGATCTTGTCCTAGTATCAGACAAATCTAGGATAACAGAAAGCGGGGTTATAAAATATGGGTTGAGTGACCATTCTATTATTTTCTGTACTAGAAAGATCAAGAAAGCAGTGCTCAACTGTCATACTTCTATAAAAACCCGTTCACTGAAAAAGTATAGCAAAGAAGCACTGAATGGCTGTTTAAATCAAATGAACTGGTCTAAAGTTTTGCAATGTAATGACGTGGACAGAGCATGGTGCCTATTTAAAAGTATGTTTTTAGAAGCTGTGGATAAAATAGCCCCATATAAAGAAATTAGAATAAGGCAGAGAACAGAACCCTGGGTGAATGATGACGTCCTTGAGGCAATTAGGGTAAGAAATACGAAGTATGGGAAATTCAGAGAAAACAAGGATGAGCAAAGTTGGGCTGATTATAAAAAGGCAAGAAATGAAGTTAATAGATTAGTGGGTAATACTAAAAAGGCATATTTCAATGAAAAAATTGCTGAATATAGAAACGACTCAGGAAAGTTATGGAAATCCCTTAAGCAACTTGGCTACAGTAAAAGGCTAAAAACAAAAAACAGTAATATCACTCTAGATCTTGGCAACAACATTACATCTGAGAAGGAGATGGTGGCAGATAGCTTTAATAAGCATTTCTCATCAGTTGCCAGGAAGCTTGTGGAAAAGTTACCTGGTCAGACTGGTCAATATGGTGAAAGTCATGTGCAGGACTTTTACTCTCAGTTAGGTGTCCGGGCGGGGAGTTTCTTTTTTGAAAAGGTGAGGGAGACACTTGTTCTTGAGAAGCTGAAGAGGCTTGATGGCTCTAAAGCCACAGGATTAGATTCAATTCCATCTAAATTCGTGAGGGATGCCGCTGAGATTATTACTCCAAGCATTACACATATTATAAACAGGTCGATAGAACAAGGATGCTTCCCCAATGACCTTAAGAATGCCAGAGTGATTCCATTATATAAGAAAGGGAGTAAACTAGACCCTGGTAATTATAGACCTGTCTCAATTCTTGGTTGTCTGTCAAAGATAATTGAAAGGATTATTTTTGAACAGATTGATAATTACTTAAAATCACAAAACCTACTTTATGAGTTTCAGTCTGGCTTTCGGAAATCACATTCTACGGATTCCTGTTTATTGTTTCTAACGGACTATATAAAAAAGGAGGTAGATAATGTAAACTTCTGTGGCATGGTCATGTTAGACTTACAAAAAGCTTTTGATACAGTCGACCATGGTGTCTTAATGTATAAATTGAAAGCCATGGGTTTTAGTGAATTAGCACAGAAATGGGTGGGCTCCTATCTGGAGAATAGAACGCAAGTAGTGGACATTGGGGGGAAAATGTCTCAACCAAAAGGCATGGACTGTGGGGTACCTCAAGGGAGCGTTTTGGGTCCTCTTTTCTTTTTACTATATACAAATGATCCAAAGTCTGCTTATTCATGCAGTCTTTTTTTATATGCAGATGATTCTGTGATGGTTGTTTCTCACAAGGATAAAAATATGATTGAAAACAAACTTAGCTCAGCACTTCTAAATGTTAGTATGTGGATGGCTGATAACAGATTATCACTTCACTTATGGAAAACTGAATCCATATTGTTTGGAACAAAGATAAAGTTAAAGAAAGCCTCCAGTTTTAAGGTCCTAGCTGGAGATATTGTAATTACTGCCAAGGAATCAATCAGTTATCTTGGATGTATGTTAGATTGCAATTTATCTGGAGTAGGTCAGGCCCATAAGGTAATTACTAAAGTAAATCAGAGAGTCCGTTTTTTGGCCAGAATATCAAAGTTTTTGGATGAAAAAACAAAGCTAATTCTGGCAGGAGCTTTAATTCAGCCATTTTTTGATTATGCGTGTGGATCATGGTACAATGGTGTCACAGGGAACCTAAAACATAGACTTCAGACGTCTCAAAATAAATTAATAAGGATAATTTTAGACCTTCCCATAAGAACTCATCTGGAATCTTCCCACTTTGAAAGAGTGGGATGGTTGAAAGTTGAGGATCGCGTGTCTCAGATGCAGCTGGGTATGGTACATAAAATTGTTAATGGAGATGTTCCCAAATATTTTAGAAATTATTTTAAAAGAGTAAGTGAAGGTCACAGTTATTCCTATAGAGGTAGCTCAACAGATTTTGTACCCCCCAGATTTAATACTAATCTGGGTAAACAGTCTTTTCTTTATGCTGGATCTATCCTTTGGAATCGGTTACCTAGTACACTAAAGACAGTACGAAGCATAGGCAGTTTTAAACAGGGTTTGAAAGTATGGCTTAGATGCCAATCATAGTTTTTATTATGTCATAGTCTACTTTTTGTATATTTTTCTGTATAATATGAATGAATTTGTTTAATGTATGAAAAATGATTGATGTGTGAATTGCTGCAACTTGTCCTTTCCCCTTGCCCTTATAGGGACCACAATGGAAATAAGTCTTTGGGCTTTATTGTGTCATCCCTGACTATTTATGTATTTTAATATATGACACAGAGTACTGTTTTCATATTTTTATATTTAAGTGGTCAAATAAAATCAATCAATCAATCAATAAGTGCTATGACATGTCATGTTATTTAATCCAAAACATAAACAATAAATAGATTAAAATGTGTTTCTTTGGGCGTCTTGCGATTGCTTAGCAACGCGTCGTATCTGAACAGACTCAGAGTATAGGCTTGTTCGACTTCATGCAGCTCTGCGCAGACCGATCGGCGGCTGACTTGAAGCAGTGCATGCCGGTTATAAATTTTGTCCGACTTGATACAGCGCCGACGCCACTTGACTGTGACGTATGCCATCAAAGTACCGCGAGAGCAATTCGAGAGTAGCCGGAGAACTCAGCCAGCGCAGCTTCTCAAGAGGCTTGTTTGAGATGCGCCTCGCCTCGCCTGAAATGTAGGCGAGAGTAGGCGGCTGCAGTGAGGGGAGGAGTGAAAAAAGCGCAGGCAAGCCGGACAGTTCTCTCTTCTCGCAGTGGATCTGACAGCTGTGAGATCAAAGACGGATATCGCGGGATTCACGCTCGTGCACAGTGTTGCTAATAAACTGGATGGAATTTAAGTTTTCTGTTGCTTTTATATGAAAATAAATATAATGAACAAGACACCCAAAGTAGCCTACTTATTTAATTCCATTCCAAATACATGTTTATCAGTCTTTTTTTCTTTAATACAGACGTGTGTTTTTTTTGTTTTTTTTTTAATAAAAAATACATTGCATAATCCATAGAGATCGCACTGTTAGATAGTTTGGGAATATTCACACATACATAAAACATGATATCAGAGTTTTAAAATCAAACATGTTAAAAGAGAACAATACATCACGGTTGTTTAAACCAATGAACATCAAGCTGTGTCGTCAGTAAGTCGTTTCCCATCATGCTTTTGATCAGCGCAGTCGGTGGAGAGCAACTGCGCTCGACTGCAGAATCCGACAGGTGTGCCTTGCGCTCGCGAGAGATTTTTGACATACGTCAGCATGACATCAGAGCAAGGCGGACCGCACTCGGACACATTTCTAACCGGCATGCATCTCGCGCTGATCACCGGTGATCGATTCTGCGCAGATTTTGCTCATCTCAAACAAGCCTAAGAGCAGCTGCACTGGGCTGCACGTGGGCTGATGACGACACAGCTGTTCCACGATTGGCCGGATTCACCGCCGCATGACAACGATCACGTGTGTTTCGTGTTTATTTCGAACACCTTTAGTTCCTCTAAAGCTCTCAAATCAGTTTATTATAACAGTGAACACTCTTTTCATGTCGTTGTCATGCTATATTGTGTCATGTTTATCAAATTAAAACTGCTTAAAAAACGTAGACTCCACTTCATTGATAGTTGCTTATGTTGAACTTTATTCTTGTTCAAACAGACGCTGTATGAAGCAGTACATAAAGTATTGAATGAAAATGTCTCTGAAACATCTGTGCATTATTAGGCAAATATTGCATTTATTTCACTGCAGCTGTGGTAAAGTATGCAAACACCACGTGAGCGGTCACTACGGGAACCAGAAAGTGTCCGACTTCACGTCTCCGTTTGCAGCTCCTCCCCGCCTGCACGCGGCTACTCTCGCAGATCGGGTGCATCCAGCCGCAGCCGATGTCGAACACACCTAATGTCTAATATGAAGAGAATTGGCACTCTCTGGTTATGGCGCTTTTCCATTGCATGGTATGGTACGGCTCGGTTCGGTACGGCACGCTTTGGCGCATTTCCACTGCATGGTACGGTACGGCTCGGTTCAGTACGGCTCACTTATTGCGCATTTCCACTGCATGGTACGGTACGGTGAGGCTCGCTTCAGCTCGCTTTAAATGGTACCACCTCTGTTGAGGTTCCAAGCGTACCGTACCGAGACTAAAATGTGACGTGAAAACACTGCAGATCACTGATTGGTCAGACAGAATCATCTCTACCAGCGTCATTGTTTTTACGACAAGAGACACTAAACCCGCTAGATTTAAATAGCCAGTAGACAACAGCCAACCTGTTTTAAAAGTATTTGCTTCAAAAAAAGAGTATAAACTTCAAAAAAAGAAATGGCTGAATCGTGGTCAGTGGACGAGGTGCAGACGTTCCTCTCATCAGTTGCCGAGGAGTGGATGGGGAAACACGGAATGAAAAATTTGCATTTAATATGATGTCATGGTAGTAGAGACGGCAACTATATAACGATCAGTCCCACCCACTTTGAAGCGGTACTAACTGCAGTGGAGAAAGCAAACGAGCTAAAGCGAGCCGAACCGCGCCGTAACGAGTCGAGTCGTACCACGCAGTGGAAAAGCGGAGCGAGCCGAACCGTTCCGCGCCGAGCCGAACCGTACCGAGCCGAACCGAACCGAGCCGTACCATGCAGTGGAAAAGCGCCATACTTCCGGTTTCTGGACTGGCTGCAGTAACACGTCTCTGTCTATGCGGGGGCAGGCCCGGTTCTAGAACCAAATCACTGAGGGTGCTTCTGAATATAGTGAGGGTGCTGCTTACATAATCGTAGGAAATAGCTCAGTCAACAGTCTGAAACATAGTATCTCAAAATTGGGGATGTTATATACAACAATACTGCTGTAATTGCTGTTATGTTAAACAGTATACGATCTGGCAGTAAATTATAAAATAGCATGTAAGCAAGCAGTAATCTTCACTTTGCAAAACATTAAAACATGCCACACACATAGTCCACCTACACTGTGGTAATACCATTGTTGTAACCAGCTTCAAGGTCAATTGAACACTCACAGAATGGCCAAAAGTCACTGCCTTACACACGTCTATCTCCATGACGGTGAGAGACACATTTTTACATAACAAGGCACAAAATGTACTAAGAACATCCAACCTAACTTGAACATAAACACACGTAACTTTACTAACACAAACCCCAACCATATTGCTGTAATAACGCATAAATCAACTCCCAACAAACAATTACCCATAATGCACTAGCGCTGACTGCCGGGTCTGTACAATATGACAACCATGACAACACATCAACACCCAATCAGTCATTCATTGTTAGCGTTATAAACATATTGATAAAGCACTTCTGCAGTAACGTTATTACACCAAGGTATTGCTGCTCTATTCTTTATGACAACTCCAATAACAACGACAAGCAGTTCAAAACAATTGACAGCAAAAGACCAAGAAGCTGCGCTAGCTTAACGTTACACAACACACATAACGTTACACAAAATACTTATTGAGCATGCTACAATTATTAATAATAATACTTACAGGTTGTGATTCGGAGGAGGAGGAAGAAGCTAATCCAAATATATTCAGTACTGTAACCTTCCTTCAAACGGCTTGCTTGAGCCATTTTCTTATGTCCATGATGATTAAAAATGGATCGACACTCATTTTTACGTTACCTAAAGCCCCGTCTCAGAAAGTCAGCTAACAAAATTTCTGAGCGGGAAGCACGCACGCAAGCAAAGTGGGCAATTAAAGAGACAGCTTCACCTTTTGCGTATCGCGATCACGAAAGTACAACTACTACAATGCATTAAACATGAAAGCATAACGAAATAATTTATTTAATATATATATATATTTGTTTAATTTTATTAATTAATTTATTTTGTGTAGGCTATCCTATTATAGGCAAGAGTGTGAAATCCGTCTGTGTTTTATTTTCGGCAAAATCTCGTTTATGTGTGCTATTAATAATTTTTCATCTGAGGGTGCTTTCACTTTTATTTGAGGGTGCTTAGCACCCTCAAGCACCCCCGTAGAACCGGGCCTGTGCGGGGGTGCTTGCAGGCGAGTGCAGAATGAATGGAGGTCTATGGCGCTATACCCATCAAAATCCACTTTTCTCAGGATATATATATTTTTTCTAGTAATTTGAATGTTGTATTCGAAAGGAGATGCAAAGAAATTACACATTGCTGGGTTTGCTTTAAAAAGTCTTTTAAAGTGTCAATGACGTCATACACATCGTACGACCAGAGATACTGCTTTACGGCAATCCTTCAGTTGTTTCGGTGCTTTCGCGCTCTGCACTTTCTTTTCTCTCGAGGCATCGACAACACAGCTGACACAGGTAAATACACGTGCTAGAAGAGTTTTTGTTTTGTTTGTTTCTGGTCCCGCTTCAGATGCCACGATGCCATCAAGCGGTATCTCTGGTCGTATTCAGTCCTCCACTGACCAATCAGCGTTCATTAGCAGAATGCTAGCGTGTTATGGGCAACAACAACTCAACCTGTAAGAAATCGAAAGGACATAAGTACTCGTTCATTCAATTTTCGACCTATAACCCATGTTGAACTTTTAGAACCTACAATAAAATCTGAGATTTCTCAACAGTAATCGGGTGAAGTAGACACATTTAGCCGTCTAGCCCCATAGACTCCCATTCAGTCTGCACTCGCCCGCGATCACCTCCAGTGGAATTCTAATGGAACTGCAACCAAGATCGATTCAATGGGGCTAATAGAGAGCCTAAGTCCCGCCCCTCCGCTTCCGGCTCATGGGACCTTATTTCGGAAAAAATATGTATGGAAGTCAATGGTGAGAGACAACTTATCTTTTTATTCCGTCTGAACTGTGCCCTGAATTACACATATGATGTTTGTCAATTTAAAAGGTAATTATGAAAGTCAAGAAAGTCGCAGTTTGTCATAAAACAGAAGAGTAACGTTTAGTTTTATGTGAAAATCGCTCAATGAACTACATCTCTCGTCTCCCATTATGTACGTCACAAGATCCGTTGCTCGTATGTGTGTATTCTGGCTCAAAACACTCAGGCATGACGGCGTTACGTTACGATTATAATGTAAGACTATAGAAAAAATGTCAGACGTTAGCTTCAGTAAAGTTAGCTTCATTCATTTAGAGAAAAGGTATGACGTCGCATGTGCGCCTTCTGGGTTTGTAGTCTTTGTAATTACGTATTTTTACAGTCTTATACCTCAGCAGTTTTACATCAAGCTGCGACTTTCTTGACTTTAAAATGCATCTTTTAAATTGACAAACATCATATGTGTAAATCAGGGCACAATTCAAACGAGATCAAAATATTTGTTGTCTCTCGCCATTGACTACCATACAATATTTTTCCGAACTAAGGTCCCATGGTGGTCGACCGGAAGGGGAGGGACTTAGGCTCTCTATACGAAGTGCCAAGGCTCTCCGTAGACGGGCTCTGACAGACTGCAAAAAAAGCGCGGTGCACCTGAAGTGACAGAGAAGTATGTGGAGAGATGAGCGGGCCTCAGCAAACTTCAATGGCTATTTTCATTGCGGATAGTTCCGGTAAAAGGAAAGGCGATGACCAACTCGAAAATAGTGAGAGAAAAAAGAAAAAAAAGTCAAGCTTCAATCGTAAATACGATACTTCATACATTAGGTATGGATTTACCACAACAGGCGATTCCGTGGCGCCAATTCCGTTGTGTGTTATTTGTGGTGAAAAACTCTGCAATGAAGCAATGAAGCTGTCAAAACTTCAGCGGCACTTAAACACCAAAAACCCAACTCTCAAAGACAAAACGGAGGAGTTTTTCGAAAGAAAGAAACGTGAGTTGGACGCTCAGCGGCAAGTTTTGATATCCTCAACATCAGTAAAAGTAGCTGCAACAAAGGCGTCATATCTGGTTGCTCACCGAATAGCTAAAGCTAAAAAAAACTTTACAATCGCAGAAGAGCTAATTTTGCCGGCTGCAAAAGATATTTGTCGGGAACTTTTGGGGGAAAAAGCAGCTAGCAATTTGGAACATGTTCCACTATCTGACAATATTGTTGCTGAAGGCATTGAGGGGCAGCTGTTGGGCAGATTAAAAGCATCTCCGTGGTACGCAGTTCAAGTGGACGAATTGACTGACGTGGAAAATAAAGCGATCATATTAGTTTATGTGCGGTACGTGCATCAAGATGAGGTGCAGGAAGATTTGCTCTGTTGTCTTTCACTTCCAAGCACAACCACCGGCTCCGAAATATTCCTACTACTGAACGAATACGTAGCAGGCAGACTGGAATGGAAGTTTTGTGTTGGTGTCTGCACTGACGGGGCTGCCGCAATGACCGGCCGGTTGTCGGGGTTCGCTGCCAGGGTGAAAGAAGTTGCGCCAGAATGTGAGGCAACTCACTGCATGATTCACCGAGAGATGCTGGCAAGCAAGAAGATGTCTCCAGAGCTCCACACGGTCCTTAATAATGCTATACGCAGAGCCGTTGCATAGACTGTGCGAACTGTGCAACCGCACAGGGCCTCGCGCCACTAGAGGGCCTCGCAACCGTCGGCGATTATTATCTGCGCAGTCAGCGCACCATTCCACGCTTTGTAAACCGTAACGGCGGCGCTTTGAATAAACCCGGCATCCTAGTTTTCCTTCTACTTTGTGATCCACAAAAAAAAAAAAATAATAATAATAATTTTGACGGCATTGGTGACCCTGTGGTGGGGAAGAAACGTAAGCCATCGAAATCTAATAATTTAGGCTATTTGAGGAGATTAAGAAGATGAGGCACGCGGGAGGAGGAAAAATCTCGACTGTTGCTTGTTCTTACACGACAGCATCAAACTTCTGTCACGCTGACACTTTGACCCCAGGGTTGTTTTACTCAAAGTCAACGAAAACCGAGCAGAACCAAGACATTTTACAGCTGATCGCCGTCAAAGAAGTTCAGGAGGAAGGCTATTTCTTAGCGATGGTGATTTAATGTCGGCTATTTTTAGTCCAGTGCCTGTAAGTTATATAAGATTAGTATTGACCAAGTTCAGAGGCTGTCATATGTGGATCAACTACTATGTTGTGTATTTCAACAGTTAAAATATGAAAAATAACTTTTATATTGATTCAATGGATTAATTGTATTTTGGAAAAAAAAGGTGTCATGAATTTATTGCATTTTGGGGGGAAACTAATCCTTTTTTATAATAAATATTTGAAAATCAAAATATGGATTTGAAATTATGTTATTATAACCTAAATATGCTATGTGAAAGTTTGAAACAAAAAAATAGTGGTTTTAATCTTTCCACTCTCTTGGTAAAGAAAACACATTATTACTCAAATTAATCATAATGAATTTATCGCGATTTGAAACCAAACTCTTCATATACAACAGATATACAGGAAATGTGGTCATCACTGGTTGTGAAGGCGGTTCATCAATTGCAAACAAGTCATTGCGCATTGTGCCGATCTGAGTCGAAGTCTCACCGCTATTCCTGTGATGAAATATGTGCGTTTCTGTCTCCTGACAGCGTAGGTTACGCACAACACACGTCAAATCAAGTTTGAAAACAGCCGCATTTTTACCGCACAGTATTTTGATTGGTCAATCTATCAATTAGACTAACACATCAATAATTTCTTATTTTTATTATTTTATTTTAAGCCATCAGAAATCTGAGGGGGCCGGACATATGGGGCCTATGGGGCCTAGGCCCACCCAGGTCCCCTCGTGGCTACGCCACTGCATTACATATTCACATATAAAGCCCCTGCCCAAAGTATATTTTCTATTTAATTTTCAATTTGGCAAAATAGTAATTTCAGTAAATGCAGATTTTTCAAACAACAATAGGCTACTTTTTATATTTAATTACTTTAAATATATTATTTTGACTGTTGTGGACGCGCTCTTCCTGGAACAACGCGACACGGCAACTAAACCCAAATAATTCACAATGTTTTATTACAATATTGTTCTCTTTATAATGTTATGTAATATGACAGTCCCAATAATTAGTCGTGTATGGCCGTTTGAGCTGCGCGCGCTGAAGCTGGAGGATCAGCTGCACTAGCCTACATTAAAGGAGAACTCCGGTCAATTTTAACATTGAGCTAATTTTTTTGTACATTTGGAGTGCTGTCAATACAGAGAACAACGACAAAAATCGGTGTTGCCAACACCGAGTTATTCTATTTTTAAAATTTGCACCCTGTTGACTTCAATAGGGCAAGTACTAAACCTGCTTTTAGCCTCTTAACATCCTTGATGTGTCATTACAAGTGCACAGAAAATGTGAGTGATTCCTTCTGAGTGAACACGAGTGGATCTGACTGCAGTTGATGTGAAAGATATGTATAAAAATTATGTTATTTAAGCCAGCGCAAATACCTGTGTTTACATCCTGTTTTCGGCTGAAGTCCAAAGTAGTCGATTGCCAAGTTCACGCGCATATGTTTAGTTACCTATGATCACGCGCGTGAACTCGACAATCGACTACTTTGGACTTCAGACGAAAACAGGATGTAAACACAGGTATTTGCGCTGGCTTAAATAACATAAGTGAAATCACTGTTTGCTATTGTATTCTGAAACTGTCTGACTGTTGAAACTGGCCCTTATTTTCATACAATTAGCCTTTGTTGTCACCTGTTGGTGAGTGAAAACACTAAGTTGCTGTTGAAGTGATTGTCTTAAGTTTAGTGCTTCTGGAGAGATTTGACAGGTGAAATGGACTGGTATTTTCATACAATTTGCCATTACTGCAACCTGCTAGTGAGTGAGTGCTGTGTGAGTTGCTTTTGAAGTAGACCTAATTGTATGGCAGAAAAGGGAAACATTTTGTGAACCGGTCTGAAAGTTTAAAAAGATTGGTATATTCATACAAATATCCTTTGTTGCTACCTAGTTCATTATATGCAAATAAATGATAGGCTGTTACTGTTTTACACAGTGATATGTTCCAAACGATGCATCTTAAAATTGAGGCATTGAAATTGACAACTGGTCCCTGGATTTTTTTTTTTTTTTATGAATATGCTGGTCCCTGGCACAAAAAAGGTTGGGAACCCCTGCCTTAAGGGATGTAACATGCACAATACTGATGAAAAGGTTAGTGACAATGGTGGAGAATACTACATTAATGGCATGAAATAGGGGGATTGAGGCTCTACAGCGTAAATTTAAACATCAAATCTTAACATTTTGATGTATTCAAATTTCAATTTGGTTTTTAAAATAATTGTTAAAGCCTTTGTTTTATTATCCCAACATGCTGTTTACTCACATTATAGCAGAACAGATCATAGGTAACTAAACATATGCGCGTGAACTTGGCAATCGACTACTTTGGACTTCAGCCGAAAACAGGATGTAAACACAGGTATTAGAAGAACAGATGTTTGATAACAATTTTGTTTAAAGGTTCTATTTTAACAGTGGTATTGCCTATATTACTTTTTTCAGACTTTTATAGGCTGTTATATTTTGGGTTGTTTTGTTACATTTGAATATAGGCCTACAGCAAAAATGTATCTATTAAAACCTTTTTACAATTAAACATCTGTGCCAAGTGTCAGTCTTGTTCCTATCTGATGATTTTGCTGACAGGAGAGTGGGAATGGGATCATATGCAGGCCAGATTGGAACCTGCGTTTATGGCTCTTGTTGGTCAGTTTTTAAGATTCAGCTAACCATTTCTGTCAACATTTCAAATCAGTTTTAATGTAAAACAAAGAAGAAAAAAAGAAAAAAACTTTTTTCTACATTCAATGTTTTTTATTTCATGACATTTTCATAAATAACAACTCATTGACATTTATTAAAGCTGCGGTTCCCCAGAACTAATAACAGTAATCATAGTGATAAGTGCTTTGTTTTCAGAGAAAGAGGATTTCTCTTAGAAAGAAACAAATTTTATACAGTAACATGGACCTTACAAATCCATCCATCCCCTATCTGCTATAACATCACTTCATCACTGACACAAAGAAGTCAAGTTCTGAATGTCTGTGCTAGATATATTACACACGATCAGTTCTCTTGCGTGCATGGAAAATTTAAAATTAATCAGATATTTCATTATCAGCTTTCTGAGTTTTACAGCCCAATGTTACTTCACAGATTAGTATTAAAAAATGTACTTTTCAAGAACCTAACAAGTTCATTCTTTTTACCATTTTACCCATCAAACTATAAGAAATATAACTTTCTGCTTAAAGCAAGAGCACTTATTGCATCCATATCTCATCTGAATTCAGATCCGAATAAGACAAAACGCCTTGAGACAACTTCACTTCTGATGCCAGTATGAAGGGAAGTTTCAATGCGCTAGACAGCTTTATGCTTATTGTCATGCATTAATATGTACAGATCACTGTTTTGTACAGTACTCAGCATGCAGATACTTCCTATGCTCATCTTATAACATAAGCAGATGTACGTTCACAAGCATAAGGAAATTCAGTGAACGTATTTTTGAGGTTTAATCTGCACTTCAGCATTACAGACCGTCTAAGATTCTGCATAAAGTAAAGACTGAATATGAAACAGAAACCAGATTTGTAGATCAAATGTGTTGGGGTGTGTCATGAGTAAATGTCAGTGGCATCAGGAAACACTTTGTGCAAGATGCTATTTTACTTTTTTAAATACAATTCCATACCTTGAACTTCAAAAAAAAAAAAAAAAAAAAAAAGATCACCTAGATCACCTTCATTACCTAGATCAAACGTGAAGGTAAATGTCCTCAAACATCAGTCATGTAAGAGGAATCTGTTTTTTTTTTTTTTTAAATAACAGCAGCAGTGATCTAACAAGAGTGTGTCCTCCTGACCACTAGGGGGAGATAAAAAAAAGTATCCTGCTATCCTTTACAGGCACTCCTACACATCTTCATTTGTGTAAAACTCAAAACGTGAAAGTTTTCATTTAAAAAATGCCTATTAAACAGTACATTTTACAGAATTACTGATTTACTGCATACATTGCATCTAAACATACAAGTGTATCACAAAATTGTATCAACAAATGTCTGACATCAGTGTCACACACCCTAATCCACTCTCACAGCAAAGTGAAGAGCACTCAGTCCTTCAGAGGAATGCTTATCTAATAAATAAATACATGAGATAATACCATAAAATGTTTGACATGCCACTATTTTCACATAGGTCACCCTTAAGCATTTTTTTTTTTTTAAACAGTGGCTTTGAGTCAATCAAACATTTATGGAGCACAAAAAGAGCACACAATAAAAAGCAGACAGTATTGTAAAGTGATGATAGTAAGTTATTCTGAATTACAGTACAAAAAAAAAAAATACCATGACAAAGAACTGGCA
Organism: Scardinius erythrophthalmus; assembly: GCF_964197995.2. Taxonomy (NCBI): domain Eukaryota; kingdom Metazoa; phylum Chordata; class Actinopteri; order Cypriniformes; family Leuciscidae; genus Scardinius; species Scardinius erythrophthalmus. Next base: position 32,632,772 of record NC_138223.1, read on the forward strand.
CCATGGTACCAGCATGCCTTTCATTTCTCACTTTTAACTTATATGTATCTAATGCACACATTTGAAGGTATAGTTCACTCAAAAATGAAAATTTAGCAATTTGAAATTTTCTGCTGATGACATATAACTATATCTGAAAAAAAATTTTTTTGATGATTTTGTAGGGGAGTGCTCCTGCATAGAAAATAAAAAAATAATTAAAAAAAATTAACTTTTTTGAGTGTGAACCATTCTTTTAAGGGCTGAACAATTTGGGAAAACCTAAAAAATGTGGGTGTTTTCAATAACTTAATCAAACCTATATCAGACAGCGGGCACCTATAAAGTGAACTTATCTCTTTCCACTTAAGTTATCATAAGCCACATTCCCACTGTTTTTGTGCTGTTGTGATTATTATTAAATGGTAATAATACTTAAAAATAATTATATTTTGTTGTAAAACCATCAAATTGTTATACTAATATTTGCATCTTAGTTACTTTATTTTCAAAGTTAAACCATCAAGCTTTTGTTTTTGCAAGTTGCCAGCAAATAAATATATGCTCTGCCTGTTTTCAGAGTAAAGCATGGCACTGTATTAATTTAAATGCAATCCGCTAAATAAGGTAGTGCATATATTTATTTAAATAAATTGCAGCCAGCACAATTTGACAATCACACTAAGCCAAATCGCAAAATTGAATTTATTTCGATATACTGTGTAGCCCTAGAAAATGATTTACTCACCCACATCAAAAGACTTTATTTATTCTGTAAAACTGTATTTTGAAGAATGTTTCAAATGTTTTGTCCAAACAATTAAATAACATTGGACCTGACTGACTTCATATTTTGTGTTCCACAGAATACAGAAAGTCGTACAGGTAAATGATGACAGTTTTCATTTTTGGGTGAACCATACCTCTATTTCAATGTTTCATCCCACACTGCATCCAGTGAGATAACCATACTAACATCAGGGATGCGGCCCGACTGTGTTGCGTTGTAAATATTGATCAGTTTCTGAGATGTTGCAGTGGTCATCTTTAGGTCTGGGCCTCTGGCAGAGGTAACCCTGGCTCACAGGTTGCAGTGGATAGAGCCAGACCCGTTGCTCCCCGACAGAGCAGTCCCTTTGCTGTGGCTGCAGACGCTTCCCTTCTGTTAAAGTTCCTGTAAGGTCGTCGTGGAGGTCCACGGTGCGAGGGAGGTGGTCCACGCAGGCACAAGGAAGGGAAGCTGAACCCAGCCAGACAGCAGGCCGGACATGACATGACATCGTCTTGTTCATTAGTGGGCGGTAAAGGCTCCGGGGCAGGGCCTCGGTATCCTTTGAGTCTAGCCCATGCAAACGGCCGCCCAGGCCTCATCAGTCCATTGTTGTTGTCCAAACGGGGAAGGGGAGGTAATAACGTTGGTCCGTTTGAGATGGGCGCAGCCCAACCATTGGATTTTAAGGACGGGGAATAAGAACCGCTAATAAGCCGCTTTCCTGACACGTTTCCTTCTGCTGTGTCGGGCGAACTACTACAGTCCATGGGCTCTGTGAGGTTCAGGCCCTCCTTCTCCACCTCTTCCTCCTCCTCTTCTACCCGTTCTAAAGACACCATATCTAAGTCCAGAACCAGGCCTGTGTCCTCCACCACATCTTGCCGTCCTTCCGCCTCTTCCTCTTTCATTCCATCTCCCAGTTCTTCATTTCTCTCATCCTCTTCCCGGCCCTCTTGGTCCCGGAAGGGTAGCTGTCGACCCAGATCAGGGGTGCACGGCAGGGACCGACACCTTCGAGGGGGTCCTCGGAGCCCCGGGCTCCCGTTTAGTGGTGGGGAGGCACAAGGGTCTCGAGGTGGTGGAAGGGTAAAGGTAAGAGAGATGACAGATTTGCTAGGGGTGTCGAACAGCTTGATGCGACCGCCGTTGAGGTCTTGGCGAAGAGAGAATGGGTTGACCCGTGCAGGAGTGCCTAAACATGGTGATGTGGCAGGGGGCAATACGTCTGACTGACTACGTGACAGGCGCTGGTCACCAGGATAGCATGGTGAGCTTCTTCTCCTATACGGGCTGACGTCAATGGCAATGGGTTCTGAGGAAACCACAACAATGACATTATTTCTTTAAGAGTGGTAAAGAAAGTGTTGTAAAAAGAGTTCAAGTTTAAACCAGTAAATTTACTTAAAAAAAAAAAAAAAAAAAAAAAACATTTTAAATTTGTATATAATATATACAGCCATTCAAAAACACAGTAATCTTGTGAAATATTATTACAATTTAAAATGACCCGTCTTCAGTGTCACATAATCCTTTAGAAATCATTGTATTATTTGGGGTGTAAGACACGTGTCTGATTTTGAATGTTAAAAAAAGTACTTAATACTTAAAACTTAATATTTGTGATTTATATTTTTTTTCCTTCAAAAATGCATTTATTTGAAATAGAAATCTTTTGTTATATTATAAATGCCTTTACCATCACAATTTAATGCATCCTTGATTAATAAAAGTATTAATTTCTTTAAAAAGATTTTTTTTTAAACTGACCCCACACACAATATATATGCACGTGGGCTTAAAATCAATTATTTATTTATTTAATTAATGATTATAAATAATAATTCATTACACTGATTTAGCGCACTGATTTCCTGGCCATGTTGTTTGTAACATACTTACCTAGGATGACTGGAACTTCACTCTTTACTCTTTCTCTCTCGTTCCTCTCAAGTGTCACTACTATTTCAGAGAAGGCAGGGCGACTGTCTGCACTCATCTATCACAGACAAAAAATAACACATAAATAACGATCTCAGTGAAAAACATGAACAGTTTTATACAGATCAACAGTCCAATGTGTTTTTGAATTTACAGTTTTATTTTATGTTTGGGTACATAGCTTACATTGCAGCAATTGACAGCCAGGCGAAGGAATGGAGGTGGACAGTCTCCCACCATGTGCCCAAAGGCTTCCACATCCAGTCCAAAATCCTACAGTCAAACAGAACATTTTATTTACATTTTACACACATAGACAAACTTGAGATACATATTTAACTTCAATAATGAACATCGAGTTGCTTTCTAAAATAAAATGAACTATGAAAAATGTATTTTGTTGAAATATGCAACATGATGCTTGACCAGCAGAGGGAGGCAGCGCTCTAGTTGTCATGCTCGATTTAACGTCAGATTTAGATTAGATGTTGATTCATTATAGTTATTCATATGCACATGCATCATGTTTATAAAAAAACATGGGAGTAAGTGACATAAGGCCAAAATAAATCTAATTATTTCTGCATTAAGTTTGTTTTGTTTACAGATACAGAATATAATTTTTCAGTCAATACAATTCAATACAATTTTAGAATATCAATATTTCTGTTATCATTACCTAAACAATAGACTTTCTAATAGACTAGAAATAGACTTTCAGATAAGATTTAAGTTTTTGCCTTTGAACAAAATGTTTGTCTTTAAACTTAAATTTAGCAAAAGTGCTTTTTCACACAATCTCTAGGCTTGATCTATATCTGATAAACCAGCTTATGATTCTATGCTTGACTCTGTGTTTCATGTGATGTTGTACAGCTGAATGATGTACCTCTGTCCGTGGGAGAATATCTGGGTCAGCCTCAATTCGAGCAATGACCTCACAAAGGATTATTCCATATGAAAAGACATCCGCCTATGGTATGAACATGACATAAATAAAGTTACACAAGCACATGAGCAGAGTTGGACATTGATTTGTTAGTTTTCAAAGACAGGATACCTTCTCATTGTAGAGCTCTCCTCTTAACATTTCTGGAGCCATCCAGTAGGGGGAGCCCACAACTGCCAAAGGCTGCTTTTCAACACCATCACTGTAGACAAGCAAAACAAACATTTCATGCATGTCTTCAATCCGTATTTGAGTTATGTTTGGAATAACATTCTGAAAATAGTCTTCTCATATAAGTGTAATACTTTTGCTTGTATTTCTGGGTTAAATGTGTGTCATAACTCTGTATTATTTCTGTAAGATAAGGTATGCACTGACCTATAATCAGGGATTTTCTCTGCCAGCCCAAAGTCTCCAACCACAGCTGTAAAAGCACCATTGTCACAACGCACCAGACAATTCTGTAAAAAGAGTGTTGTGTCAGAGAGTATATTTTAATATTATGTACAGTCTTAACCTTTTTTTTTGTCCAATAACTGTAACACTTTGCAGCAAAGCACAGTGAGTAGACATAGGTGCTGGTTAGGGTTGCCAACTGTTCCGGAATCGTCCCTTATTTAAGACATCAAAGTAGCAGTAGTGTAGTCTAGGGTATACACAGACATATGCTATTTGACCAGCTAGTTTTAAAGGGATTTTACGGATAATAACCTGAATATGAGAGACTATATATATATATCAATAGCAGTTCAAGGAAGACTTTAAAACAAAGCAAAATCCTCTGCTCTGGCTTCAAAGCGAGTGAAACATGGTTAATGTTCATGAGCCCCATATTCAGTCACACAACATCCAGCCATACAGTTTAATATATACAGTAGTCAACATTTGAAGTGGATTAAAACCTTTCATCAAAGTAATACATGAATATTGTATGTATATATACACGAAAATTAGTTTTTACGTGCATATGATACGTAGTTTTCACATGCATATGATACGCACTTTATGGTGTGTAATATGCATGTACCGTTAACCCACATCACTAATCCTACCCAAGGGGTTTACAATGCGTATCATATGCACATAAATACTAATTTTCGCTTATAAATTGCACGATAAACACAATGCGTGCTATAGAGACGCATTTCATGAGATCGGGTTGTACACAATAGTGGCCAAAAGTGATGTTCGGCATAGAAAAATTCTTCACCCTTTATTTAAATTATTAAAAATATTTAAAATGAAAGATTTTGTAAGCATTTTGTGTAGTTGTGCTTGGAGTCAATTGTTTTATTTGTGATAACACAAATCATTTTTGGCCAGGCTGTCATGCAAAGAAATAATGAACACAACGAAATATTAATAACTGATTATGCAGTAGTCAATGTGTGCTTTTTCCTGTGAGCTTTTTGTTTTCCGGTGTTATTTTTTCTATAGTAAAATAAAACATTTACCTGTAGTTTATCCCTTTTTTTAATTAAATTAAATTGTACAAATAGGTTAAGCAAAACAAATCTGTTGCTGTCTGAGATTCATTTTAGCATTTAATTCAGACCCCCCCCCCCCCCCCCCCCAAAAAAATGACACACTTAAATGCATACACTGAAATGGCATAGACTATGTGGTACAGTACAACATTTTTGAGTGTCCTTTATACTGTTCATTATTTTCCCATAAAGAACCAAGATGGATATTTTCCTTTGCTCAAGTTGGCAACCCTAGTGTTAATAGAACAAATCAGTGCATTGTAATTGTGTCTGTACCTTAGATGTAAGATCTCGGTGGAAAATGCCCTTGCTGTGTAGATATTGCAGCCCTCTTGCAATGTCCAGAGACAGACCTATCCTCACAGTCCATGACAGATATATGTCACTGTCCAGCAGCTGCTCCAAGTTGCCCCCATTTATGTACTGTAAATGTAGTCACACTACAGTTATCATCACATCAACCAGACAGTCCATTAACTCCTGTAGTCTGGATTTCTGTGCAGTGTCTTACCTCTGTTAGAGCATGAAGCTGTCCTTCGTGAACACATACACCCAAAAACCTAAGAAAGACCCCAAGGTGAGTATTGGATTTTTTTTTCTTTTTGCATTCCTTTTGTAAATATGCATTTTTTAACATCGGATAATTCCCCCATGAGATACATAAAACAAAAAAACAAACAAACAAACAAAAATATACCACCACGTTTTCATCACATTCAGTTCAGACTTTACAACCACACAACTCAAGTAAATATAAAAACGGGTGTAGTACTGCCATTGAACAGTAGTGCAGTAAACAATTCATTGTAGTGTTGGGAAGCATTTCATGTAGGGCAGGGAGATATGAATTTGCATTTATTTATCAATAAACGCCTTACATTACGATATACGATTACATTGTCTACCCAAGCCTTGCCGGACACAACACAGCTGATATACACCATAAACAAACACTACGAGTTGGACTGCACTAATTGATAGCCTGCAATTAAGTTTAATTTAATTTAATTATTGAAACATTAATGGTTTTACTTTGGTTAGTTTGAACTTAAAATAACATAAAACATTAGCTTTGCTGTTACTGTATGTAAGTGTTGCAAATAAGTTAAAAACTATGCTTGTTGATGTCGCATAGCAATGTGTCTTGCCTATTTTACCATACAATTCTTTGTTTCTTTCTTTTTGGCATTATCGCCACATTTCATGATCATTAATAATTACTTGTTTAGCGCTGTTTTTAAACTTGTATTAAAGCTATAATGTATATATATATATATATATATATATATATATATATATATATATATATATATATATATATATATATATATATATATATATAAATCAGGGATTAAAAACAAATTGGTTCGTTCTGCATGAGCAAAAACGGTAAGGTTCCAAAGTCTCCTTAGGTCACTTTTAACAAAATAAAGATTACTGCTTTACTTATTTAGAAACAGGAGTAATTCGAAATTATATTTATGTATTTTATTTTTAATTTTATAATCTACAACAAAGTATAACACTCCTAATAAGCTTTATTTATTAATAAGCCAACATCGGAAACTCCAAACCTAAAGAAAGAAAGACCTCAAGGTGAGTATTGGTTTAACTCAATTTTGGATTTTACTGAATATTGGAGTATTGGCATGAGATATTCAAAGCACTGCAATTTCTTCATCTTTTTGCAATATAACTAAATTGTATATATAAAATAATTTTAATTACAATGGTCATGTTTATATTTTTTTTGTATTTATTATGTACACTATTTAAATGACTATTCAGAAACAGGTGCCGTTACATAGGCTGGTACCATTTTATCAATTTTTTCCTGACCAAAATAAAATACTTGATGATAATATGATTTTTAAAATGGGAGATATCACTTCTATTTCGAATTTATAGGATACAGCATAAAAATGAATAGCAATGTTAACTTAGGTATAAAAACATAAAATTAAGATGTGTATGTCATGATTATGTTCAGTTAGTTTCACTTTCATGGACTTTTAGTTTGTTTATCATCTGTTTCCTGTTTCCTTTGTTTTTCCTGGCAGTCATCTGTTGCCATAGATATTCATTTAATTATCAGAGATCATTGAGTTTGTTATCATTGAGTATTTCATTTCCTCATTCCTTGCTGTGTTTGTCTAGAGTTGTTGGTGTTTGCTATGCACTCTGTCTCAAATTGTTCGCTTCAGTAAATAAACCTTGTTACTTTCGAAACTCTTAACCTGCCATCATCATCATCTTAGGAATCTATACAGAGATAGAATACCAGACCAAATAGGGACATTGCAGCTGTAAATGTTGCGTATAGAAGCTGCCCTGAACTTAGAGGAGGAATTGTTTTTATTTTACAGGGTGGAAGTAGTTTGGAGGACTATGTGGAGGAGTTTATTAACATCAGCCACTGTGCGACGTGTGATGACCTCTCCTTAATGGACGGTTTCTGGTGTGGGCTGGACAAGGACGCCAATTTCGCTCTATGGGTGGATGGATCCTCCTTTGTCACTGGCAAAGTGGTGGATAAGAACATTGCGATCCAGCCCCACCCAACATCAACAGACATGTCGCCAGGCACAGAGCCCAGAGCCCAGCCTTCATCCTGCAAGACGGATCAACGTCAGAGCCCCCACAGTGAGTCTGACCAGGTGTGTGAGCTGGTAACATCTGTACCAGTGGGAGTATTGGTGGAGCTGGACACTGAAGCATGGCTGATCTGCCCTGTATCTACTGTATTGACACCATCACCGCTGGTCTCTCCATCCCTGAATCTTCTTTTCCATCACCGCTAATCCCACCCAGCCTCCCTCTCTTTTGCCTCCTCATCCAGATTCAGCCAACCCTTCAGCCCCACCTCAGCTGGTTCAGCATCTTTCCCCTGACGCATTGCTGTGTGGATGAGCCTCGGGTCTTATGGTTACCAGCTTCACCTAAGTAAGTGGTTCCCCCGGCTCCACCTCCAGCATCTGTGCCCATCACTCCACCTCCACCTGGATCAGACGTCACCCCTCCTATGCCACGGACTTATATTTGCTGCGCTCCGTCTCTCCACCCCTATGGCTCTGTCTGGCTCCACCCTCCCTTTGGGGCCACCATCGGTGTCACTTGGATCCATCAGCTCTCCGTCTGCGCCTAAGGCTCCACTGTCAATGGCTTTTCCGTCGGTCGTCCCCTGGATGTTGTCAGTTGAGACTCCATCATGCTCCCTCCCTCCGTCGACTCCGCCATGGGCTTTCATCCTGACTGTGCTCTGGTGTAACACCTGGCCCCTCTTCCCATCCTTGCCTCCTTGGTTCCTACCCACTATCATCGCCACCATGGTTCCTTCCACTGGGGCCTCCTCCTTCACCAGTCCCTCGTCCACCTCAGCAACCACCTCCTCAGCCATTTTACGGCAATCAAGATCAGTGAATTATTTTCTTTTTCTTTTGTTCTTTGATTAACATTAATGACAGGTGGCAGCAGGTATGTTTACGTTCACTTCAGACAAAACCGACTGTTTACGGGGATATCTTGACATCATTTTGTGTGTATTTGTCCATGCACTATATAAGAGGCGGCTCTAAGTGCGCGCTTTGGATGTGTGCGCAGCAAATAAAACAACACGCAAGTACATTAGTGTTCTCTTTCGTGTCTTCTTGCACTTGGTTTAAAATCACATTAAAATGCGCACACAGGAAACGATAAGCAATTTCTGACCTTAATTACATAATTGGAACAGATTTTCTATTCCTAACACTACTAACTACTAGCCTAGTATATAGAAAATATTTAATCCATGTGATTGCATGTGAATCAATATGTGTATGGTAACTATGGGGCTATGTGAAATATATTTGTCATTTTTTCCAGATATTGTCGCTGATCAATCTGGTAACTGACAGTTATATTTTCATATCGCCCAGCCTTAATTCCATGCATACAGAGAGAAGTATTCCGTCTTTTGTATAACAAAACATTTTTTTAAAAGGGAAAAAAAGTGAGTGCCACACCTGAGGATGTTGGGGTGGCAAAGGCGGTTCATGAGTTGCACCTCTCTCAGCATGTTGGCTTTGTTACTGACCATTGTGTTCATCTTCAGAGCCATCACCTGCCCTGTGATCCTGTGCTGCACCTGCAGAATGCACACACACAGGCATAATGATTTTAATACTGAGTAAAGTGTTTATTCTATCCCCTAACCCATCACAGAAAACTTTCTGCATTTTTTCTTTTTCAAAAAAGATCATTTTGAATGATTTGTAAGTTCACCAAAAAAATGTCCCCACAAGATAAAAAAAAAAGTATGGAATACCTGATCCACTGATTCAGTGACACTACTAAAATTAAATATTTTGTATGATACACATAGTAGACCAGAAATTCCCAAACCAGGGTCCATGACCTTTGATTTGTCCCACCATGCCATATCAAAAGAGGGTGGGGGGGGGAAAACATGACACTGAAGCATAACTTAATTCATTGATTTAATTCATCTTTTTGTATTAACATTTTTGAAAAAATGTCAATATTATTATAATATAGTTGGATATAATGCAACATTTACTTTCAGGCCACGGTGCTTACACAAGTTTGACTTTTGTCCCTTTGTAGTATTTAGTTTTCTTTGGTCAAACTAAGGTAAGGCAGTATATTAATAATGTATTTTTTTCCACAGAAGATCATTTTTTTCTATGATTGTATTATTATTATTATTGCAATATACTGAACAGTCTATATATACTCCAATACAGGAGTTAAATCTATAAGTTGATTTCCTGACTCAAAATTCCATACCACGTCTTTTTCAGTAAAAATCACAACTAATAATTTTGTTAATCAATATCAACAAGCTTCTGCATCTAGAACCTGTGGAGTGCTTATACCTCATTCTTTACATATTCTCATGAAAATCATGGATACATTGCAAAAATGGACATAAAAATGTTATATTGTAATGTAAAAACTTCCACAGCTGGTCTTCACAACAGCGAAAGTGCTTGATGGGTCATGCCATTTAGTCGTGTAGCTCTAATTGAGGATTAAATCTATAAACATTTGCACAAGAGCATCTAAAGCTTTTTCTGGGCCTAAAAAAAAAACAGAATTACTCTGAAGCATGTCAATTAAAATGAGGAAAATGTAGGAGTTGAGAATCTAGTGGTGATAGATAAGAGAAGCTGGGATTTGTATGCACAATAATACAATAGTTGTCTTTAAGTTAAATTAAATATGGCTTTTTGGTTTGTATTATTGTGAGAGAGTAGCCTAAGACAGAGATCCAGTGCAGTATGCTGAGTATTAATAGTCATTAGGCACTAATAGGCTTTCTGGATTTCCCGTCATCCCACATAACCAGCTGGAATGCCGGACATCATGACAATGACGTCACATGCAAAACTTAACATGGGCTTCACCCACTCCTACACATGATCAATCACCAAACACCACAGCATACATCATCCCACATTTATAAATCAGATATCGGACTGAATTTGATTTATAACTAGGCTATTTGTGAACCGTATGTCAACAAACAGTACATTCATATTTCATACTTAACAAAGAGTCATTTGTCAGTCAGACAAAGTTCTTCTATGACACCATTTTGTTACAAATAAATTGTAATTAATGGTGACATTGTAAAAGGAAAAAAGACACATGACAGTTTACTTAAGATGGCACAAACCATTTTCATGAAACATTACATTTATTAAAAGTTAGGCTACATGCTCAGCTTTCTGCAAAGTTTTAGTTGTCTACTGTAAGACAACATATTCAAAAATCTGTGTCAAAACAGCTGTTTTTCTTTATTTATAGAGATTAAAAAAGTCATGTCACATATTTTCAGACCTCACGAGTCATTAGTTATGCTCACATATCTGCAGTACTGCAAAAAATATGTAATACTGATGTAACTAACCACTAATTAAGAATAGCTGTAGTATTTTGTAATAATGTATGATTTACAGTATGTATAACTACTATTTTTGTAAATGATTACATTTGGGATGGTTTGACTTTGAACTTCATGACAGTCAGTTGTGGTCAGGTATATTTTTACCCAGAATATTTTTCATTATTGGCTTTCAAGAAGAAAATCAGAGCCGCCAACTGTTGATAGAAGCAAAAGACATGGGCCAATAAACACACACATACTCCTCTGTGATGAGGCAGACAGATTAGGGCAGGTTGGTAATCTGATTATGCTGTCGAACCGTCCTGTCTTATCATTTATAACAGACACCGTTGCTCTTAACATGGACACAAATGACACTGCTCTATTATATACAACACATGATTATTGAGAAGCAGTGATAACTAAAGCTATTATACATTGTAGTTCATGAGACTTTGGGACCTATATATATAGGTATTTTTTGGCATAATATTTAAATGATCATGATACTAAAACATAAAAACAATATTAATTATGAATTATTAATATAGTTGCTGTTAATAATAACAATAATTATTAATAATACAAATTATTAATTATTATTATTATTATTTCTCACAATCAAACACATTCAATAAAAATATTTTTATTTATAAAAGTTACTTTACAGTGAATACCACTGTTGGGTGCTATTCTTAGAGACACCAAATAGTGCCATTTATTGGTAGACACAAAATAATTCAAATAATAATAATAAACATTAAAAGTTGATAAGAATATCCGTTAAAAAAATTATACAATCAATGCTATTTTAAATTTATTTCGCTAGATGATCATAATTGTATGGTATATCCATGGACTGTTCAAATCATGCAAACTCCCTTGCTTTCATCCCAAACTTAAAGTCATCAAAAGGTTCAACCAAACATATATCAAGCATGACCAGTGCAGTGTGACTGGATAAACGTTTGTGGATAAAAAGAGGAGAGGTTACCTTAAACACTTCTGAGAAGAACCCAGAACCGATTTTTTCACAGAAAAAATCGTCGATTCGTGCCAGGCTGGACACCGCACTTCGCAGTGCCCGGTACGATGACGGCCGCATCCGGTTGGGCCCGTAAAGGGCATGAAAAGGTTCTTGGTTTTCATCTTGATCCATTATGATGGATAGGCAGGCAGCGGGTCCCTTCAACGCAGCCAAATATCCAAAGTCCAAATATCCATATCCCGAGTGAGATAGACTACAAATAATCACTTAAAAAAGCAGCTCAATGACTAGTAAAAGGACGTGAAATGCTAAGTACCACATATAATTACTCGATTAAATATTCTCCAAAAAGGGCAAATAAGTGCACGTGATGAAGAGTCCGCTCGGGCTGTTTCGCGATTGATGCGGTTGCCATGTTTCATATCGTTAAATCAGTCTTTACTCCAAAGAGGTTGTGCGTTATATCGCTCGCACTTCCAGATATGTCCTTCCCAATATCCGTAGCTTCACTCTCAACAGCTTTACAAAGAAATCCTGCAAAAAAATGTTTTAAAATAAGTAATGTCTCATTGCTCCTTTAAAAAAATAAAAAAATAGGCACGTGCTGTCAAATGAAGCCCGAAATGGCGACAGAACGAGTAAAATTATGTAGAGAGGCAGCAGAAGAGAAAAATCGCATTGCAAGCAAAATAAGAATACAGCAAAACAATTCCAATGGCAGAGTAAGAAATGCGGTGTGTCCGCACCATCTGTCAAGCCTGGCTACAGAGATCCATTGCGGATTGTTTCTGACCGCTATGTCAGGGCTTGCTCTGAATGCAATTTGTGTTTCGCCTTTATCGACTTTTAAAGCGACTACCGTTTTACAGACTAAGCTGAATATTATTTTCTATCAGACATGCGAATTTATAATAAAAGCATCTTTAAGCGTGCACATGCAAGGACGGCATGCACGTAGCCGGGCCCATGCGGCTGCCAAAGAATATGGCACTGTACCTGATTCAGTAATATCGAAGAAAACACTCTCGTTTGTGGACCAACGCTGCATTTAGTAGATCTTCAATGTTTTGTCAACATCTCGTTCGCAAGCTGTCACTGTCCGTCTCGGCCATAGTGCTTATGCCGCTTGTAAATTTGCCCGTTCCGTTCATTGGTGAGGAATAGGGGCAGGTCTTGGCGAGGCTGGACATTGCGCGTCGAGCATGCGCACTTGCGCAATAAATGCTCCAACGTAGGCCGGTGTGATTCTGCACTATTTTGGTAGGCTTCTTTCAGGAGAATGACAGTGTCCACAAAGCAATGGGACGTCACGGGCTGCAAGTCATGGAAATCTTAGCTTAATCGAGTTTGAAAGCAATTAGCCACAGCAAGAATGAGTTTACATTTGCCTTTAATCTTGATGTGAGCTTTCGTATTTGGGCTTCTGATTGGCCGCATTATACGTCAATCAAGCATTAAAACCAATGAGCGGCCAGTGCGCTGGCGTTACTGAACCATGATGTCACTTTTACATTTCAATTCACAATGCAACGTTACAAACATGCAGACAGTGACCGTGGATGATATCATCGTCGTCGTGAGTCAGCACTGCAGTACTTAACAAGGCCACTGACCCAGTATTTGAAATGAAACTAAAGTATTATATCAATTTGGCCACTGTTGTGCAATTCCTGCGGCTTCCTCTGACATTCTGGTGGACTGAAGCCACTTTTACCATTTAAGTTAAATCAGACTAAATGATTGTTCCAAAATAATTGACAAATTATTGCTTTGTCTTCAGTGTCATTATTCAAATGTACAGACCAATACATTTGTCCATACGTTTTTAAACTGAAATATTATGTAGCCTTGCATAAGCTTAAATTGAAGCTACTCAAGTTTTTCGTTAGAAATGAACAAAACGTCATCAATAAGCGTGTATATTAATAATAAAATTACATCAAAACAACATTATTATTACTCTGTAATGTTTTCAAATAAAATATGGCCTTTTAATTTTACTTGCCTAAACTTTGACTTTCAGATGAAAAAGATGACCAAAAGCCTGGATCTGCCATGGTTCATCAATAGGTGGCAGCAGAGAGAAATGTAGACTTCTCTCTACTTTTTTTATAATTGTTGTGTCTCAATTTATACTTAAAAAATGTGAAAATGTGTCAAGAACTTGCAGTCGAATTCTGCAATTTTGAAAGTTCAATTAAAAAAAACGTGGTCTTGGAGCTACTTTGAACTTTTGCTCTACACCACATTTGGGCTGTAGTTCATTTGATAAGTTTGTGAGAGATATGGAAAATAGGCTAAATGTTTTTTACAGAAGTATTTTGAGACAAAATTGTACTCATAAATATATTCTGTATTCTGTAGCTATACCATCATGTATAAAGCCTCAGTTGATACCCAGATCAGTACGGAAAATATTTTACAATTTGTTTTTTAAATGGTTATACTTAAACCCCTTGGTATTATTCAGTCATTTTAAACCAATTAATTTTGCATTTGTACTTTTTTTTTTTACTTCACTGGAATGTGGAATGGTACAAAACACACACACACACACACACACACACACACACACACACACAAAACATAGACATCATTCAAAAAGGTTAAACGGTCGTAAAAAACTTGTATTGTTCACAGTCAGAAATGAGGCCTGCCACAATCATGAAATTTGTGCTGATAATTAATTTTCATACAAAAAATGTATTAATGATTTAATTCTTTTAGTTTTTGGTTTTGCTGAGGCCACTTCCCAAAATTTTAGCACAAAAATGTTATTTACATCATTCACAAAACCTTTTTTTCTCTGAAACGTTTTAGTTGGGTGGTTTCAGAATGTTCAGAGAGCATTCAAGAGTAACATTACCAAAATGTTTGTAATACAAAAAAATGGAATGTTCCCTTAACATTTGCATAGCCAAAAAAAAAAAAAAAAAATTTTTAAAATGTTTAAAAAACTGAACGTTTTGAACATTCCAAGAACTTTCAGAAATGTTTTTATAACATCAGAAATATTTTTTAGAATTTATGGGAACATTAGCAATCTCTTTCCTGCAGGCTATAGTTTACTTCCTCCCTGAGTGCGAAATGGATTTTTGTTCATCACAACAAAAAGACTGTTGTAATTCTAAATCATATGAAACAGAACAAAGAAACAAGGCGAGGAAAATAACACTGAGCCAATCCTGCTGAAAAATCCAGGATAAACCATCATGAATTCCATGTTAGTTCAAGGCTGGTTAGTTCTGATCTGGTGGACTGACATAGTCATATTGTTCTCAAGCAAGGGAAGGGAAGTGGCTTCATGAAAGTTAACTGAGGATAAAGCTGGAATTTTCTCGGTATTTATGACCTTACCGTTTAGAACGGTCAAATCTTATAGCTTATTACAAAGACATAAATCTAGCATAGCTGGTCACTAGCACAAGGTATGTTTTGCATGCTGGGACCTGCAGGAGAAGCAGGAGGAGCTGGGCTGGTGCGCCAGTTTTGCTTGAAAACAGGATGACTATGCTGGATCACCAACTAGACCAGCACTACCAGCTCTAACCAGCATAAACCAGCCTGGACCAACATGGAATTCATGCTGGAATTTTCAGCAGGGAAGTTCAAAGTCATAATCCGACCCTCCTTTCTCCCCCTTCTGGTTGGTTTGGAGGAAATCTTTCTGCATTCATGGTCTAAGCCACAAAGTTTCCCTGTTCTTTCTTCACACAGCTTAGTGTCTGGTGGTATTACTTGCTAAGGGACAGTCTCAACATGGTCCTAGAAGTTTCTCTAATGATTGCCACAGAGGCTTAGTGTCTGGCAGGCGGACATGGGCTTGCAAGGCTCCCAAACCTTGAAATATTTGTGTTTGGTGGTATTACTTGCTTATTTGGTGACCACAATACAACTACAATACATATACTCTCCACACAGAGTTCTGATCTCACCAACCATCATCATGTCCATCTGTGATTACATGAAGAAACGGAAAAGAAATGATACAGACTAAACTGTTACACAAGTGCCTAAAACTTTTCACAGGTAGCTTTGCAGGTATATTTCTTCAAGCGTCTTGGAGACGTTGCCGCAGTTCTTCTGGATTTAGCCTCTCTCAGTTTTTTCATGTAATCCTAGATGAACTTGATGATGGTGAGATCAGATCTCTGTGTGGATCATACCGGCTGTTGTCAGACTACTTGTGCATACAAAAATCTCACTTGATTATTACAATTAATGGCAAAAGGAATGTTTTGGAAATGTAAACTGATATTTCCAACTGAAACACTACTGAAAAATATATAAATAACTGGCTTAAAAACATTTTTTTGTGGGTGAAAATCCTTACTTTTCTTTTTGTATTGGTGTATCATTGCACATGTAACAAAGAAGATGTGCAGTTGTGGATCAGGAGACACACGTGCATTCATTGATATCTTTTCTCATTTGATTTATTTGGATTTTTGAGACTTTCTTTTCGTGGTTTTCAAGCATTTCACAACCCACACATAACCAATGAATAAGCCTTGTGCTAATTATTAATGTGTGCACAACTATATTAGACAAAAAAGAAAACATTTGTATTCACAAAAATAACTCTATTTGTACACCTGGCTGCACGTTCAATTATTTCAGAATTTTGCACACAAGTTGAAAGGCATTTGGCTGTGGATAGTAAAACATATCTGCAACATTTATCAAGTTCATGCATGTGTTCACTAATCATCCCATAATATTTTCCTGTTAATTTATTTTAATTTGAAAATAATTCAAAATATAAGATTCTGCATTGTGATATAGCCTACAGTATATGCTCAGCTAGAATAAACATAAGAAAATACATATAACAAATCAAACCATAAAATCTGTGAAGTGTGTCCAAACTTCTGACTGGTAATGTATGGCCTTTGTAACATTAGTCTCCGTGTATCCAAGTGCAAGGATTCAGTAACACCACTCTGCATGCAGAGGGCAGTAAAGAGTCAATTCCGTTTTCACTTTCAACCCAAGCTGCGTACTGGTGTCATCGCTGCTCATTGACGATGGCTTTAACCCGGTTCGAGCGGTTTTTAAGCCGACTGCTTCGAGCTGTGATGTGGATGTTATTCGCCGCTTTTAAGTTATTTGCACCTCAGCAACGGCATGGAGTTTCGCGACTCCCACCCATCACTAACCCACTTCTGCTGCTCTCAGCCATGCAGCTTGCACGAAAGATTCGTCGGAAGGAAGTAAGATGTAAATAAAAACTCCATAGGCTCTATATATTGATCATTATAATTAACAGCATGACCGTAATGACATGTTGATTACACTTTGAATGACGCTACGGTAAAGTCATCATTTCACAGTCACACCACTCAGGAGGAAAAGATGCGACGAGGTGAATTGCAATGAATGCTGGGAGTTGTAGTAACGTTAGTTTCTTAAAAACGTATTTTTTTTTTTTGTACCACACACAGTGTAGTTTATTAACATCACAGTTTGTTTTCTGATATCAGTTCAGCTATTTATGTAGGTAATCAGTGTGGGAACTTATTTACACATTAGAGGAGTCACGAGTTTTCAAGGCTGGTCAAAGGTCAGCAGCACTTATGAAGGGCTTAAGTATGCAATAAAAGTCTCCCATAGGTCTGTGTATCAAGACAGTTATTTTGTCTGAAAATCACATTTATTTTCAGTTTTTTTTTAATAATAATAATAATTCTAGTTTTAAAGGATACATGTATAATGTAGACGTTTTAAAATATAAGTTTGTGACTCATATATATTTAAAAACATATAGTACTTAAACTTTTTAATAAATAGGAAAAAAGTAATTTTTCAACACTTATTTAATTTTGACAAATGTTATTCTATACCATCACACATCATATTTGCACACAATATCAAAAAAAGCCTACCCATCATACCATCAAAGGATATATATATTTTTTTTTTCCAGGATATGCTTTGATGAAAAATATTTTGAAGTTTCATTTTTCAAGATTTCAAGTAATCAAAAAAGCCCCCCAATAACCCCAGACTGTTATATTACTCAAATGTATTATTGCTATATATTTATAATTTTTTTACAATTCCTTTTCTTTCTTGGAGAACAGACAGATATAACACAGTGTGCATATTTATCTATGCATTTAGCTACATTAATTATATTCACAATAGATCTGACCTAAGTTTTGAATCTGTGCATTTCTACTGAATGTTTGTCTTTCAGTTCGTTACTCACACACATTTTTGTATACATTTGTGTGCTGTAGTGACTTTAACTGCATTGTGCAATCCAAACACTTATTGATTTCCTTCAAATATCTCTAGGTAACAAGTGTTGAAGTGGTACAGGCCTACATTGACCGAATTCAGGAAGTCAACCCACTTATCAATGCCATGGTGAAGGACAGGTGAGGGAGTTCAAGGGCAAAATCATCCTACATTTCATTCTGACTCTGAACACACATTCTCATTTGTTCAGGTTTTCTGCAGCGCTTCAGGAAGCCGCACAGGTAGACAAACTAATAGAGGAGGAGACGGGAGGAGAGGATGTGTTGGAGGACAGGCTACCTCTACTTGGGGTACCCATCACTGTTAAAGAGGCCTTTGCTCTCCAAGGTATATTGTATAACTCTTCATTCCAGAATGGTAGATGTCTGTAGGGTGACACTTTCTGTTTTCTTCCTAACAGGCATGCCTAACTCGACAGGACTGTTGAGCAGACGGGATCTGGTTTCGGGGGCAGATGCCCCATCTGTTGCACTGTTGAAGAGGGCGGGAGCAATCCCACTGGGTGTAACTAACTGCAGTGAGCTCTGTATGTGGCTAGAGTCCCACAACCACCTCTATGGCATCACTAACAACCCCTATGACTTTGAGAGAATTGCAGGCGGCAGCTCAGGTCATTTTTATACACATCCTGACACTTTAACCATAGTAAAACTGCAGAAAAATCATACTTTTCAATTTTATATTTATTATACAATTGCAGACATTGTTGTTCATTTTTAGGCACATTTAGAAGTTTTGCATACAGTTTTTTTTTTACTGTTAAAGATACTCCCTGCATTATTTTATTGAAATAGAGATAAATAAATAAAAAGAAACCTAAAATTAAACATTAAAATAGAATTCAAATGTATTTAATTAAAACTCACCATTAAAAACATTTAAAATTAATAGTTTTTAAAACAAAAAAAATGTATATTCAATTCAAGTTTTTTTGTCTACCTCTTTTTGCTGCAAACATTAATTGTTTCAAAGCAGCTTTACAGAAAATGATTGTTTCAATAAATGCATGCACAAGTCAATAAACACTCACACAAGATAAAGAATCCAGTCATATTATTAGCCCAATAAAATGGCTTTAAAACCAGTAAAAGGTTAGGTCACCCAAAAATGAAAAATCTTTAATTACTCACCTTAATGTCGTTCCAAACCCGTAAGACTTTTGTTCATCTTCGAAATACAAATGATCTTTTTGATCAAATCCAAGAGCTTTCTGTATTCTCCATAGACCGCTACACAATCTTCACGTTGATGCTTTAAAAAGTTCATAAAGAGATAAACTAATCCAGATCACTTTACATTTACATTGAATAATTTAGCAGACGCTTTTATCCAAAGCGACTTACAAATGAGGAGAGCAATAGAAGCAATTAAACTAACAATAGGACAACAATGTGCAAGTGCTGGGACCCTTCCCAGTTAAGTCTAATGCAGTATACTTCATTTTTTTTATATATATACAGTATATATGTGTGTGTGTGTGTGTGTGTTTCATCCTCTCCACTAGGTGTCACTATAGGTCCAATATGACTGCCAGGGCAACATTTATGAAAATTAATTGTAGTTAATTCTGTCACTTGCAGGAGGTGAGGGCAGTATATTGGGTGCTGGTGCCTCTGTGATTGGAGTTGGGTCAGATATCGGGGGTAGTATCCGTATTCCCTGCTTTTTCAATGGCATCTTCGGACACAAGCCATCATTAGGTAAGAAGAGTGGGTGCAGTTGTGTGTGTGTGTTGGTAAGTAGAATAATGGTGACAGCCTACAGAGGGAGTATGTGGTTTCTGCTGTATATATACTTAATGTTGTAATTGTAGTAATGTTGATTAAGGCCATAAGGAAGGCAAACTACATTTGGTTTTCTCTGTACACAAAGGTATCGTAAGTAATGATGGACAGTATCCTCCCACCTCGGGACTGCAGATGGGATTTCTGTGTACAGGACCTATGTGCCGCTATGCAGAAGACCTGATTCCCATGCTAAGCATCATGGGAGGACCCAATGCAAACAAGTAATATAATATAATATTTACAAAATAATTAGATAGATATGGTCTTCACAGCAACACTGTGAGCAAATATGAACTTTGCAACATGACAAATATTTTTCTGTAGCATCTACATTATGATTCGAAAGTTAGGGGGTTTGCATGATTTTTTTAATCTTTTTAAAAGAAGTTTCTTATGCTCACCAAAGCTGCATTTATTTGGTAAAATTAAAAATATTATTACAATTTAAAATAACCATTTTCTGTTTAATACATTGTGAAATGTAATTTATCACTGTGATGGCAAGGCAGCCCTTACTCCGGTTTTAAGTGTCACATAATCCTTCAGAAATCATTCTAAAATGCTGATTGCTTCTTAGTAGCAATGTTGAAAAAAATCTTTGCTCCTCAATATTTTTGTGGAAATCCTATTTTCCAAGAGTCTTTGATGAATGGAAAGTTCAACAGAACAGCATTTATTTGAAATAGAAATCTTTTGAATGTCTTTACTGTCATGTTGGATCAATTTAAAGGGTTAGTTCACCCAAAAATGAAAATTCTGTCTGTAATTACTCACCCTCATGTTGTTCCAACCCCGTAAGACATTCGTTCATCTTCGGAACACAAATTAAGATATTTTTGATGAAATCTGAGAGCTGATCACTCCTCCACAGGCTTCTATGTGATTGAAACTTGCTGGCCCAGAAAAGTTATTAAAGAGATCGTTAATATAGTCCAAGTGACTCCAGTGGCTCAATCTTAAGTTTATCAAGCGACGAGAATACTTTTGTGCGCAAAAAACAAACAAAAATAACGACTTTATTCCACTATTCATTTCCTTCTCTCTGGGCCTTGTAGTGTTTAAGCGTAGCGCGTCTGTGTTGCACGTCACCACGCATCACACACATGACAAGCGTCGACCAATAGTGAGCCTACGTGTGACGTGCAACACAGACGCGCTACGCTTAAACACTACGTGAAAAGACTCGAGGCCCAGAGAGAAGGAAATGAATAGTGGAATAAAGTTGTTATTTTTGTTTGTTTTTTGCGCACAAAAGTATTCTCGTCGCTTGATAAACTTAAGATTGAGCCACTGGAGTCACTTGGACTATATTAACGATCTCTTTAATAACTTTTCTGGGCCAGCAAGTTTCAATCACATAGAAGCCTATGGAGGAGTGATCAGCTCTCAGATTTCATCAAAAATATCTTAATTTGTGTTCCGAAGATGAACGAAGGTCTTACGGGGTTGGAACAACATGAGGGTGAGTAATTACTGACAGAATTTTCATTTTTGGGTGAACTAACCCTTTAATTCATCCTTGCTGTTTAAAATTATTAATGGTACACTATGTAGCTTTTTTTGTTCAAACTGAACAAAATTGAAAGAATGAGTTTAATACATCATCAATCCTTCTTCCAGAATGTGTTTTTTTTCTTACCCTGATTCACTGTGGTAAGCCTATTATAGGTGTTTATATTTTAGACCCGATGGAATAGTTTTCGCAGGAAATTGCGTACATATGTCACTCGCCTGTGTGTGTTTTGTCATATCTGTGAATAGAGAAAGTTGCTCCAGCTACTTTGGATGTTTCTTAATACTGAAATTGATGCTTCCTCATTTCCTTGATGCTTCCTCCAGCCTATGACCCAGAAACTGATCAAAGTTAGCCATCTTGGAGGACATCTCAATTCTCTAATTTCACCATGAGGAACCAGGATTTCTTAACCAGTTTATTATCCCAATATACAAATAAGATTACCTTTGATTCTTCTGTCCTCATTTTCTTTCCTTGCATCCTTCCCTCGGATCCTACGGGGGAGAGGCGAGGAAAGGAGGTGAGGAGAGGAGAATGCACAAATTAGAAATGAGAAGCACCCTTTGACGCGTGTATGGTGTGGGAGTGGGTTAGTTGTCACAATGAGCGAGAATAGGCAGCTAAATCTCCAACCTTCGTGGAATCACTCATTTAAAAAAAACTCAGAACAGAGGAGAGTCTGCTGGCAAAAGAGAAATGCGATAGAGCTCGTAATAAAACAAGAATCAACATTGGCTTGGCTTTTCGGAGATGGCGAGAACTGAGGGATTTGAAATGTTGTAAAAGTGGCAACAGGCAAGTAAGGTGTTTTATTGAACAGATAAACTCCCATATGTGGCTCTCTTAACAGTTCATTGTAAAGTATTATCTATTGTGAAGTGTCATTTCATGATGGTTGTTATAGCGCTGTGCTGGAATTTATTTTCAAGGAACCATTAATACAGTCTATTAACGGTTATCTACGATAACGACTTCAGAGGGCCAAAAGTTACATTGTGTACCTTTAATTTTCTCCCAAAAAAACAACTTACTGACCTCAAACTTTTGAACGGTAGTGTATTTGCATTATAGTGTCATTGTTTTTTCCTTGAAGTGTATTCACTGCATGCATGGCTTTCATATTACTGTTTCGTCTTGATTATTTTCAATGGTTCAAATGGTTCAACCCCTATTACAAATGCATCCCAAATGAAAATTTGTCTCTGTCTGTTTCACTCTCTTTAGACTGTTTCTCTCTGATCAAGTAGATTTGAAAAAGCTGAGATTCTTCTCTGTTCCCCACAATGGGGGCTCTCATTTAGTCTCTCCAGTGGACGCACAGCTGCTTCAGGCACAGAAGATGGTACGTAGGTGTAGGTGTGTGTGTGTGTGTGTGTGTGTGTATGGGCTTCAGTCAATTGATATTTATCTCAAAATGAGCTTTATTTTTAGGTGGTCAGACGCTTAGAGGCAGACCTTGGGGTTAAGGTCCAAGAGCTGTTCATCCCACAGCTCAAATACTCCTTTCAGATCTGGGGAACTATGATGGCTTCACCTGGCAAGGATGGAAAGGTGTGTGTTTTTGGGCATTACAATTTTTATGTACATACAATGTTCATGCCCTTATTGTACATGGATTAAATGAATATATTGTATAAAATATTTCACTTACATTTTTTTAAAGATAGAAGTCAATTTCAGAAGATTGTTGACTATCATAAGATAACTTTCAATCTCTCACTGAGCAAAGGCTAACTTAAGCTCATTATTTTCATTCAGTTAAGTGCCCTTTTGATATTTTTGCTATTAATGAAGTTATAATTAGAGCAGAGCCTGTTTACACTTTTTATATACATGAGTGATTCTATAATTGGAGATACATTTTGCATTGCAAAAGGTTAAGAACTGTTCACTAACAGAAATTATTTCCAGTATCTTATTAAAAACATATTCAGTTTAATAATTCAGTGCTTGCCAAACACAAGTTACTTCCTTTTTTTACTTTTAACGGAAAAAACCCAGATTTCATTAGAGCAGTGTTTGTCAATTCTGTTACAGGTAACAGTTTGACGGTAACAGAATTGACTGTTTTAAACTCCTTAGCCAAAAACTTAATTTGTTAGCATAAATGCTAAGAGCACATGGCACTAATGAAATCATGATTAAAAGACTTGTAAACAACCCACAGTGTGATCAGTGATACATTCTGGTTCCTTTTGATATTGTGGTAACAATTTTGACGTTTTACAAAATAACTCTTGGTGTAAGAACTTTTTAGATTAAAATACTTTCTCAGAGAGAACACACATACCTTCTTCTTCTTCTTTTAGGTTTTATGGCAGTTGGCATCCAAAATTGTTGCATTACCGCCACCTACTCAATTGAATAGTTTTCCCAGTGCAATATATTTACAGTGACCACCCTAAAGTTCACTGCCCGTTCTGTATGTCATACTCAATTGTCTGAGATGGTATAAATTCTTTCCTCAGCGTATTATCTAGTTCTTCTCCTGATATGTCCACAATGTCCAAAAATCTTCTCGCCGCATCCAACACCATCTTGATCCTCTCTGATTTCCCTTTAATTTCCACAGCACAATTAACCACCATAGCAATAAATCCTAGAAATCGCTTCTTGTCCATGCCAATAACGTAATTCTGATCATCTCCCTTCTTTCCCGTCTCCTGTTCTGTTTGCACTACTGCTCGTTCCATTCTCTTAGTAGCTTCTGCATATGTTAGCCCTTCTTCTGCTCTGATTTTACTCACTTGTACCTGTTTGATTTTTTCAGGACATTGCGTTGACCCCGCATGGTGATTTCCCAAACAGTGAATGCATTTTACATGTTCCTCTTCACACTCCCCTCTTACACAAGTATTTTTCCCACATCTCCCACATCTCCTGACTCCTCTACACACTGCAGCCACATGTCCATACTCCTGACAGCAAAAACACCTTAACGGAGCTCTTTCATAAGCCCTCACCCTGTAGCATATCCTCTCTGGCAAATCTCCCACAAAAGTCAGACACACAGAAGTACTTTCTTCCCTTTCTCCTTGACGGAATCTTGTCAGTCTTCTGGCCTCACAAACTCCTTCAACAGCCCGAAACTCCTCGTCTTCCACTGACAGCGGTTCGCCACTTACTACTCCTTTCTTTTTGTATTCTGTCCCAAGTGGGAAGCATTTCACAACTCTGTACTCTGTATACAACTTAATCTTTAGAGCTTGTTCTCTCTGACGTCTTGACACGCAGTCAATAATAACCATCCCACTCCTTGTTATTTTAATGGACCGAACATCTCCTAGTTTCTTTCCAATGAATTTTCCAACCTCATGCGAGTCCTTAAAGATCCCGTCACTTCTTGTTACTGCTATCATTCCTACTTGATATCTCTCAACAGTTCTTCTTGTCTGGCTTCCGTCACTTGAAACACTGTTCTTTTTTCTTTTCCTGTTCTCAACTCCTCTTGTATCTTCTTCATTTCCCTCGCTCTCGTCTGACTCCATTTCCCACGCGTCTGCTTTCCAGACTGAACTCCGTAGCCGTTTATGATATGACTTCCGCTTTACATTCAAGAACCGCCCAGCCAACACACATACCTTTCAGTGCTTCAGATCTTATCAGTGAGGGAAAGTGACATCATTCCTGTATCTTACAGTTGTGGGAGATAATTCCACCAATTTAAAGGCAGAAAGTATAGTACAGTAACAGAATTGACACAAGATTTATGGACATGCATTTTTATAAGATAAAAGTTATTAACAATTTAATGTTGTAGAATTAGGAAAATTACTATTTAGGGCATTTATTACCAAAAAGAAAAGTAAAATAACATGTTTTGATTACACAATAATACTAATAAATACACTGACAATTCAGACAAGAAATTGTGATTTTCAGCTTGTGATCCATGACAATGAGTAACTAATGACTAAAGTAATTAAAAAATAACCATTTGAAAAAAGAAAAAAAATAATGTACCAAATGTACCTGCAATTATAGAATCACTCACATGTTTTCTTACAATACAAGCATATTCATTTTTATACTGTATTTGGGTTACTGCATAACATGAATGATGTTCTAGTTGTCAACGTAGTTTTTATCAGATGGCTGTGTCATTTTTTTCCCATCTCAGCCTCCCACCTCATTTTCGGAGCTAATGAGTAAAGGCGGGAAGAAGGTCTGGCCAGTCTGGGAGCTGTTCAAGTGGTTTCTGGGGTTTTCTTCTCACACTATAGCAGCAATAGGTGTGTGACAGCAAATAAGCTGGTGCACTTTTAACTTTGAATTCCTCTTTCGCTCCATGTCTCACAAATTCTGATGCAAATCAGTGCTAGCAAGTCTTCTTGTGATGAGTGTTCCCAAAAGTATCCAAAGACGTGTGTTTTTGAGACTATTTAGTGTATCTGAAGATGAATGCATAGTGTCCCTTTCTGTCTCTCTTTCTCAGGCCTGGCATTAGTTGAACTATTCCAGAGTTCCCATCCATCGTCATTCATTATACAGCAGAAGGAAAGTCTGCAGCAGGAGCTGGAGAAGTTACTAGGCACAGATGGAGTGCTGCTGTACCCCTCTCATCCACAGATTGCTCCAAAACACCACCACCCAGTTTTCACGCCCTTCAACTTCTCTTACACTGGTAAGTGTTGTTGGTTTTAATCTACTTATTAAGGCCGCGACACACCAAACCAACATCAAAGAACTAGCCACAACGAAAGCTAACTGTGGCGTCACCTCGCATGCGTCCGGGTTTAAAGCTGTGTTTGGCCATCTAGTAGGAACGTTCTACGCCTGTGTGAGTAGGTATAGGTGACAGTTGTCTATTTTCATAATTCAAAATGAGAAACCTTAACTAGAACTGTGGATATACAAACCGTGAACAAAGCAGCACTTTCTTACTATTTTGAATATGAGTAATGATGGTCACTTTCTTCATTCAGACAGCCATTTCGTTATGAAAATATTTGCATATTTGAATTCTTTGGTAAGATGATGTCAAATTAGAGCAGCCGAAATTGGGAGCTTTGTCCCGCATCCAGTAAGACGTAATCAGTGTCCCGCATTTCAGTTATGTCTGTATTATTTTATTTCTTCCCTTAAATTACAATACCACAATTAGAAATATAATAGTAAACTGCGATTGCAGTTTAAAAATCAATTTGCGCAGCTGCCATGTTCTTAAGTCGCTACTTAAGAACATTTATTTATTTATTTTATTTATTTTACATTTAAGTATAAAATGTGACTTTTACGTATACTAGCTTGTTATTCAGTTCATTATATTTAGCAGACTAAAAAAGCTGCCAACTGTGTTGACGATCGTCGGCTTGGTGTGTCGTGGCATTAATGGGCCACCTTCCCGGAGGGGTCTAGGCTCTAAGCAGTTCTATTCTCTGCAGGTATCTTTAATATCCTGGGTCTGCCAGTGACCCAGTGTCCATTAGGGCTGAGTGTGGAGGGTTTGCCCCTGGGCGTACAGATTGTGACAGGTAAATTACAGGACCGTCTCTCTTTGGCCACCGCCCTCTACCTGGAGAAAGCTTTTGGTGGCTGGAAGGAACCAGGCAAGACAACAGCCAAGCCTTAATCCATCTGATGCTTATATATCTGCAACAACTGGACCACATAACCAACCACACGTACTGTACCACATTTACAGCATGTCACTATCCAAAGCTTTGTTACGTTTGTTCTGCTTTCTAAGTGCAGAATTCATTTTACATTAACTGACATGTTTCAGAGGGCTGCATTTGTGTTTACCTTGATATATGAAAACTTTATTTTATTCATAATGAACCGGATGATTACATGAGACATTTAATAACTTTATAACTATGTGAGAAATACTGCAATTCATTACAGTACTTTTTTTTTTTTAATTTCATGCACTGAAAACAATGATGTTTGAACAAGCATTTGTGCTGTTCATTGTGTCCTCTAAACAAGCTTTTCAAGAGCAGGCTCTTTCTAATGACAAATCTGTTTTATGATTAGAATATGCCACAAGCAGGCTTTAGTGTTTTAGAAGGAAGAAGTTTTGTTGCACTCAAAGGATGTAAAGCAATCATTTTTACAAGTAAATAACACACTGGATCATTTTAAATGTTGGGCATTGGTGCACCTTTGTTTTCTTAGCTTTTATTACTCATATTTTGTTGTGGTTTCTCTGAAAAATCTGTTCAAACATTGCTGACGTATTAAATAAATTACCTAAAGCAGTAAGACTAAATAAAAATTACTCTTTTAATGTGATTTTTCCCACATATTGGGTGTAATATCTGTCTTCTTGGATAATATATATTTTAATATGGCTTTGGGGGTATGTGAATGTTGATTATGTGTTTAACATAAATTCTCAGATATGTCAAATGTGTCATCAACATCAAACATAATTTCAAAAGAAAATATAAATATAAATAAAAGAAAAACAACAGACGGCATGACATGCATTTATTGTTTTGTGAAATTCGGGGATCATGAATAAAGACAGATAAGGGTCAAAATCTGTTGGATATAAGGATATTTCACATAACTTTTTCTTTCTCTCTCCCATCAAAAATAAGTATATAACAATATTCAAAATCATTCAAATTCACCCATTAGATTGTGCAAATAAAACAAACTTTGCTGAAAAACATGTTGAATTTAAAACCACCACAATTGCTAATCAGACCACCTAAGATCTCATTATTAAACTATAACGTGATGTTCATGCCTCAGTCGAACGTTTAGGGCTATACAACCACACTCACATGACCTTAAAGCGGCTATAAGGCTTCCTTTCCAAATGATGGAGACATTGGCCAGACACCTGGAATCGGTGAATAGCTGCTAGAGGCAGTGTTTCGTATCTGTGGCAACATCGTACTCAAAGACTTCAAAGAGCAATTATTCCAGATCCTATTACAACACACTCATCACCATCATCTCATGCATTTTCATCAGTGTTCAAAGAAAATGATTAACATGTGATTGGATGGGATGGAACGAGACATCACAGAACAGGCAGAGTGAAGCTGAAGGCTGTTCTAAAGAGCAGAGAAAAAGGAACGGCACATGGCACTATATGAGAATAACATATATGTGGCCAATTTGTGTGGCCTCTGGTGACATTTTTTCGTTTTATATTATTTTTTCATTTACTCATTGCTTTACCATTCATTTTGATATTTAATGGACTGTTTTTAGCACACGTCATTCATCACCTGTGGTAGAGCTTGCATGAGTGTAAATAAAAATATTCATGATTTTCAGCATGCATTCTATGAACATATTTGCTGTTATCTTTCACAGTGCAAAGGGCCCCCAAAAAACAAGTTTATTAGATAAAATATCTGCACTGTTATAATCAGAAACCAAATAATGTAAATTCAACAAAAGTTATATTGCAATTCTAAAAAAATTGGCAGTTGACACTGGCTTAAAAAGTGTTATAGTATAAATGTACAATCACTGTAAAGTTAACAGTGATGTACAAAAATGTATGCAAATTTAAGTTTTATGATCATGCAAAGATATAAATTTTAATATCAATATAAAATAAGATTTGACTGCTTTGTTTGACCGTTTTAACTGCTTGAGATATCTGTCAAATTTAACGTGGATTTAACAACTTCTGTAAAATATCTCAAACATGTTGGGAGGAGGTTATTTGCAGAAGCTTATTTTAGCGAGAATGTCCAGTATACTCCCACATTACAGAGTCCCAATACAATGGTGCATTTCTAGCTTCTGTCCGCCAGCGAGAGCGGGTTTATGGGCAGGGCTTTTTGAATCAATCGATGCTGTAAAACTAGCAGCTACACGCTTATAAAGGCGGAGAGAGCAGACGGTCCATTTCTGGGCGAGCGTGCTGAGGAAGGTTTGTTTTCTGAGCTCGAGGCAGAAGTAAAGCGATAAAATGATCATCATCATTGAAGATCAGGTAAGCTTGATTCAACAGAGCTTCATTTAAAAATGAATTCGACCAAAAAATAAGCAAATTCACGCGGTATGATTAACGTTAGGGAGGACACGTTTTGCTGACTAACTGCACGAGAGCCTTTAGCTTCCCACCAAACCGATTTCAATTAAGTTTGTCGAAAATGTAACAGCCCTTTGTAAGACTTCACAAAGTATTACCAAAGGATCAAATTAAATATGCTAGCTCAGGTTGTTAAAAATATAGTTAACGTTACTTAGCCGGTTCTTACACCAGCTTATGTCGAACGTTAAGGTTACCTAGCCACAACAACAGTCGAAAGCTAAAAATGATAAAAGCCCCCCCAAATGCCACTCTCATATCACTGTCATATTCGCTTTCCACAACAGTTTTGTTGTAAAATTATGAACCAATGCACTTGAAATAACGTTACATAATTTTACGGCAGCTGGCAAGCCACTATGTTACACAACTTCCTGCTTATGACAACGCAATGTCGTCTCATCCTACCGTTAAAAAAAACGTGTTCTCATAAACGGTTTTTACTTGAGTAGCTGCTACGTTAACTAATATATCACACTTTGACTCCTGTATTTTTTTGTTTATTTCTGTGATCGCGGCCTGATGAGACGAAGCGCGCCATCAAATCACGTGGGTTGGACTCTTCCGAGTTTTTTTCTTTTTCTTTTTCTTTTTCTTTTTTTGATAATTTGCCGCAGTGAAAGAGGCAAGACGGTATACAAGGACTTCATTAACTGTCATCATGTTGACTTCCTCTTACTATTTGTTTGAATTTATGCAAAGGCACCATGTGGTTTAATTACGCCTGTTACTGATAAATAGCCTAATTTTAAGGTTACAAAATATTGACAGTGGTCTACCATTGTGGTTTCTGTATTGTAACTAGAGGGCATGTGGTCAGTATATACATGTACCAATTTAATTATAGCCTATACATGGCAAATGAGATGCACAAAATAGGCATTTAAGCATTATTAACTATATTCCTTTTAAATAACAGTTCTATAAACAAACAAATAATTAGTTGACAAATGTAGCCATTTAGTTTATTTCTTATCCACTAATGAAAATTTTGAAAGCAGACAAAGCATCAAGCTTTGTGCATCATCAAGCAATGCGCACAGACTAATAAAAGCTGGTCTGGAACAGCATGTGAGTGGAGTGGCTGGTTTCACTCCACAGTTTGGAATGATGTAAAGGCAGATAACAAGGTTCACGTAATCATGACTTTGTAATTTATTACAAACGTGTTGTTGCCTGTATAAAAATAAGGGTCCACCACAGTGACGTTGTCTTGTTTTTTAAAATAGCTCTTCATGGTATTGGTGACAGAATATGAAATCCAGCATTGACGTGTGTTCACAGGACGGCTTTGACAAAGCCCTGGCTGAGGCTGGTGATAAGCTTGTAGTGGTTGACTTTACAGCCACGTGGTGTGGGCCTTGTCAGAGCATTGCACCTTTTTACAAAGTAAGTAACCTTTGTTTTTTTGCATTTGAATCACTATGTTCATTGAGTTGTTGGAATTAACTTATCTGACTCTCTTGTAGGGTCTGTCTGAAAATCCTTCCTATGCTAATGTGGTCTTCCTCAAAGTGGACGTGGATGATGCACAGGTGAGTTTTCTACTGGAGCTGTAGTGTTAGGCTGTTAAATAATTAATGCCAACTCATGTCACATGATTTGCTGCACCAATACAAAACTGTATTATGCATCTGAAAACATAGTAGGACTACTTTACTTTGATAATTGGTCAAAAAATAAATCTGTTAAATCGGATTGTTGCATAGAACTGAATGAAGAATAATATATTGATATTAATATGTTTATATATATATATATATATAATATTTTAAATATCAGATTATTAAATTATTGTATTCAATTAAAGAATACAATTATACAAACAAAAATTTTAAAACAAGGAATTACATGTTTTAAATAAGTTTCGGTTTTGGTTTTTGGCCAATTGCATCAAGAATTTTCGGTTTAGGCCCAGAATTTTAATTTCGGTGCATCCCTATTTGAAACACAAATTAAGATATTTTTTAATTAAATGTGTGAGGTTTCGGTCCTTCTATTGAAAGTCTATTCACCCAAAACTCTGATGCTTCAAAACATTAATAAAAAAAAATTGTAACATAAATTCATATGAATCGTGCGGTTTAATCCAAGACTTCTGTTGTCAAGCTTCCCTTGACCTTATTTGACTTCCCTATGTATGTTTGCGGATCAATGTTTATTTGTGAATATAAGCCTAAATTAAATCTGTTCGATATATTAAGCAATCGTGTCTCTTCAGAAAACTTGGATTAAAGCGCTTGATTCATGTGGATTTCTTTTCAGATCTCTTTATGAACGTTTTGAAGTGGCAGAATTTGAGTGAAAAGTCAATAAAGAAACAGAAATCTCTCAGATTTAAAAAAAAAAAAATCTTCGTTTGTGTTCCGAATGAAAGTCTTATGGGTTTGGAATGACATGAAGTAGAGTAGGCCTGAAATAGCCATGTGTTTTATCCAAAGTTGCAAATTTGACCAAAATTGGAATTTTGCATTTGCTAATAAAGCACAGCTTCCATCCAGTGAGACAAAGAGGAGAAAATCGTCACTTCCTGATAAATTGCCAAATATCATTAAATGTAAGACTGTGAACGCAATAAACGCAGTCATGTTATCTTTTGTTCAGAGGTGGATGCCTGTTCTCTGGGAACGCAGTTGTGTAACGTGTATTTGTAGTCAGAATTCCTTGTAAAGCTTTTTCTTTCATGAATCGTATTGTTGATTCTACTGCAACCATAGTTGCTCAGTGTTTAGGCCCAAATCCATTTGGATAAAAGAAATGCTCTTGTCACCTAACCTTTTTTTTAATTTAAGTTTTCTTTTGTAACATAGTTGGGCAAATATTTGCTGTGTAGTTTTGTGTAAATTTGTGTAAAGTGTAAATTTCTGTGTAGGGAAGTACCTGTAACTGTCACATCGGCAAAAAAATAATTGCATCTATGTATTTTTTGCTGTTTTAATGCATGAAATACACCACTAGAGGGTAGCAGAATTAGAATAAAGTATGAAATGGTGTGGTTACATTTCAGTCGCACTTTTGTTTCTGCTTTCATTACTTGCTCTGAATGTGCCCCGCAAATCTCATTAGCTCAAAGCATTAGAATGAGAGCAATAAAAAGTCCTAAGCAATATAAAAGTGACACTCTGTGTTTTTCAGGATGTAGCCCAGTCCTGTGAGGTCAAATGTATGCCAACATTCCACTTCTACAAGAATGGGAAGAAGGTTAGTTCTGTTGTCTTTCCCAAGTGCTTCATAAAACTGTTAATTGAACTAATATTAGTCACATAACCGTAAAAAGTTACAGATATGTGTCTATGAATATGCATGTAATGTTTAATTTATTTCCAGTTATTGTTTGGATGATTTAATCGCTTGTTTTCTGTTGTAGCTGGATGATTTCTCGGGGTCCAACCAGGCTAAACTGGAAGAGATGGTGAACACATACAAAAACTAAGCCTGATTTGACATTCATAAATGTTTCCTGTGCAGCCCAAGCTCAAATTTCGCTTACAATAACTGCTCACTTGTTTTGTTATTCACCAAGGGAGTTAAATTTTCTAATCGTTTTACGATTTTAGTGGAATCTGCCTTACAAAATCTGTCAACCATTTCCATAATGAATGATTACCTCTGTATGTCTATGTGTTGACACGTAACTTAAATGTCTTTTTTTTTTTTTTTTTAATCAATAAACGCAATTATTAAATAAATAAAAATCTTATGGACAATGTTGTTTTTGTTCTTCAGAAGTTTTCAAATGAATCTTGCTGGGGAAGTGTATTTCTGCACCACTAGCTAGTTTATTGTCCCAGGCCATAATGTGATGGATGCCTGTTGTTTGCTTGTTCTATTCATGCCTTGTATTGTTAAAGGTTTCTCTAAAATCTTTGTCCAAAGTAATTTTTGAAGCTGCATAAATTGCTAGTGGCCTGCTTACAACATCAGCTCTAAGCTTTGTGTCTGCATGGTGATTACAATAATGCGATCCATAGCAGTTCATCTTTGTCTTCGCCAAGGAGATCTTATAAGCCAAGCATTTACATCCTGATAAACAGGTAAGACAGAGAGTGGCTGTGTGCGTAACTTGAACCAATCTTAACCCTAATCTCTAACTTGCATCAACCTTGGCCGTAATCAACCTTGATCTCTTCTCAAACGTTGTAGGAGTAGTTCCACCATTATTTTTTTTTTGCTTTATGAGTCTGTTGCAAAATATTGTTCATCAATAGCTTTTTCATATATAGATTATGGTGTAGCATCAAGTCAACAGTTTGCCCTACCTGTCATTTAGCAGTCACACTTTTGCTTTATTTCATACCAGACCATTTTGTATTCTTCATCTGGTTTTAGGCTTATTAAAAACATTCGTACAAGAGGCAGGCATCATTGGGCAAGCTTAGAGCATGTGCTATTACTTTTTATTTGTCCTCTCTCTAATTTAGCATCTTCTTGTTGCTGGAGGGCTTAAGTGAACCCCTGCTACCTCCAGTAGCATTTGTCAGTTTCCTTTATTGTGATAGTATGGGTTGATTCATTTTGTAATGACACATGAACGAGTAGTTTAAATATCACCCATGAATGCAGAAGGCAGAAAACTGATTGCAGAGTGATTATTCAATTAAAAACATTTGCTCAAATGCTTTAAAGGGATAGATCACCCAAAAATGAAAATTTTGTCATTTACTCTCCCTCAAGTTGTTCCAAACCTGTATGATTTCCTTTCTTCTGCTAAACACAAAAGAGGATATTTTAAAGAAGGTTGGTAATTAAACAGTTGCTGGTCCCCATTGACATCCATAGTATTTTTTTTTTTCCTACTATAAAAGTCAATGGGGTCCATCAGTCGTTTGGTTACCGACTTTCTTCAAAATATCTTCTTTTGTGTTCAGCAAAACACAAAAGAAGTGTTGTGTTCTGGATTTGAAAAAGCACTATCAACAGCTGTGGTTAACAAGGAAATAAATATTCTTTCTTACTGATTTTCTTAGTAACACACACACAAATATACAGTGAGGTATACACACAAACCTTATTTCCGTCACAAAATATGTGTGACGCTAACATTCATCATTTAAAGGTGTATAAATACACTGACAGAGGCTGTGCCTAAGTTACAGTATACACACAAAATCTACGAAAAGGTAATTCTCTATTTTTACTTTTTAATTCACAATTTTTCTCTAATTGAGTAGTAATATATCATATTTTATGAGGAAATTTGCAAGCTTAGAAATGTCCATATCTAAGCTAATTTATCTTATTTGTAATGTTTAGTGAAATTTCATCAAGATTTTCTTCACTGGTGAGAGAAGACTGAATTTTCCCACAGCACCTGTTATTGTGGACAGTAATGGTTTCGCTGGTTGTGGTGGCTGTATTTCTTCTCTGGGGGACCCTGTTTCAACCCCCCCAGGCAGCAGCATTCAAACCTCTTTTTCAGGATGGCTCTGTCACGCATCGAGAAATCACTCAGATGGCCATCCTCCGCAAAACAGCAGAAGTGTGCCGTGACATAGCCACTGCCCTGGGACGAGACTTTACACTGGCTGTAAGAAAAGAACATGAAAGTCAACCAACTCAATTGTTCCAAGAACCAGGAAGATATTAGCATTTTATAGTCACGCAAACTAAAAAAGAAAAAATTGGTCTCTGATTAACACTCCTTGAAGAGACTTTTTATGTTTTGTTTTACAACAGAATATTTTGTTTCATATACCTCAAATGTGAATTTTGAAACTGCTGTTTTTTGTTGTTGTTTTATTTAAATTGCTAAGTCTCAAGTTATGCTGCTTTGAAACCTGAATAGACAACTGAAGGTAATTTGAGTTATGTTTTTAATAATAATATTCTCACCTCCAGATAAACAACAGACTGACTGAATCTGCTGTCCAACAAGCCTGCGCAACATCTCCTGATTCATCTTCTGCCATCTCTTCTCTGGGTTTTTATTCAGCGATAACAGAGATTTATCTAAGCAATGCAGCCATAGATGTAGCGTTTTTTCTGAGTGCGGCTCGTCACATAGATAATGAGGCTTTCGGTGAGGGCCGGGACCTCATCACTAGTGGCCTGGCTGCAGTAAAGGCCAGTGTGCAGCAGGGGAGCTATATCTCTGGTCGAATCACACTGGGGGCTGTATGTCATACTCTACAGGTATGTTATTAATGGAGATTATAGGGAGGTTTGAATCTTTTTTTTTTTTTTTCATGCTGGCTTTATACCAGATATATATTTGCGTTACATCCATATCAAAAGTGACTTACATGCATATTAGGGTGGCCCTTAAGTGTACTAAATGTATTTTTTTTTCTCGGTTTTCTGCAGCATGACCCGCCAGAGTTGTTACATTTATGCTAAAAACACCCCAGAAAAAAAATGGGGCAAAAATATTAATATTTAGAGGTAGCTCAAGCACATCAAAGTTCGCTGTTTTTGTAGGCAATTCTACAAGTCAGCAAAATTCTTCATTCTAAAACGTTTAGCATTGAGCATTGTATTCAATATTATACAGAGTTTGCAGAATGCATCAAATCACATAGCCTATTACTTGATCACAGTTCAATGTGAGTACAATATTAATTATTTAACCAAATATATCTTACACAACATACATTTGAATAAATAATTGAACAAATTATTTTTGCAGCTTAGATCATTTCTATGAGGTGTCCAGAACAACATACTAAAAGTCCTAAGAAATCCTAGTTGAGGAAATATGTTAAATTCTCATCAATCTGAGATGTGTGCCAATAAGGCCAGGCAACAATGCATCCCAATTGGGCTATTTTTTCCTTTACTCCTATCAAAATGAAACTTTACACAATGTAAGTACCCATGAAGAGTAAAAAAAATTGTATTACACGTTTCTTTGAAAATGAATTTGAATATGCAAATGAGCAATATACTAATTGAATATGCCCAAAACACACCCTAATGGACTTATTTTTTCCTTTACTCCTACCACAATAAAACCTCACACAGTGAAAGTATACACGAAAAGTAAAATTTTTGTTTTACAAGTTTCTTTGAAAAATCTATTTTAAATATGCAAATGAGCTCAACACTAGGCCTAATTGACTTATGGACAAGAAACCATAAAGTCACAAGTAGAAAAAACAGGGGCCAAATACTAACACATTCATGTCCATTCAGTAAGTTAACCTACCGGTATGCATAAACACAATAAATTTGAAGTCACTTGCCACACTTACCTGGGTCACTTGCCACAAAAAGACTTATATTGACCTTAAGAATTGATTGCACAATCTTGCCTCCAGTTGCTTTCTAAACTTTACTAAACTAAACTTTTGCTTTCTAGATTTACAAATGATTATTATTGTTGGTAAGATTACAAGATTACAGGTAGAAGTCATTCTTACCAACTAAATGATTCACTCTCACACAGAAGACAGATGAAAAACCAGATAGACATACTTTCCAGACATTCCAGCTCTTTAAAATAATTATGCCAGACACCAAAACTGCTTCTCTTTTTGTAGTTAGCAAGTATTTCAGCCCGGGCGGGCCACACATCAGACTTCTACCGTTTGTAAAGTAGCTTTGCAGTGTTATGAGAAGCTAGCAACAGCAATATCTAGGTTAGTTAAAAAAAAAAACTAAAATAAAATAAAAAAACACCAAAAAGAAACCTCCCCTGTTGTTGCTACCTGTTGTTAATTGTACCCTGAAGACCATACCGGTGGGGGTTATACCCTTGGCAGGTACTACCAAGACAGGCAATTTTCAGGTTAGAGGCCAGTCTAAAAGCAGCATTGCCATCACCCATTGGCAGTAGGATGATTGGATGAAGATTGGGCCAATGTATTTGTCATACATATGAATGGTGTTTCTGCCTATATATGCAAATTAGGACATATTCAATAAGTGTGGCACTCATGTGCATATTCAAATTAATTTCAAAAGAAACTTGTAATACAAAAAAGTTACTTTTCATGTATACTTTTACTATGTAAAGTTTTATTGTGGTAGGAGTAAAGGAAAAAATTAAGCCTATTTAGGTGTATTTTGGGCATATGCGATTAGTGTATAGCTCATTTGCATATTAAAATAAATTTTCAAAGAAACTTGTAATACAAAAAAAATACTTTTCGTGGGTACTTTCATTGTGTAAAGTTTAATTTTGATAGGAGTAAAGGAAAAAAATAGCCCCATTGGGGTGTATTGTTGCCTGGCCTTATTGGCACACATCTCGGATTGATGAGAATTTAACATATTTCCTCAACTAGGATTTCTTAGGACTTAGTATGTTGTTCTGGACACCTCATAGAAATGATCTAAGCTGCAAAAAATTATTTTACAATTAGTCTGTCGTAAAATGCTACTTTGCCTGGACTAAGTTTGCACAGTTCAAAGTCAATAGTTTCTTAACACCACGCATTTCTGTGAAAGTGGCTTCGTTAGCCCGTTGTTAACACAATTTATGCTTCTGCAAGAAATGCATAGAATACGTTTTGTTCAAAATAGGTGTAAATTCAGAATTGCCATTAAATAAGCAAGTATGTAATTTAAATAGTTGAGATAAAATTAGGCAAGTGGAAATGCCATTTTCCTAGTTTGCACCTCGGTCATGAAACAATTAGCAATTAGATTTTTGTGCATGCTTGTTTCTAATTATGCATTTAAGATAACTATAAAGAATGCAGTAAAGGAGAAATGCGATTGTTTCTTGTAAAATACCTCTGTGTTTAAATCAGCGTTGTGGGCTTGGTCTATGTTGTATCATCAATCTCAATGGGACTTAAAATAAAATTAAGGTAAAATAAAAAAGAATAAAAAATTAAGCATTTTAAAATGGCTATTCAATTTCTTTTCCTTTTTCTTATTTTTGTTTTACTTAACTAAGAGTATTTGAACAATTTTGGACACTTGTTTGTTTGAATGAAAATATTTGTATTTTAATGCATAGAAAGCAAAGTTTAACCAAGTAACATCTGCAAACATGACAGAACTTTTTCAGTCCATACAGGTTTAGTTTAACCACCGCAAATGAACTGTATGCCATGTTCCACTATGTTTGACAACCACTAAGTGTTAAACATACTTTTAGAACTTTGGACAGTATTATTTGTAATATTTGATTTGCAATGTTTGTGTGCAGGATTTCTATAGCCACAGTAACTGGGTGGAACTGGGAAGCACTGCTCCTTTCAGCCCCCTGATCAGACGTGAGCTTCCTCTCAACAATCTAGCAGGTATGACAAAATACAATTACCCTCATTCTACAATTTCCAGAGTGTTTAGAAACTAGTTTCACATTCTTATCTTTTATCTGTATGTACAGACCGCAGCACACCAACATGCAAAAGCTGCGCTGGGAAAGTCTGTAGTGATAACATTCTCCCAGAAATATTGCTGCATAAGAAACTAACCTCAGGATATTTCAGCTTGGTCTCCTCTGCAAAACCTGTGGGTAAGGTTAATCCCATGTGTAGTGTTGATCTGCCTATCAATTATAATTCCTCTGTATAGGCCTCTCATCACAGTCTACAGGATGTTTGAAATTGGAACTATTAATCTATATATGCTGACATAATTTTCTCTCAGGCAAGTGTAGCCATGGCGGCTTTCTTGACAGGACCAGTTATAGAGACCCCACCGGAGGTATCAACAAGGATGACATCAGCTCAAGTCACGGCTTCCTTCATCAGCGTGCCGCTGAAATGGCCATCAATGCTACTATGGAACTGCTGCAAGACATCCGACTGGCCACAGGCAACCAAGCCTTTCTTCGGTACACACACCTTCTTTTTACACCACTCTTTGAGCTCTTCTTTAGCTAAAAAAAAAAAAAATAAGAAACATTTTGTCCTTCTGGAAAGTTCATATTTATGAGGTCAGGTGCATTCAAGTACTTTGGTCAAAGTAACATGGCGATGTACCATTTCTACTTAAAATTAAGCTAGACTACCCAAGTGAAAACTACCCAAGTGAAAAAAGTATACGTTATTGTATTTGAAATATATTCCCTTTTTCATTGCAAATATATTAACAAAAATTTTACTATCTTTAAATATATTAAAAGTAGCCTATATTAGCATCATGCTTTTACCTATTTTCACAATACCAGTTTTAACACACTTAATATATTAATATAATATACACTTAAAATAATTCTACTTTAGTTTATTTTCGAACACTATATCTTATGAAAATAAACATGAAGTGAAAATTCAGTTTATTTTTTAAAAGTGTATTTATTTGCACTTTATTAAAAATATATTTTAGTTATATTTGATTTAAAGATTCAGGTCTGTGATCCTCTGGCATGTCCCGTGTTCATCTGTTCCCCATTATGTTGATTAGTCTCCCCAGGTGTTTCAGATTGACCATGCCCCCTTGTTATCTTTTTTAGCTTGTTTGTCCTTGTATTTAAGCCCTGTGTTTGAGTTCAGTCTTTGTGAGTTCTTGTTTCATTGTTGAGTGCTGTTCCTGGTTGTCCTGTCCCGAGTCATGTTCCCAGAATCTATGTTTGTAAAGTCTAGAGTCTATTTAATAAATTACACTGCATTTGGATCCCGCTTTCTTCTTGTCTCCGCCGCAGCATCACATTTGAACTGTGTGCTGGCAATGATCATTGTAACAATGCATTGAAAGTATACTTTCAAAATACATTATAGTATGCAATAGTATTTCGTACAAAGTATAGCTAAGTATTATTTGTCTAATAATGTGCATTGGTCATGGGCAAGTTCACTAATGTAGCGCCGTTGTGAATCGGGAGACCCGAGTTTGAGTCATGGCTCGTGGACCTTCAGTAGACCTGAGTTTGAGTCGTCTGTCTGTCTGTCTGTCTGCATTTGTGCTGCATTCACTCACAAAAAGAAATGTTTTAAATATATATGACGGTAGGAAATTTACAAGATATTTTCATGGAACATGATCTTAACTTAATATCCTAATGATTTTTGGCATAAAAGAAAAATCGATAATTTTGACCCATACAATGTGTTGTTGGCTATTGCAACAAATATGCCTGTGCTACTTTTGACTGGTTTTGTGATCCAGAGTCACAATTTGTAATGTACTTGTAACAGAAATAAAGTACACTTTCATATCATTAATCAAGCCACAGGCATATACTTAGTATACTTGAAGTTGTTCAAATTAAGTACACAAAAGTACACTAAATACACTTGAAGTTATGCTTTACTATGATTTAATTACAACTAAAATATACTTAGTACAAAATTATTTGTTCCAAAATAGCACACTTCAAGTTAACTAATCATTAACACACTTGAATTATACTAAATTAGTCTGGCTGCAATTATTCTTAGCATATATTTTTTCACCAGGGTATTCTTTTATAGAATGATGAATGAAGAA
Organism: Scardinius erythrophthalmus; assembly: GCF_964197995.2. Lineage (NCBI taxonomy): Eukaryota > Metazoa > Chordata > Actinopteri > Cypriniformes > Leuciscidae > Scardinius > Scardinius erythrophthalmus. Next base: position 32,673,672 of record NC_138223.1, read on the forward strand.
TGCATTCCAGTGGCCTCATTTATAAACTCTTGTGTAGAAACTGTTCAACATTTGATCATACTATTTCTCAAATGTGCGTATATGTGATTCAGAGAATGAACGTACCTACAACTAAAGATATTGTGTTTGCCTTACTTCCAGTTGTGAAATCTATAAAAATCGCTGTTATACGGTAGGGGACGCTATTACGCATCTTCTGAAAGAGTACTGAATTTGGTCAAAACACATGCGAAGAAGATACAGAAACTAGTTATCTCATATAATGTTACTGAATAGCCCCTCTCACACAGAGATTCCGGAAAATACACGGATAATGTGTCACAGGATTTGTCCCGGGATCGTTTGATTTTGGTTCATTCACACTGCCAGTTATTTTTCCGGAATCTGTGAGTGCATTCACACATATCCCGTAAAGTCAAGTCAAGTCAAGTCAACTTTATTTATATAGCGCTTTTCACAATACAGATTGTATCAAAGCAGCTTCACAGTATTAAATAAAATAGTACATCAGTGTATGTTTCTGGTGTAAAACATCCACGTTTGGTAATGCAGATCAATAGCACTGTTGAATCGATTAATCAAATTAAGTATCCCCAACTGAGCAAGCCAAAGGCAACAGTGGCAAGGAACCGAAAAACTCCATTAGGTGACCTAATGGAGAAAAAAAAACCTTGGGAGAACCCAGGCTCAGTCGGGGGCCAGTTCTCCTCTGGCGTTTATGAAGTAGAGACCGGATTTAACTGTAAGATTAAAATATTATATGAATGCCTGGCTGAAGAGATGCGTCTTTAATCTAGTTTTAAACTGGGAGAGCGAATCTGAGCAACGAACAGTATCAGGAAGGCTATTCCAGAGTTTTGGTGCTAAATGTGAAAATGCTCTCCCTCCTTTGGTGGATCTGGATATCCTAGGTATGACCAGAAGCCTCGAATTTAGTGATCTTAAAGAGCGCGATGGATTATAGGGCGATAGAAGATCCGTTAAATAAACTGGAGCTAAGCCGTTTAGGGCTTTATAAGTCAGTAGCAATACCTTGTAATTAATACGGAACTTTATAGGTAACCAATGTAGTGATGATAAAATTGGTGTTATATGGTCAAACTTTCTTGATCTAGTAAGAACTCTAGCGGCGGCATTTTGGACTAACTGTAGCTTGTTTATTGAGGATGCAGGACAACCAGCTAATAAAGCATTACAGTAATCTAGTCTCGAGGTCATGAATGCATGAACTAGCTTTTCTGCATCAGAAACAGATAGCATGTTACGTAATTTAGCAATATTTCTAAGGTGAAAAAAGGCTGTTTTTGTAACATATGAAATATGATTTTCAAAAGACAAGTTACAATCTAATATAACACCCAGGTCTTTTACTGTAGAGGATAAAGTAACAGGACACCCTACTATGTTAAAGTTGTATTGAAGGAGGTTTTGTGGGCGGTTTTTTGAACCGATAAGTATTACCTCTGTCTTATCTGGATTTAATAAAAGAAAATTGTGCGTCATCCAATCTTTTATATCTTTAACACACTCTGTCAATTTGGATAATTTAGCGTTTTCATCCGGCCGTGATGAAATATATAGTTGAGTGTCATCAGCATAACAATGGAAACTAATTCCATGTTTCCTTATAATATTTCCAAGTGGCAGCATATATATTGAGAATAATAGAGGGCCTAACACAGATCCTTGCGGCACTCCATAGTTTACTGGAGTTATGATCGATTTTTCTCCGTTTAAATAGACAAAATGGTAGCGGTCAGATAGGTATGATCTGAACCAGCTTAATGCTTGTCCTTGAACACCGGTATAGTTTTGTAGCCGATCTAAGAGTATTGTGTGATCTATAGTATCGAACGCAGCACTAAGATCAAGTAAAACTAGTATTGAGATACAGCCTTGGTCAGAAGCTAAGAGTAAATCATTTGTGATTTTAACGAGCGCAGTTTCAGTGCTATGATGCGGCCTGAACCCAGACTGAAACTTTTCATAGGTGTCATTTTCTTGCAAGAAAGAGCCCAGTTGGGCAGACACAACTTTTTCTAATATTTTGGACATAAAAGGAAGATTTGAAATGGGTCTATAATTTGCTAGGTTATTTGGGTCTAATTGTGGTTTCTTAATTAGTGGTTTTATAACTGCCAATTTAAATGTTCTTGGAACATGACCTAAAGATAAAGACGAGTTAATAATATTGAGGAGAGGCTCTTCCACTATAGGTAACACTTCTTTCAATAGTTTAGTTGGTATGGGATCTAATAAACATGTTGTTGTTTTAGAGGAAATGATAAATTTATTTAACTCTTTTTGTTCTATAGTTGTAAAGCACTGTAATTGTTCTTGCGGGGTGATAATCGAGGCTGAATTATAAGGCGCGATTGAAGATTGAACGTTTACAATTGTGGATCTGATGTTTTCTATTTTCTCAGTGAAAAAATTCATGAAATCATTACTACTAAACTGTAACGGAATATTTTGTTCAGGTGACGCTTGTTTATTTGTTAGTCTAGCCACGGTGTTAAATAAGAACCTAGGATTGTTTTGGTTATTTTCTATTAGTTTGCGGAGATGCTCAGCCCTGGCCGCTTTTAGGGCCTTTTTATAGCGTGACGTACTGTCTTTCCAAGCGATTCTAAAAACCTCTAAATTAGTTTGTTTCCATTTACGCTCTAAATTACGGGTTTCTCTCTTTAGAACACGAGTAGTATTGTTGTACCATGGTGCTTTAATTTTCTCTCTGACCTTTTTTAGTCTCATAGGTGCAACAATATCCCATTTTCCAGAGAGAACGGTGCTCATAGTGCTGGTTAGTTCGTCTAGTTCATCTGTTTGTTTAGGTTCAGGCAGCAGCTGAGACAGATCCGATAAGCAATTTGAAAAATTATCTATGGTGGATGGAAGGATTGTTCTGCCTAATCGATAACGCGGCGCAGCATGATATATTACCGGGGTACGTAATATGCAAGTTACCATGTAATGGTCAGTTACATCATCACTTTGCGGAATGATATCTATATCGGTTGGATCGGTTCCATGTGATATAATTAAATCGAGTGTATGATTAAAACGATGAGTCGGTCCGGTAACGTTTTGCTTAACCCCAAAGGAGTTTAATAAGTCTATAAACGCAGCCCCTAACGTATCATTTTGATTATCTACGTGTATGTTAAAATCTCCAACAATTAATATTTTATCGACATTGACCAATAGATCTGAGAGAAAATTTGCAAATTCTTTTAGGAAATCAGCGTAAGGCCCTGGTGGTCTATATACGGTAGCCAAGGCTAAAGATAATAGGGATGTTTTTCTATCATCTAAGAGCGTAACATTTAGTACAAGTACTTCAAATGAAATAAACTTATAACCCGTTTTCTGAGTAACATTGAGAATATCTCTATAGATAGTTGCAATACCGCCGCCACGACCAATCAGACGGGGCTCGTGCTTATAGGAGTATCCTGCTGGAGTAGACTCATTTAGACCGAAATAATCATTTGGTTTAAGCCAGGTTTCAGTAAGGCAAAGTACATCTATGCTATTATCTGTGACTATTTCATTTACAATAACTGCCTTAGGTGTGAGTGATCTAATGTTTAGAAGACCTAGCTTTAGAAATTGTTTTTGTTTACTAATAGCAACATTTTCTGTTTTAATAACAATTAGATTTTTCCTAGATCCTGCAGTAGATTTATTATTTGATCGCACTAAATGAGGAATAGACACAGTTTCTATGCAATGTTCTACACTAGTATTTATATCAGTTAATTTGGTGCAGCAGAGACTATGATTTGGACTTTTGGTTACTAGTCAAAAGGTATTTAACATTTTGGAGATGTTATCTGACAGAAGATCCGATCCGAATCTGTTTGGGTGTAAGCCATCAGCACGGTATAGCCTAGGACGCTCCCAAAACAGATTCCAATTATTTACAAAGAGCAGTTTCTGCTCATTGCACCATGACGTTAACCATTCATTTAGCGCGAATAATCTACTAAACTTGTCATGTCCTAGACGGTACGTGGGAAGCGGTCCTGACACAATGATCGTTATATCAGGCGATGTGCTGCGTACCGTATCGATCAGATTCCTGAAGTCTTTCTTCAGAACTTCCGTCTGGCGCAGCCTGATGTCGTTCACTCCCGCGTGCAATACCAAAGTTCCGACGCGCTCGTTATCGTTCAGAATCTCGGGAACGCGAGCAGCGATTTCAGAAACACGAGCACCAGGAAAGCAGTGACTGTGCACCTTATTTTTACCTGATGTAGCATGGACGTGCCGAACAATGGAATCACCGATGATCACAGCATCGCGTTCTGTTTCGCGAAGAGGCATAAAGATCCCGCAAAGACAAGTGTCGTGTAACATACGTGACGAAAACGTGTTGGTACAACAGCGGAAATGTAAGCATTGCTTTGGACAACATGGCAGCTGATCAGGCATTAGATGTTGATGTTCAAATTTTGTTGTTTATGTACAACATGTTTCGTGGTCAAATCAAAACTTTTCAACATGTTCATTCGATAAGCCATCATTATGTTGTGCATCAAGTTATCACTATGACCCACCCCTTACGGCATTGGTCGTGTCTTTTGTTCACACAGGGCGCTTTCCGGGACTGATCCCGGCAATGTTATAGGCCCCCCATCCGGGCATCAATCCCTGCATCAATCCCAGGACGTGTTTGCGTTCACACAGAAGGCACTCTAGGAATTTTACGTCAATTTACTGGGATCAACGCGCTGTGTGAAAGGAGCTGGTGAAATGTTGACCCAGGATGAGCTACAGGACTGTGCAAGCATTAGGGGTGTTGATGGACTCAATCTACTCCATCTGTATTTTGATCATCGTTCTGAATCCGATCCGGATGTCTTTGACAAAAACGTGATTTTCTCAGCTAACAATTAACTTCCAAATGCTTTACTTGAGAATGGTGTGCGGCAAGAATTGATTAGATTTCTGAATTATAATAAATTAAAGACATTTTTTACTGAAGATAGTTTTAAGTAGTGTCCAATGAGTGGACACTATAGGTTCCAATGACCCCTGTGACCATAGCTGTCAGGATACCCCAGCAAAACGTCTTGGTTACACATGGTAACCCTCATTCCCTGAGGGAGGGAATGGAGACGCCAAGTCGAGACTGAGAAATAGGAATCTCGCTAGAGAGGCCAATCTACTTCGAATTAAACTAAAACAAGCCAATACACATTGGCGTGCAATCATTTGCATCAGCTGTGCAGCCTCACAGCACAGGTATAACTAGCAGCTGGTGTGATTGCACTTCAGTTTTTTGCTGAGGAGCCAAGCCTGAAAAGCTTGTCCCCCCGGCGGGCAGCAGCAGATGTGGCAACGGGACGTGGCGTCTCCATTCCCTCCCTCAGGGAATGAGGGTTACCACCATATGTAACCGAGACGTTCCCTTTTGGTCGGTCAGTCGACACCACGTCAAGACCGACGAATAGGAATCCCTACTAAAGGGCAACAGCTGCTGCACCCCATCCAGCGCCCTGTGTAAGCCTTCACACCTTCTTACCTGGTGCGTCCGTGCCGAGTGTTCCCTCAGTCAGGTAGTAAAACAGCTGGCAGTGGGAGGTCTCTGAGGAGGCAAACAGGTCTACCTGAGCCTCCCCGAACTCTCTCCAAATCAGCTGAACCACCTGGGGGTGGAGTCGCCATTCTCCCGAAAGGACAGCTCGTGATAGCTCATTGGCCACACGGTTAAGCACACCGGGTACATACATGCCTCGAAGCGACCTCAGATGCTTCTGACTCCAGAGGAGGAGATGGCGGGCTAGTTGCAACATGCAACAGGAGCGCAGACCACCTTGTCGGTTGATGTACGCAACGGTCACAACGGTCTGTTGTCCGTACAGACCAGCATGTCTCTGCCCTCTAGCGGCCTCTTTAAGCGTCTCAGAGCGAGACGTACTGCTAGCAACTTGAGGCAGTTGATGTGCCAATGCAGTTGGGGGCCCGTCCACACCCCTGACACTGCATGCCTGTTGTACGTGGCACCCCAACCGGTGGCAGAGGCATCTGTGAATGCCACAGCATGCCTGGGCACCTGTTCCAATGGGACTTCTGCCCACAGGAACGAGGGGTCTGACCACGGGCTGAAAGTCTGGTGGCACACTGGTGTGATTGTGATTGGCGTGCATGACAGAGGCAGCTTCCCCACAGGCCTTGTAAGCCTTGTCGGTTAAATCCGACGAGTACTTACAGGCCCAGGAAGGAAGACACGGTTCTCTGTGCCAAGTGGAGTCAGGGCACAGCTGCATAGCATTGGCCCGTTCCACTGGCGGGATACATGTTTATCCTTTAGCTGCCCCGCCATCAAGGGTGGTGAGGGAGGAGGAGCCACAGGAACGGTTTCTGGTTGTAAAAGCTCCTCATGCACTTCCAGGAAGAAAGGCACTGGGGTGGGTTGCTGAGAACCAGTGTGCGCCACCCCAAGATACCAATCATCCAACCTCGAGGGTTCGGGACACGGTGGAGGGGTCCACACGAGCCCGACCCTGTTGGTGGCCCAGGAAAGCATGGCCATCATCTCTGGGTCCATCTCGGGGACCGCTGACACACCCGAAGGAGGTAGCGACGCCGAGTAGTCGCCTGCGGAGAAGTCTGACCCACCATCCGATGCATTGACCGACATCTGGTCGTCACGGGGAGCACCAAAGGAGACAACCAGTACACACCCTGAGGGTGGTCCGGCGTTCTCCAATGGTGGCTCAACTGGCTGAGGAGCATGAGAGGAGTGAGGGCTCCTAGGGGGTTGGTTCCCCGAAGGAGACACGCTCACCGTGATCCTCAGGTCTCCCATGTCACTGCCCGAAGCAACCCTCTGAGGGGGATTGGATCGAGGCAGAGGCATGGGGACTCCACCCCTTTGCAGGAACGAGAGTCTCGACTGCAGCTCTACGATGGTCATCTTCCCATGGAGGCAAGATATTTAATTCCTAAGAGTGGGCTTTAAAGCTTATTTGTTAAATGTAATAAAGTATGTTAGGTTGAAATTCAATATGGTTGTATATTTAAGCTGTGAATATTTCAATTCAAAACATTTCACAGACCTTTTCATTATTAAAAAATCAATAATCCATATTCACCTTTCAGATTTCAGATTTCACTTCCAAAATCTTCATTCTGTTTAAAAATACAACCTATAATATTCGACCTAAAATTTTCATTCTATTTTATTTCGCTTTACAAATTCGCTTCCACAAATTCAGTGGTTCAAATTTGACATCCGGGAACGGCAGGCATATTAGTAGATTGCTGTTAGTTGGTTAGTCGGTTAGAGAGGTTGGATAACCTAGGTTGGGTCTAAAAACCAGACCTAAAGATATCTTCAAGAATATGTAAAATATTTGGTGGTAACAATAAAATTGGCACCATACTCAAACAGTAAATCAAATATACCATGGAATCATGTTCACTGTAATGGTAAAAAGGCCACATAGTAGGTGGTGTAAAGGTCATTTTATTACAATTATTACTTACAATTATTACAATCAGTAAGTGCTCTTGTCCACATAACATTGTTGTATGTATTGTAACATTGTATTGTAATAACCATTATGGATGATAAGGCAGACATTTTCAATACATAGTTGAGCTAGAGGCTCCACATCACATCTGACCAGGCTCCTGCTGCATTTGCGTGGCGCGAACGTTAGTCTCAAGTCATGCGCAGTTGCGCACAAGAAAGTCAGCAATCATTGGAAGTTTCAATCAAACAACAATTTAAAGAAATATTAACATGCAGTAACAATCATGAAATATTTTGAATGGGACTCGAGTGGACTCGGGAATAAGTCCGAGTTCTAATATGTTCGAGTATGAGTCAATTCCGAGTCAAAATGCACACGAGTCCATGACAAGACCGAGACCATTAAAATATGGTCTCGAGACCAAGTCCGAGACCGAGTCTGAGTCTCGAGTACACAACACTGCTCAATACATCACTCTCCGGGATTCCCCTGCGGTCGCAGAACACTCAAAGTAACTCAATGGACAAAATACAGTGATATAAAAGAGCAAAGTCCCACCTTATTGGGGATGTAGGCTATATTAATAGGCTACAGACCAAAATATGAACGTAACGCGCAAAGTTTCACGCTAAGCGATTACCAGTGAAGTACTGGCATAAGTTCACCTGACACTGGATATTTGCACATTTACATTTACATTTAGTCATTTAGCAGACGCTTTTGTCCAAAGCAACTTACAAATTAGGACTAAATTAAGCGAGTCATCGTGAAGAGGCAAAAAACAACGCAATAACTCAAAACACAAAGTTCAGGCATTGTTCAGAGTAGCATAAGCCCGATAAGCTAGGATATAAACGAAAAGGAAAGTTTTTTTTTTGTTTTTTTTTTATATATGAGGTTAAGTGCTCACAGAAGAGAATGGTTTTCAGTTGTCTTTTGAATGTTGCCAGGGATTCTGCATTCCGGATGAGGGTGGGGAGAGCATTCCACCAGCATGGAACCGTGAATGTTCTGGAAAGTGATTTTGTCGCTCTCTGTGATGGAACCACGAGACGTCGCTCTTTGACCGATCGTAGGCTTCTGGTAGGGATGTAGACTTGTAGAAGCTAGTGAAAGTAGGAGGGAGCTGAGCCTGTGATAGGTCTGTAAGCAAGCGTCAATGCCTTGAACTTGATGCGAGCAGCGAGAGGTAGCCAGTGCAAAGTGATGAACAGAGGAGTGACGTGGGCCCTTTTGGGCTCGTTGAGGACAAGACGAGCTGCAGCGTTCTGGATCATCAGTAGAGGTTTGGTTGCACATGATGGAAGTCCAACCAGAAGAGCGTTGCAGTAGTCAAGCCTAGAGATGACCAGGACCTGGACGAGAAGTTGTGTTGCATGCCCAGTTAGGAAAGGCCTGATCTTCCTGATGTTGTGCAGTGCAAACCTGCATGATCGAGCTGTCTTTGAAATGTGATCTGTGAAGGTCAGCTGGTTATCCAATATCACTCCAAGATTTCTGACCGACCTTGATGGGGTGATTGATGATGAATCTAGCTGGATAGTAAAGTCGTGTTGTAGAGATGGATTGGCAGGGAGGACGAGAAGCTCAGTCTTTGACAGGTTGAGCTACAGGTGATGTTCCTTCATCCATGCTGAGATGTCCGCCAGACAGCTTGAGACCCGTGCAGCTACTGTGGGATTATCTGGTTGAAATGAGAGGAAGAGCTGTGTGTCATCAGCATAGCAGTGGTAAGAGAAACCATGTGCCTGTATGATGTGTCCCAGTGATGTTGTGTAGATGGAGAAGAGCAAGGGTTCAAGAACTGAACCCTGAGGAACCCCTGTGGTCAGTTGATGAGCTTTGGATACCTCGCCTCTCCATGCAACCCTGAAGGACCTACCTGTGAGATAGGACTCGAACCAGTGGAGGGAAGTTCCTGTGATGCCCAGTGATGAGAGGGTGGCCACAAGGATCTGATGATTCACAGTGTCGAAGGCAGCAGACAGATCCAGGAGAATGAGAACTGAGGACTTGGAAGCAGCTTTTGCGATCCGTAGGGCTTTTGTGACCGATAGTAATGCAGTCTCAGTTGAATGTCCTTTCTTGAAGCCATATTGGTTGACATCCAGCTGGTTGTTCAGAGACAAGAAGGATGTTACTTGGTTGAAAACAGCTGCCGATTAAGTAGAATTTAAAAGTGTCCAATGCCCACTTAATGGCCAGAGCCTCTTTCTCGACCGTAGAGTACCTGGTTTCTCTTGGAAACAGTTTTCTACTTATGTACAGCACCGGATGGCGAGTTTCCCCCTCTCCCTGTAACAATACAGCACCCAAACCGACTTCCGAAGCATCTGTTTGGACTGTAAATGGCATGCTGAAATCTGGGCTCTGTAATACTGGAGCACTACACAAACAGTCCTTCAAGTCTCGAAAAGCTTGTTCACACTCTGGAGTCCAAGCCACTTTTTGGGGGCTATTTTTCTTTGTCAAGTCGGTAAGTACCGCGGCTCTACTGGAGAAGTTGGGAATAAACCTCCTGTACCATCCAGCCATGCCCAGGAACGAGCGAACCCTTTTCTTGGTTGATGGTAAAGGACAAGACAAGACGGCTTGAACCTTGTCTACCTGTGGCCTGATGGATCCTCCTCCTAGCCCGTAGCCCAGGTAAGAGACTTCGGACTTAGCAATGTGACATTTTTTAGCATTGGCGACCAAACCAGCACCTTGAAGTCTGTCGAACACCTCCGCCAAGTGTTCCAAATGCTCTTTCCAGGTTGCACTAAAGACCACGATGTCGTCCAGATAAGCTGCCGCCACATCGTCCATACCTCTCAGGACTTGGTCCACTAGCCGTTGAAAGGTTGCTGTGGCCCCGTGCAAACCGAAAGGTAAAACGTTAAAATGGTAAAGCCCACTAGGGACACGAAAAGCCGTTAATTCTTTAGCTGTCTCAGCCAAGGGGACTTGCCAGTAACCTTTACACAAGTCCAGAGTTGTCAGGTACTTGGCCTTGCCCAACCGCTCGATTAACTCGTCCACTCTTGGCATGGGGTATGGATCAAATGCAGACACAGAGTTGAGTTTTGAGAAGTCCACACAAAATCTTAGTGTGCCATCTTTCTTTGGTACCAGTACCACTGGACTGCACCATTCACTGGAAGAAGGCTCGATAACTCCTAGATCGACCATCATCTTTACCTCCTCCTTCAATGCCGGAATCAGTCGAGCTGGTACTCTACTATGAGTTTGTCGAATTGGGTCTGATGCCTGTAGACGGATATTGTGTTGTATCAGTTTTGTCCTCCCTGGGTTGTCCCTGAAAAGCCCTTCTGGTATATGTTTTTCTAGTTCTTTCTGTTGCTTGGGTGTGAGATGGTCCACGGCTGGATAAGTAGGTGAAATTAGATCAGTGGGAAAGTACTGTTCATCAAGTTCCTCTTCTTCCTCCACTGTTCTTGCCCATAACTGTTCGGACAAAGGCCCCTTTCTCTCTTGCCATGGCCTTAAAAGGTTGATGTGGAAGATCTGTGACTTTTTACGACGATCAGGTAAAGAAATCTCGTAGTTGGTAGGACCCATCTTCCGGAGCACCTCGTATGGCCCTTGCCACTTGGCTAGCAAACCGTTGTCAGATGTTGGGAGAAGCAACAACACTTTCTGGCCCGGAATCAAAGTCCTCTTCCTTGAGGACTGGTCATACCAGGGGCCTCATTTATAAAGCTTGCGTACGCACAAAATGGGGCTGAAAACATGCGTACGCCAGTTCCTGCGCAAAAGGTGGGATTTATAAAGAAAAACTTGACGTGAAAATATGCGCACCTAAACGCAAACTCTGACCCATGTGTACGCACATTTTGGAGACGGAGCAGTTTGGTGACACCGATGGTGAGTTGGAGTTAAATGTCTTTTTGGTCACTTTTAGAATTTAGAATTAAAATTAAACATAATACAGAAAGATAATACAAATATAATTTCACTCACCAAGCCTGTCACTTGAAGCAAATATCCGTTCCTTCTTAAATGTCCGCGCCAGCGAGCGCGTTGGGCCGTTTAGTGAAACTGACGCAGTTTAAATAAATAAAATAATGATTTAAACTATGTTTTACTTCTGATATAAACATTTAGATTAAATATGCTATTCAAATTATGGAGTTAAACACTTAAACATGAAATCATACTGAAAAGTTACAACATTTTTTTTTATATTCAATCAATAGAAATATTTGTTGTGGATGCGATTGTTTTTGAACACTTTTCCTGTGGCGTGCTTTAATGTTTTAACCACGGAGAGAATTGCTTATGATAATACCAGATTGTCTGAGAAAATAGTTTCGTGCAAATAATGCCCAAGGCCTATCTGTTTTCATTAAAAATATAAATCAATTAAAAATACAATTCGGCAAGTGGAAAAGACTTTCTCTGAAATGTATTTTACACTATTTGATTTATGTAGGCTATTCAAAAACAAGGCAAGGATAGACAACTACTTGATTTGTATTAATGTATTGTCTCTTGTACCGTTTATATCATTTGCATATGATTATTCATCCACGTGATAACGTTTAAGTTATCACGTGGATGAATAATCATATGCAAATGATATGTAGATGAGGATATGCATAGTAAAACTAGGCGTTGTAAGCTCCATATATGGTTATTTCGGGTGGAGACGCATGTACGCACAATCTTCCGCTGACTGGGATTTATAAAGTGAATTCTGCGCAGGTTCTGGCGTACGCACGGTTTTATAAGTCTGAATATTTTTTTGCGTACGCCATTTTTGGTTTTTGTGCATACGTACACTTTTAGTAAGGTTCCTACGCACAGTTTTATAAATGAGGCCCCAGGTCTTTTGTCGTTGCTGTGCCTCAGACATGTTAACCCGTACCATCTCTGCCAGGAAGTCCATCTTTTCCCTCATCCTGATGACATAGGACAAGATGTTTGCTTGCTCCACAGGATTGTCTCCTTCCCAGGTCTCTTTCAAGACATCCAATGGCCCTCGTACCTGTCGTCCATAAAGCAACTCGAAAGGTGAATAACCTGTGGATGACTGTGGAACCTCTCTGTAGGCGAAGAGCAGGTAAGGTAACCAATAGTCCCAATCGCTCCCCGTTTCAGACACGAACTTGCGTTTGGTTAAACCTTTCAACCATACCATCGGTCTGCGGATGATACGGTGTGGTCTTTATGGGGTGTATGCCTAACATGGAGTAGACCTGTTTGATTTGTTTTGACGTAAAATTGGTTCCCTGGTCAGTGATTATTTCTCTGGGAATGCCTACCCGTGAAAAAAGTTGAATAAGGGCATTAACAATCTGTCTGGTTTTAATATTTCTGAGGGGGAATGCTTCCGGATATCTAGTAGCGTAATCTGCAACCACAAGAATATAATGATTCCCTGTCCTACTCCTTTCCAAAGGCCCCACGATATCCATGGCAATGCGAGTAAAAGGAACATCAATGATGGGCAGGCTCACCAAAGGTGCTCTATCACCTCTTTTCGATGGACTCGTCAACTGACATTCTGGACAAGATTTACAGAAATCTACCACATCCATGTACAGTCTAGGCCAATGAAACCTGCTAGCAATTCTGGCTAGTGTCTTTTGCTGCCCCAAATGTCCCGCCCAGGGCACTGAATGACCTAATTGCAGCACACGCTCCCTCATAGGAACAGGAACCACCAACCTTTCTCCCTCGCACCTTGCCAGTACGGTCTGTCGTCCTTTATCAGATAGTGTTCTTTCTGGGAAAACATTGTCTGGGTATTCAGCCTACTAGCTTTCTCAAAAAACGGTTGTAAAGTCTTATCTTGTCTCTGTAATTGCACTATATTATGTGGAATCTGTTCAATATCATCAACACATGGCTTAGGCAATTGCTCCAAAATTTTGGTGCCCTCAACTTTCTTTTGCCGTTTCTCCTGTCTCGACTTCTTAGCCTTGGGAACCTTTGCAAAAGGTAAGTCCTGCAAAGTCTGTCTGGTACACTCTTCCTGCTTAGCTTGCGCTCTTGTAACTACCCTAGCTTCAGCTAGTTCCTTGTCACCCTGTAGAAGATCTACCAATATTGGAACATCTCTGCCAAAAATGACTGGATAGGGAGCTTGTTCCACAATGCCTACTGACAGAACATAAGACTGCTTGTCAATTTCCATCGTGAGATCAATTTTGGGGTACTCTCTTACATCCCCATGGATACAGCGAACACTTACTACCCTGTTCATCCAAACATTCCTCTCTGACCAGGGTTTGGCTTGAGCCAGAATCAACTAGGGCCTTAAACCATTTACTACCTATCTTCACAACAGTCACTGTGTCCCTGTTCAGTCTTGCTTCATCTAAGCTATGGGGAGGTCTGGGTACATAACATAGTTGAGTATTAGTAACATTTTGCAATGGGCAATCGATTTTTTTGTGTCCTTGCTGTCCACATCTATGACATACTAGAATAGGTCTGATTTTATATTGTTTAAATGGCATTTGCTGACTACCTGTATTACTACCCGCTCTAGTTTGGGAAGTATGTGTGTATGTGGTAGAGTTACTAAGACCACTACTAAAGCCATCCGCAGCCTTACCAGTTGAGTTGTTATTGTTGCTTCTCCATCGCCCTGGCGGGTACACTGAACGTCTTGCAGCCATGAAAGTTTCTGCCATCTCAGCCGCCTGTCTTGACGATGTGGGGTTGTTTTGCTTTACCCACATTCTTGTTTCAGGGTTAAGGAGTTTGAGAAACTGTTCCAGAATGATCTGGTCACCAACCTCTTCCTTTGTTCGGTGTCTTGGATTCATCCACTTCTCATACAAGGCCTTCAGCCTTACTTGAAGTTCTTTTGCAGACTCATTTTCACGTAGACTGTACGATCTAAATCTTTGACGATAAGTTTCAGAGTTAATCTCAAATTTATCTAGAATGGCTTGCCTGACGTGATTGTACTCCAAGGACTCCTCAGGTTCCATGGCCACATAGGCAGCCCTCGCTTTGCCTGTAAGGAGAGGTAGAAGATGTAACGCCCAATCCCGTCTGGGCCATCTGCATGCATTAGCGATGCGTTCAAATGTCGTCAAGTAATGCTCTATATCCTCTTCATCCTTCCATGGTAGCATTTTTGGACTTTCATAACTTAGCAATGAAGATCTTTGCCGCTGAGCTGCAACATCCTGTACCTGAGCTGATGTTGATGCACTGTCATGGTCAACCTGTAGAGTCAGCCGATGTGGATGAATGCTTGGTGGGGAATACTGCCTTTCAGCTGGCGGCGGGGTATGTGGGACTGTCACTCCTCCCTGTGACTGTCGCTCTTGCCTTTGCTGATGTACTTCAGACTGTATTTGTGAAAACTGGTGTTGGAGTGTCCGCCACCTGTGCTCTTGACGTTGTGACTCTTTCTCCCAGCGCTCATCTCTTTGTTGTTGTCTTTGCAAGAATGTCTGCAGAACATCTCTGACTGGATCTGGATCTGCTTCATTATCACTGACCTCAATTCTTCCCGATTGGTCAGGATCCAAAACATCCGCATTAGGTTTTACCATCCTTGCTGTATCCTTTAGCGCCTCGCCTTTCTTTGGTGGCATTGTAAAAAAAAATTGTCTCTTCGTGCCACAAAAATAATGGAAAAAAAAACCCCACCACCATTCCTTGTAAACCAACCTCCTAATGGCCTGGAAGCACCGCTGCCACCATGTGTCGCAAAGGACTGCCTTTGTGACTGTCCAAAGCCAGGTATTGTAGACCGAGAGTTAGAGAGGAGTTAGGAAGGTATGGCATGACAAGATGGTTTTCAGTGGAAAATAAGTCATTTATTAATTATCCAAGGATAATCCGTGCAAAGTACAAATTAATAATAAATAAAAAAAAAAAAATACAAGATGAATGCTAATGAAGCAGCACTATAACCTCTGCACTTCAAAGACAAAGGAAAATTGCTGAAACAGCGCTCTATCAACAATAGACCATAATGTTGTACTCTAGTAACAGAGCAAACCACCAACCCTCCTCAATAAAGGAACACTCTGGTTAAATACACAAACTTCCCGCCAAACGGAAATGGGAAGTACCATTTGCACAGGGTAACCTTTGTTTCAATAATGTCCATTACAACAATGACATCAAAACAACCTCATCTTACTTAGCCGAATGAATACAATTAGTGCAGCTTAAGCAAAGTAACATTACAAACATACATTAAACATTAAACAGAACAAACATCACAATCCCCACCTAGGTTGCCTCCCCCCAGTTGTAAAAAGTGGTATGACCGCTGCTATTATAAGCGCGTTCCGGGTTACGCGCGCGCGCTACCGGAACGAGCAGAGCAGAAATCAACAGGTAAGCACAAACAATACCACAGAGCTGTAACATTTAAATTACCAATAAACAGTCTGTAAAAATCATTAGACTCCTTGTGATTTATTACTCTTCAGCAAGCACTAACAGTAAACAAAGAAATTAAACTTGCATGATGTTACTGAATATATGAATTGTGGCGTTGCAAACGTCCATAGCTAATTATACAGGATGAAGAAATAAAATGTAAACAAAGTGCTTAAACAATGTACTTGACATACTAAATATAACAACATTTAACACTCACAGAGACATACTGAAATGGTGATGACGTCAATCACATAGGTTCGTCATCACAACAGCTCTTTCAAATGTTTTCGCAATGAATGGTAGGAGAGAGATAGGTCTGTAATTCTCTACAAATTATGTGTTTAGTGTTGATTTTTTAAGCAGTGGAGTTACCCGAGCCTGCTTGAATGCAGTAGGGAAAATGCCAGTATGGAGGGATGAGTTGATGATGTGTGAGTGTGAGTGCATTTAGGGACCGTCTCTAAAGTTACATATGACATTGCTACACACTTTTCTAACTTTTCAATAGCATTTGAAGAGAATTACTTACTACAACCTGTAGTAACTGTACATGAACTGTAAAATGTTCATGTAGGTGTCATGATGCACACTTTTCAGATAGTTGATATTAAAATAAATATGAGCTCATGTGGTACTGAAAAAAAAAAATAATAGCTTTAGCAATATGTAGGCCTACACATGATTTGACAGTTTATTTTAATAAATATCAAAAATCTAAAAGTGTGCATTATGTCTTGAATATTATAGGTTGTATTTTTAAACAGAATGAACATTTTGGAAGTGAAATCTAAAAGGTGAATATGGATTATTACATTTTTAATAATGAAAATGTGTGTGAAATGTTTTGAATTGAAATATTCACAGCTTAAATAATACAACCATGTTGAATTTCAGCCCATAAAAATGCAAGCCCTGAAAATACAATGCATTACAATGCAAGCAGGGTTAATGCAATGCATATTTTTTTCGAGTAGTGCAATTCATGCTGGGTGCTGATGCTGTGGATACACAGAGTTCTTTAGTTATAACGCCCCTAGAGTCACAAATTTATATGGCCAGTCTTATTTGTTTCTTTCTTTCTCTCAGATTGATGGGCCTCAGTCAGACCTCAGTTTTGGCTATTGTGATGGACACCACAGGCAGTATGTCAGATGACATTGAAGAAGCCAAGAGAGTGTCCTTCAGTATCATAGACAGCAGGAGAGGAACACCGAAAGAACCTTCAGAATACATCTTAGTCCCATTTAATGATCCAGGTAGTCATCTTGTGTCTATATTATCCAGATTTTTTTCCCAACAAAGGACAAAAAAGCAAAGGAGGCAGTGCCTCAAAACATTGATTTTGAATGACAAAATAATCAACAATCAACAGTAAAAAAAGAGAAAGAAATATGAGATTTAATATTCTATAGACTACAAATTTTTATGATATCTTATATGCACTCACTGTTCCACTGTGACACAGTGATGACACTCACTGTGGCGTGGTAATGCTGTGATTGGCTGATCACGCGGTCAACATGAATGCCTGCCCATTGTGTGTGTGTGCAAATGAGCCTGAATGCATCAAACATTCATTGAGGCATTTGCATCAAGTGAAAATGGATGGAATAATGTGATCAATAACTCATGGCAAAATATTTTTACATTAACATAAGTTTATCAGTTTTCTCTTTCACAAGTCAAAGCAATTCATCATTACTCAAGATTTAACAGTTGAAACGGCCTTAATTTAATGCAGCAAAAATTATTTTACAGTGTAGGCTACTAAGATCTTTTCTATTTTTTTCTCAGCATTTTTCTTGGTTGCTTTTATAAACAGAACACCATTTATTTAACAGTGCCTTTTATAAAAGAGACGATAATATAATTAAAAATTACCATTATGTAGAATATTTTTGTACTTCACTTTTATTTGTTCCCATGTTGGTGACTGACATTACAATGAACAAAGTAATTATGCAATTATTAAAATACAAAAATATAGGCTAATAAGTGATAAAAACATCTAACATGGCCACTTCTAACGGATTTAAATTGTCTGCTACTTTTTGCCAGCCCTCTCTCCTGGCTTTTGCAGACTTTGAGGTGTTCCTGGCGTTTTGATTAAACATTAAAATTCCGAATAAACTTCGACTATTAGTTCTTGCTCTGCTGAGTAAAACTGTGCGCGCTCTTTGGCCACGCTGAGCAGCCAATAGCAGCGTTGCTGATCAATGTTTCTACTATCGATACATATCCCCTTTTAACCAGCGCATGAACGCGCAATTATCTCAGATAACTCAATCCAGCGATACTAATCATATCCGGCAAGTGTGTTCGAAGAACCGAGTTAGCCCGATCATGATTCGCACGATATCATCTTGGATGTGTCATTTGATCTCGGATATAATAAGCAACGTACGAAGAACGGGCCCCAGGGGTTTAGTTACTCTTTAATGACTCGCTATAACGTAGTACAAATGTCTTCTAAAGTGATTTTGTATGATTTGTTACCAGGCACTAAAGGGATTATCCATAAAACGTGCTTTGAAACAATCGGATTGCTTGGGTCCTAAGCCCGGACTCATCACTTCAAAGTGACCGGATACTTTACCACACCGGCCCAGGGGGCGGAGCCTCACGAGCTCACGCTCAGAGTCATGACAATATCAGAACAGAAACTCTCAGTTGCTGTGTTCATTTCGACCCGGAGTCGGACAATAATGCCCACAGAGCCAGAGAATATATCCTGTATGGACATAGAACAGGTTTAGTTTAGTTTAATTATGGTTATAACTTTTTTGTCATCTGCTTGTCATCTGCTTTCATCTGCTGTAGCAAAACCCGTCCGAATGATGACCAAAATATACTGACGAGTTCAATGAAGTTTATTGTACATCACACAAAAGATGAGCGTTAGTTTTACTCCAGAGAATCTCTATAAGAGCTGAATAAACATAGTATAAGAAGTGCGCATTAAAGTCTTATCCATAAACTCTCTCTCTCTCCCTTTCATTATCAACAACATACACAGGGAAATACACAAAACACTCGTTACAACTAACAGTAAACAAATATACACACCTTTTCAGTGGGTGCTAAATAAACTGGTGAACCTTATATCTGTAAAATGACTCGAAGAGCTGTCATAAAGAGCGCGCTCTCACTTTCATTTCTGCCGTGATCAGTCAGTTAGATTATCAGCCTAACGTTAGTCCTGTTGCTCTGAAGACCGTAAGCTTGATCACAAACAGTACAGA
This sequence comes from Scardinius erythrophthalmus, assembly GCF_964197995.2. Taxonomy (NCBI): domain Eukaryota; kingdom Metazoa; phylum Chordata; class Actinopteri; order Cypriniformes; family Leuciscidae; genus Scardinius; species Scardinius erythrophthalmus. Next base: position 32,692,765 of record NC_138223.1, read on the forward strand.
TCCATCCGGGAGTAAATGAAGACTGCTATGTTAATTCTTACATCCAACAACAACACACCTCAATTGCTTAGGACAGTGGTTCCCAAACCTGTCCTGGAGGACCACCAACACTGCACGCTTTCTTTCATCATCATCATCATATTCTTTATTCAGGACATGCATAAAAAATGGTCCATAGCACTATACAAACACATAGTAATAATAATAAAATAAAAATAAAATCTACAACAGTCAGCAGTCAAAATTCCACAGACACAAAGAGAGAGTTCAAATATTAGCATATAGACTAAGACGCCAATGGTTCCACAATCTCGAAGTGAACCTAACTGCACTCAATGCAGGGTTCACTGTTGTGATGATGCTGTTATATGACTCTGCTAATCTACACATACATCTGTACATGAGATTCCTGAGTACAGCAGGACACGTAAATACATTAACACTTACACACATTTGGCTCGCACTGCCCCATCGTGGTAATTTAAGCAACAGCCTCAAACCATCATTGTATGCCACATTGAGTTTCTGCATACTGCTTTTTTTTATAGCGCCGCCACAAGTGGGCAGTATACATCGGAGTGCAAAAAGCTTTAAAAAGTGTAGTCTTCACAGATAGTGAACACATACTAAATTTTCGATTCAGCATATTAGTTTGTGCATACAACATACAATACTGTCTATGAATGTCCCTATCATCAGACAGGTCATCAGTTATATAATGTCCTAAATATTTGACCTCATCACACACTTTAAGTAAAATACCCGACAGATAAAAGGCAGGAAATGAGAGTTTATTGTCCTCCCTGCTTCTAACAATCATTATATTACTATTCTTAGAATTGAACGTAATATCAAAGTCTGAGCCATATTGAGAACATACCCTTAGTAGCTGTTGAAGGCCAGCACTATATGGACAAAGAATCAGGTGACCTGGATGACCTGACAATTCTCTATCCTCCTGGTACCGATACTGGTCTTGGTATCAGTGCATCCCTAATATATATATATATATATATTAGGGTGCATCAAATTTGAATGGGAAATTTTAATTTCAAAATATCAATTTGGCTGGCATTGCATTTTGTTCCAATTAACATAAAAATGACTTTTGCAAAGTTTTGAGGAATTCCGTTGAGGTGCCACCTAACACATGAACTTTGGCGAAATTTCGAAAAATGTGCAATTTTTAGTCTAATTGCCAAAAGGTTGACCTGGAAATGTTGAGTACATTGAACTTTTATACAGTAACATGTTCTATAGGGTTATCAAAGTAAAAGTTGTTTGTTTGAACCCTTTGGGCAACTTGGGCATTTCTCAGAATTCAACTTTCAAGATTCTCCATTCATTTGTCCTATAGACAAAATGAATGGAGGTCAATGGGACATGTTCAAGTGGCCTTACCCTGTTAATTTTATGTAACAACTACAATGCTACTCTCAATACACATGAGACATCTACGGTGGGGAGAGCAAGTATTTGTTACACTGCAGATTTATCAGGTTTTCCCACTTACAAAGCATGTAGAAGTCTGTAATTTTTATCATAGGTACTCTTCAACTGTGAGTGACAGAATCTAAAACAGAAATCCAGAAAGACACATTTTATGATTTTTAAGCAATTAATTTTCATTTTATTGCATGACATAAGTATTTGATACATCAGAAAAGCAGAACTTAATTTTTGGCACAGAAACCTTTGTTTGCAATTACAGAGATCATACGTTTACTGTAGTTCTTGACCAGGTTTGCACACACTGCAGAGATTTTGGCCCACTCCTCCATACAGACCTTCTCCAGATCCTTCAGGTTTCGGGGCTGTCGCTGGGCAATACGGACTTGCAGCTCCCTCCAAACATTTTGTATTGGGTTCAGGTCTGGAGAGGCCAGGACCTGAGATGCTTCTTACGGAGCCACTCCTTAGTTGCCGTGGCTGTGTGTTTCGGGTCATTGTCATGCTGGAAGACCCAGCCACGACCCATCTTCAATGCTCTTACTGAGGGAAGGAGGTTGTTGGCCAAGATCTCGCGATACATGGCCCCATCAATCCTCCCCTCAATACAGTGCAGTCGTCCTGTCCCCTTTGCAGAAAAGCATCCCCAAAGAATGATGTTTCCTCCTCCATGCTTCACGGTTGGGATGGTGTTCGTGGGGTTTTACTCATCCTTCTTCTTCCTCCAAACACGGCAAGTGGAGTTTAGACCAAAAAGCTCTATTTCTGTCTCATCAGACCACATGACCTTCTCCCATTCCTCCTCTGGATCATCCAGATGGTCATTGGCAAACTTCAGACGGGCCTGGAGTCTGGACATGCGCTGGCTTGAGCAGGGGGACCTTGCGTGCGCTGCAGGATTTTAATCCATGACGGCGTCGTGTGTTACTAATGGTTTTCTTTGAGACTGTGGTCCCAGCTCTCTTCAGGTCATTGACCAGGTCCTGCCGTGTAGTTCTGGGCTGATCCCTCACCTTCCTCATGATCATTGATGCCCCACGAGGTGAGATCTTGCATGGTGCCCCAGACCGAGGGAGATTGAACGTCATCTTGAACTTCTTCCATTTTCTAATAATTGCGCCCAGCCTAGCATCCCAGCCTTGTGCAGGTCTACAATTTTATCCCTGATGTCCTTACACAGCTCTCTGGTCTTGGCCATTGTGGAGAGGTTGGAGTCTGTTTGATGGAGTGTGTGGACGGGTGTCTTTTATACAGATTCTGAATTTTTGTTTTAGATTCCGTCTCTCACAGTTGAAGTGTACCTATGATAAAAATTACAGACCTCTACATGCTTTGTAAGTGGGAAAACCTGCAAAATCACCAGTGTATCAAATTATTGTTCTCCCCACTGTATACTCTGAATATGACATTGTCCACTCTAGAATACTGTTTGATGTTAAGCTTAATAGATTAGCTAACATAGATAGCTAATTGTGGTTAGCAAACTGTTGCTAGCTAACATTAGCTAGATGTAATGAGCACCAAATACCTATAAAAATGACTTAAATGACTTATGATAAATAAGTATACAAAGACACAATTACAGATATGATAGTAATGTATAATAATACATACCCAACACAGAAAGATCACCTCAAACAGAAAGATCATCTCAGTTTTCTTGAGCTGTAGTATTGTTTACCTCAGATCTCCATTGTGACCATTGAGCACTGTTAAGCACTTTATCCAACAAAAACAGATGTGCGGTGGCACCCCTAAATCATCATGTACTGGAAAAATATTTTGCATGTGTTGTTTCTACATATATTGGAACATTTTTAGCACCCAGCCATATCAAAATTCAAGAATTGTGTTTTTTGATGCACCCTAATATATATATATATATATATATATATATATATATATACACATATATATATATATATATATATATATATACACATATATATATATATATATATATATATACACATATATATATATATACACATACATTAGTCATTGTCAGAACATACCAGGGCTGAGGTAGATGCATCCGTAATGACTGCAGTGGCCTGAGACCAGGTCATCCGCGTACATAAGGTGGTTAATAATGGTGTCCCCAACCATACAGCCTGTTCCACATTTGTTTAACAACTTTGATAGATCATCCATATAAATATTAAAGAGAAAGGGAGATAAGATGCTTCCCTGCCTAACTCCATTATTGAATGAGGCAGACATAAAGTTACCCCATTTCACATACATTAACTGATGGGCATACCAAAAGGCCAAGATTCTCACTAAATATTTGGGAGCCCCTCTATTATGCAATTTGTAGAATAGTTTCTCATGATTTACCCGATCAAAGGCTTTAGATGCGTCAATAAAACACATAAGGATTGTTGAATTATGCCTGTTATATAAATCTAGAACCTCCTTTAGGGCAAAAATACACATATCAGTGCCATGTTTAGGCTTGAAGCCAAACTGATTATCAGAAGTCAAGACAAAATGTTCTAGCCGATTCAGTATAATCCTCTCCAAAACCTTGGATAAAATACTGGCTAAAGCTATAGGCCTGTAATTATCCAAGCTGTTAATCTTACCAGCTTTTTCTTTAATGATAGGCACTAATGTGACAGATAAAATAGAATCAAGGCAAGGCAAGGCAAGGCAAGTTTATTTATATAGCACATTTCATACACAACGGTAATTCAAAGTGCTTTACATACTATTAAAAATAATCAGAAGAAATAAGAATATACAAAATAGTTTAAAATAAAGAAACAAGAAAGAACTAAAAATAATTAAAACAGTTTAGAATAAAGAACAGTTTAAAATAAAGAAACGAGAAAGAACTAAAAATAATTAAAACAGTTTAGAATAAAGACTAAAATAAGACACAGTATAAACAGTCGGACAAACAGTGACACAGTGCTCATTCATTAAATGCAAAGTTAAACAGATGTGTTTTGAGTCTGGATTTGAATGTGACTAATGTAGGAGCACATCTGATCTCCTCTGGAAGTTGGTTCCAGCTGCGGCTGGCATAATAGCTAAAAGCAGACTCTCCTTGCTTAGAGTGAACTCTTGGAACTTCTAGCTGATGTGATCCTAATGATCTGAGTAATCTGTTGGGTTTGTATTCCGTGAGCATATCTGCAATGTATTGAGGTCCTAGGTCATTAAAGGATTTATATACTAGTAATAATACTTTAAAATCAATCCTATAAGTAACTGGCAGCCAGTGTAATGACCTGAGTACTGGTGTGATATGATCATATTTTCTGGTTCTGCTCAGAATCCTGGCGGCAGCGTTCTGTCTGAGCTGCAACTGTCTTATGGTCTTTTTGGGAAGGCCAGTGAGGAGTCCATTACAATAATCCACCCTGCTGGTGATGAAAGCATGCACTAGTTTCTCTAAGTCTTGTCTGGAAACAAAGCATCTAATTCTTGCAATATTTTTCAGATGATAGTATGCTGATTTAGTTATTGCTTTGACATGACTACTGAAACTAAGGTCTGACTCTAGTGTCACACCAAGATTCTTGACCTGATTTTTAGTTGTTTGACCTTTAGAGTGAAGGTATGCGTTCACCTTGAGAACTTCATCTTTGTTTCCAAACACAATTATTTCAGTTTTGTCTTTGTTTAACTGTAGAAAGTTTTTGCACATCCAGCTGTTGACTTCATCAATGCATAGAAGCAGAGAGTCAATGGGGCTGTAATCATTAGGCGATAGGGCTAGATCTGAGTGTCGTCTGCATAGCTGTGGTAAGAGATTTGGTTCTTTCTCATTATTTGGCTCATTGGGAGCATGTACAGGTTGAACAGGAGTGGCGCAAGAATTGAGCCTTGAGGGACTCCGCATGTCATGGGCCTCAGACTTATGATCTCCTATACTCACATAATAACCTCTCCCATCTAAGTATGACCTGAACCATTTTAGAACTGTCCCAGAAAACCCCACCCAGTTTTCCAGCCTGTCAAGAAGTATTTTGTGATCGACAGTGTCAAATGCATCACTGAGGTCGAGTAACACCAGCACTGATAATTTGCCTGAATCTGTATTTAAGCGAATATCGTTTATTATCTTAATGAGCGCCGTCTCTGTGCTGTGATGCGATCGGAAGCCAGATTGAAAATTATCAAAGTATCCATTTGAGTTTAAGTATTTGTTCAGCTGGTTGAAGACAACTTTTTCAATGATTTTGCCTGTGAAAGGAAGATTTGAGATCGGTCTATAGTTGCTTAATATAGTCTTATCCAGATTGCTCTTTTTCAGGAGGGGTTTGACAACAGCAGTTTTAAGGGAGTTTGGAAAACTTCCATAGAAAAGTGAGGCATTTACCACTTCTATGAGATCTGCTTCTAAACAGTCTAACACACTTTTAAAAAAAGATGTGGGAAGTGTGTCAAGGGCGCAGGTTGATGTTTTAAGGTGCTGAACGGTTTCTTTCAGAATTTTGCCATCAATTTCTTCAAAATCAGACATAGTAACTACTTTCTCAGGTTGTAGTCTGATCTGACTGACCCCAGCGCAACTCAAGGATGTGCTGATCACCTTTCTAATATTATTGATTTTCTCAGAGAAAAAGGTAGCAAACTCACTACACTTGCTGTCGGAGAGCATTTCACTGGGAATCTGGCTTGGGGGATTTGTTAGTCTGTCGACAGTAGCGAAGAGATTTCGAGTATTATTTAGGTTTCTGTTTATGATATTGGAGAAGAAAGTCTGTCTAGCTTTGCCTAGTTCCATATTGAAAGCACGAATGGTGTCTCTATAGATGTTATAGTGGATTACAAGTTTTGTCTTTCGCCACATGCGCTCTGATTTTCTGCATTGTCTTTTCATAATTTGCACTGCTGTTGAGTTTCTCCAAGGTGCTTTTTGTTTACCATTCTTCCTGACTTTAACAGGAGCAATATCATCAATTACATTTTTAACCTTCGAGTTAAAAGAATCAAGGAGAGAATCAACCGAGTCAGCAGATATGCTCGGTCTTAGGGATATGGCCTTCATAAATAGTACACTAGTGTTCTCATTTAGGCATCTCTTCTTGACAGACACAGATCTAACTTCAATGGCAGGAGAGATCAATAAATCAAAGAAAATACAGTAATGATCAGAGAGTGCGACATCCTTAATATCATTCAATGAAATGTTTAGACCCTTACTGATAAGTAAATCTAGAGTGTGTCCACGATTGTGTGTGGGCCCATGTACATGTTGAATCAGATCAAAAGTTTTTAAAACAGTATTGATTTCTTTTGCCATATTATTTTCTGCATTATCTATGTGAATGTTAAAATCTCCAGCAATAGTGAAACTGTCAAACTCTGAGGAAATTATTGATAACAGTTCTGTAAAGTCTTCAGCAAAGGCTGAAGAGTATTTTGGAGGCCTGTAAATAGTGATAAGTAAAATCCGTGGAGCACCTTTTAACACAATACCCAGATGTTCGAAAGAAGGGTAATTACCAAATGATATTTGCTTACATTGATAGACATCTTTAAAAAGAGCAGCTACACCCCCACCTCTCCTTCCAGCTCTGGAGACACTCATAAAGGTAAAGTTCGGAGGAGATGTTTCATTGAGGATTGTTGCACTGCAGCTGGCTTCTAGCCAAGTTTCATTTAGAAATATAAAGTCCAGGTTGTATGTGCTTATAAAGTCATTGACTAGAAGTGATTTATTTTTAAGTGAGGGGATGTTTAAAAGTGCTAACTTAACAGTCTTGCTTTTTGTGTCCACAATCTTAGTTTGTCGTGTGATAGGCACCAGATTAGATGGGTTTGCTGTACGGCTTTTAAAGGCCTTAGACTTTCTAACATGTGAATGAACAGATGATACAGGAACACTGGGTTCCCGCTTGTTCTGTAAACATTTGAGAAAGTTACTGTTATCACAGCGGGGACCCGGCACAAATCACTTGGAGCTGGTATCAGGTAAAATACCATGGACTAACAACCCAGTAAAACAAATAGCAATTAGGGGACAAAGTTTTCTACTTGCAAATTTTAAATGCTCCGCAGATATCTCATCCATACCGCATGCCTTATTATCCTTTAGCAACATAATTGCGTCATATATTTCTTGAGGTAGAACAGTTGCATCTTCATTACTGTCAATGTCACCCATTATAAAAGATTTACTTTTTACACAATTAAACAGCTCATAATAATGTTTCTGCCACAATTGAGTAATTTCTTCTGAGCCATTGACACCATCAATATTCGTTGGTAATGGTAACGATGTTTTACAGTTATTCATTCTTTTGATTTCTTTCCAGAACTCAATAGGACTGTTATATTGCAGCTTCCTTGCCAGAGAGTCCGACCTCATTGTGTTTTCCTTCCTCTTAATGAAACGTAAAGCATATTTAAACTTTGCATTTGCCTGTTTCTTGTGTTCAAATAAGGGACCCTGTTTATGTCTACCTGACTCATCCCATGCTTTAAAAGCCCTTCTTGCCTCGGCATGTATCTCTTCCACATAGTCATTCCAACCTGGCTTAACCTTGTACAATCTGTGTGTCTTATACATGGGCCTGCTCGAAACAAGGAGGGACTTCACAATATTCTCATACAGGGTGCACAGCTCAATACCATGTTGAGGGTTCTTACAATTAATATCATAACATGCCATAGAATCTTTAGGTAATTCAATGTTATTCAACAAGATGTCAGACTAAATATAATATTCTTTAAGGTCCTCCTCCTTCAGATTAGACCAATCTATTTTCCCCACAAACATGTTATCTACAGTGTTTAAAAGCAGGTATATCGCCTAAACTTACAGAAAAGAAAAAGGCACATGATCAGTAGTGGCAAATTCATAATTAATTTTTATGGCCTCTATAGAATCATGTTCGTCAGCCGTGCAAATGCAGTGGTCTAGCCATGAAGTTGTGTGCCATGCCTCACTGATATAGGTGTAGCTACTATCAGGCAAGAGCACTTTGCTAGAAAGAATTAAACCATTATCAAAACAGAACTGCATTAAATGTTTGGCAAATAAAGCGCTGCCATCAGAAACATCTGCATTCATGTCACCCACAATAAAGAAACACGTGGAGGCATTATCTTGAATGAAAGACATAACACAAGCCAGCCTATTAAGATATTCCTCTTCATTTTGAGAACACTCATAGGGTGTGTAAATGTTTAAGATAATGAAGTTTTTATCACCACAATTAAACTCAATTCCTATGGCCCAATCAACATCCAGTCTAACCACCTTAACCAGCTGATCATATTTTTTATGCCATAACAGGGCAACACCACCAGGTATTCTACCATGAACAAGTGATCAAATACACCTGATTCAACTCATCAGCTCATTAACCCATGTGATAATGAGCTGATGAGTTGAATCAGGTGTGCTTGATTAGGGAGACAAAGAAAACGTGCAGTGTTGGTGGTCCTCCAGGACAGGTTTGGGAACCACTGGCTTAGGAGACATTCTTGTCTACAGCTGCTCAAGCATCGAACAATGGCGGACTGTGTGTCCAGCTCACTCAGGGCGGGTCTAGGCTCAAACTGAAGTGTCACTCAACAGTCGTGGGAGGGGCCTGCTCAATTTTACGCCACATTGCCCCGAATCTGAGAACAGCTTGTTCTGAGACAGTGCTTATGATTTATTGAGATTGTAAAAAAAAACACTTCGTGGATATTTATCATTCTAGGGTTGTTTTGCTCACACACTGCCAACACACATTTATGTTCAAACACCATGTAAAAGTGAATTTTGCATAATAGGTGCCCTTTAAGCTAAGAAAAACACTCCTATTCACATTGATACAGTATATAAGATTATATTACTGATACAATTATTGTGAATATCACAGCTGGTTTGAGCTTTGTCTGAGATAAAGCCAGAATGAGAAATGAATAATATCTCGAAGTCTTCTCATCTTGTTTTTTTTTTTTTTTTTCAGTTGGCACTAGCAGGTGCTCCTCCATCTTCAGACATTTTTGTTTTCACCGATGATTCAGCAAAGGACAGTGAATTAACAAGTCAAGTCAAGTCAACAACCAAGTCAACAGTGAGTGCCTGCAGAACACCAATATGTCATTACTGCTAATTTGTAACTGACACTCTCTGCAATTTCACTCTGCCCTCCAGGTCACTTTCATGTTGACTGACCCCTTCTCATTCCGTAGAAGACGGGATGTCTCACAATCTCAACAGTTTAATTCAAGATCAATTCCTCAGTCAGACATACAGCTGTACAGAGACCTGGCTCAAATTTCAGGTGGACAGACCATAGAGGTCCCAAGGGCTACACTGTCTCAGGCCACTGCAGTCATTACGGATGCATCTATCTCAGCCCTGGTATGTTCTGACAATGACTAATGTATGTGTATATATATATATGTGTATATATATATGTGTATATATATATATATATATATATATATATATATATATATATATATATATATATATATATATATATATATATATATATATTAGGGATGCACTGATACCAAGACCAGTATCGGTACCAGGAGGATAGAGAATTGTCACAACCAGTTCGTCCAAATTCATACGAGTGCGTAAAAGATGGCTAATTCGTACAAATTCTTATGACCTCCCTCATACGAATTCCTACGATTTGTCTAAACCCCAGTGATGGTAGGTCATTCGTACAAATTCATACAAATTGGGCAACTCGTAAAATATGTACGATTCAGCAAAAATCTTACAAATTCATACAAGTGAGGTTTTATGAATTTGTACGAATTAGCCACCTCGTAAAATTTGTACGAATTGCCGTGAGATCGGGTTGGATATTTCACTGGTATCTAAACATTTGAACCACTGACCCAATCCTTAGCACTCTAAATATGAGCTGTGCATTTAAATGATAAAATAGGATAGAGCGATAGAATGAACAGTGAAAGTAGCTGTAGCTCATACAATACATTTAAATATGTTTAAGCATGATATGCTAAACAAATTAAGCCAACTAATATGATTCATATTCTTTTGGTTTCTCTACCCAATATATTTAAAAGTAAAAAATGCAGTTAAAATACAGGTATCGGCAAGTACCAAAACTGAAAGTATCGGTATTGGACTGGAAAAAGTTTAATTTAAATTTTTTGCAATTTGGTGGTTGGAATTTTGCTGTGAAACACGGCAACATTGAAAACGTCTCTGTGTTTCTTGAAGGTGACTGTTCTTCAGGTCGTGAGAAGTCCAGCCATTGCAGAATTTTTTTCTTTTGTGTTGGATCCATCTCTGTCCAATTTGACTGTGTATGTCACCGGAGACTCTCCCGTCTTTACCCTCTACAGCCCTACAGGTGAGCCAACGCACCTCGGACATTGTGTGTTGATGATATAAGGGTTTTATTTTCTCCAATACAAAAATCCAGATGCCAGAATCATTGTTAAAAATAAGCAATGCTTCTCCTGCCTTTCAGGTGTGTCTCAGTCAGATTCAGTGGCAGATGGTCGTCTGGGTAGCACCCTGACTGTTGGGAATTTAAGGAGAGTTACACTAAACTCTGACAACCAGACAGGGATGGAATGGAAGATCAGCATTAACTCTTCAACTTTCTACAGCCTTAAAGTCACTGGTAAGTGGTTTTAATCTGCCGGATATGTAAACCATTGATATACATTTTTTTTATCAAATGTATTATTATAATAGCATTTATGTTTAATCTTGATTTTAGTTTAGCAAACAATGGTTTTGAAAAGAAAATCAGTCAAATGTTTTCATTTAGAAGATTGCAATAATGTTGCATCTTGCAATAGTTGTGCTACTTTCACTATATTTTAATTGTGAATACAGGTCAGAGCTCTGTGAACTTTCTCTTTAACTTTGTGGAGCAGTCAGAGGGAGGTGACATCACACCGAAAGCCAATCGTCCATTCATCGGTATGATATCATCTTTTTTCCCCCTAATATTTCCTCTTGATTATTTTTAGACAGTTGATTATTTCTTTTGACACTACCGGTCAAAAGTTTTGAGTCTGTTATATTTTTAAAATGTTTTTGAAAGAAGTCTCTTATGCCCAACAAGGCTGCTTTTATTTGATAAAAAAAATACAGTATACTATAAACAGTAATATTGTATTATTATAAATATGTATTATTACAATTTATAATAACTTTTTTCTATTTTCCCCTCCTTGAACTGCCACCTTACCGTGGTGGAGGGGTTTGAGTACCCGAACGACCCTAGGAGCTATGTTGTCTGGGGCTATATGCCCCTGGTAGGGTCTCCCAAGGCAAACAGGTCCTAGGTGACGGGTCAGACTAAGAGCGGTTCAAAATACCTTATGACGAATATAAATTCGAGGACCGTGACGTCGCCCGGCATGGCGTAGCCGGGGCCCCACCCTGGAGCCAGGCCCGGGGTTGGGGCTCGTATGCGAGCGCCTGGTGGTCGGGCCTCACCCCATGGGGTCCGGCCGGGCTCAGCCCGAAGGAGCGACGTGGGGCCACCCTCCCGTGGACCCACCACCTGCAGGAGGGACCGCAAGAGGCCGGTGCTAAGTGGATCGGGCGGCAGTCAAAGGCGGGGGCCTAGACAACCTGATCCCTGGACGCGGAATCTAGCTCTAGGGACATGGAACGTTACCTCTCTGGCGGGGAAGGAGCCTGAGATTGTGCGTGAGGTTCAGAGATTCCGACTAGAGATAGTTGGGATCACCTCCACACACGGCTTGTGCTCTGGATCCACACTCCTCGAGAGAGGATGGACTCTTCACCACTCTGGAGTTGCCCATGGTGAGAGGCGGCAGGCTGGTGTGGGTTTGCTTATAGCCCCCCAGCTCAGCCACCATGTGTTGGAGTTCACCCCGGTGAACGAGAGGGTCGCTTCCCTGCGCCTTCGGGTCAGGGATAGGTCTCTCACTGTCGTTTGTGCCTACGGGCCAAACGGCAGTGCAGAGTATCCGGCCTTCTTGGAGTCTCTGGGAGGGGTGCTGGAAAGTGCTCCGCCCGGGGACTCCGTCGTTCTACTGGGGGACTTCAACGCCCACGTGGGCAGCGACAGTGACACCTGGAGGGGAGTGATTGGGAGGAACGGCCCCCCTGATCTGAACCCGAGTGGTGTTCTGTTATTGGACTTCTGTGCTAGTTACAGCTTGTCCATAACGAACACCATGTTCAAGCATAAGGGTGTCCATCAGTGCACATGGCACCAGGACACCCTAGGCCGGAGGTCGATGATCGACTTTGTGGTTGTTTCATCTGACCTCCGGCCCTATGTCTTGGACACTCGGGTGAAGAGAGGAACTGAGTTGGATCTGATGGTGGGGGAGGAAGCTGGACAGACTCGGCAGACCCAAACGTACTGTGAGGATCTGTTGGGAACATTTGGCCGAATGCCCTGTCAGAGAGATCTTCAACTCCCACCTCCGACAGAGCTTCGACCAGATCCCGAGGGAGTCTGGAGATATTGAGTCCGAGTGGATCATGTTCTCCACCTCCATTGTCAACGCGGTCACTCGGAGCTGTGGCCTTAAAGGGGGGGTGAAATGCTATTTCATGCAAACTGAGTTTTTTACACTGGTAAAGAGTTGGATTCCCATGCTAAACATGGACAAAGTTTCAAAAACTAAGTTTTACGTTTGAAGGAGTATTTTTGTTCCAAAAATACTCCTTCCGGTTTGTCACAAGTTTCGGGAAGTTTTTTTCGAAGATGGCTTTGTCTTACGTAAGATAGAGCGAATTTTCTTTATATGGGTCCTAAGGGCACTTCTCCGGTAAGATCGCGGGCGCGCGCGTACTCGTAGAACAGAGCAAGAGAGTTCGCCATCAAAGCGCCCTGCCCGGCTTTTGGGAAGTCAATGTCACCAAAGAAGTGTGTTTTTGGTTGCCAGGGCAAGACAACCCTGCACAGATTCCCAAAGAACCCAGTGTTAAGGAACCCGTGGATGGAGTTTGTTTTCCTGAGCATAAACGGAGTTGTGTAAGACTGTTGTTCCCTGCATTTCGACGATGATTGTTTTATAAACAAAGCCCAGATCGACGGATTTGCAGATCGTCTAATGCTTAAGGATCGAGCAGTCACAATGATAAAGGTTCGCGGTCGTGCATTGGAACGGTGAGTAAAACTGTTGAACAAATGTCTCTGTGTGTTGTTAGCTCAGTGCGTTAGCACAGCTAAGCTTCGCCCACACGGCCCGCCCCCAGCCGCTAGTTTTTTTCCGGAAAGACTCGGTATAGCCAATCTTTCAATTAAAAATATAATAAAACAAAAGACTTTTTGGAGATATGAAGGATGCAATATTACTCTATAGGTACTCAAGATTAACAGGAGATTGAGTGAAAATGAGCATTTCACCCCCCCCTTTAAGGTCTCCGGTGCCTGTCGAGGCGGCAATCCCCGAACCCGGTGGTGGACACCGGAAGTAAGGTATGCCGTCAAGCTGAAGAAGGAGTCCTATCGGGCCCGGCTGGCTTGTGGGACTCCTGAGGCAGCTGACGGGTACCGACGGGCCAAGCGGACTGCAGCCCGGGTGGTTGTGGAGGCAAAAACTCGGGCCTGGGAGGAGTTCGATGAGGCCATGGAGAAGGACTATCGGTTGGCCTCGAAGAGATTCTGGCAAACCGTCCGGCGCCTCAGGAGGGGGAAGCAGTGCCCTACCAACGCTGTTTACAGTGGAGGTGGGCAGCTGTTGACCTCGACTGGGGATATCACCGGATGGTGGAAGGAATACTTTGAGGATCTCCTCAATCCCGCCGTCACGTCTTCCATTGAGGAAGCAGAGGCTGAGGGCTCGGAGGCAGACTCGTCCATCACCCAAGCTGAAGTCACTGAGGTAGTCAAGAAACTCCTCGGTGGCAAGGCACCGGGGGTGGATGAGATCCGCCCTGAGTACCTCAAGTCTCTGGATGTTGTGGGGCTGTCTTGGCTGACACGCCTCTGCAGCATCGCGTGGCGGTCGGGGACAGTACCTTTGGACTGGCAGACCGGGGTGGTGGTCCCTCTTTTTAAGAAGTGGGACCGGAGGGTGTGCTCCAACTATAGGGGGATCACAATTCTCAGCCTCCCCGGGAAAGTCTATGCCAGGGTACTGGAGAGGAGAATCCGGCCGATAGTAGAACCTCGATTCAGGAGGAACAGTGTGGTTTTCGTCCCGGTCGTGGACCACTGGACCAGCTCTATACCCTCTACAGGGTGCTGGAGGGTTCATGGGAGTTTGCCAAACCAATCCACATGTGCTTTGTGGATTTGGAGAAGGCTTTTGACTGTGTCCCTCGCGGCATCTTGTGGAGGGTGCTCTGGGAGTATGGAGTTCGGGGGCCCTTTGCTAAGGGCTATCCGGTCCCTGTACGACCGGGGTAGGAGCTTGGTTCGCATTGCCGGCAGTAAGTCAGACTTGTTCCCAGTGCATGTTGGACTCCGGCAGGGCTGCCCTTTGTTGCCGGTTCTGTTCATAATTTTTATGGACAGAATTTCTAGGCGCAGCCAGGGGCCGGAGGGGGTCAGGTTTGGGGACCACACGATTTCATCTCTGCTCTTTGCAGATGATGTTGTCATGCTGCCCCCATCAGACCAGGACCTTCAGCATGCACTGGGGCGGTTTGCAGCCGAGTGTGAAGTGGCCGGGATGAGAATTAGTGCAGCAGATTAGTAAAAAAATTGTTCACTTTGGTATAGAAGCATGAAATTTGGCACAGATACTCTCTAAGGGCCACTATTTTGGAAAAAGGCGTTGGCCACTCAAAAATTCAATATGGCGGCCATTTTTCATTTTTTCCATTTTTCGGCCATTGCTATTCAATGCTTATTATATCAATTATTCAAACAGTGATCCAAGCATAAAATTTGATACAAATATACTCTCTAAAGGACATGTTAATAGAAAAAGATGCTTGTCCCTCAAAAATTCAAGATGGCCGCCATTTTTAAAGATGGCCACTGTTCCTGTCGAATATTAAGGTGAGACATGGCAGGCAAAAACATTGTTGTTTTTTTTACTGGTCAATTTTGAGATTTTTGGATATTTGTCTTCAATAACATGTCTTCTTTCAGACTGTGGTGAAAAAAAGTCCAAAAAACACATTTAGATCTTTATTTTACTACACTTTGTCTGTTTGCGTCTGTAGATTTCGCGTAAATTCAACAAAAGTTGTCGTTGTAAATCCTCCCGCCGATCCACGATCTCTGTCTGCTCTCTGTCTTCACAGGCACCGCTGGAAAGCTCTCTCTTCACTGTACAATGCTGTCGGATCCAAATATGGTCATTTCCTTTTTATCAGCAACCAATCGCGAAAGTAAAAGGGCTGAATGCGCAATCTCATTGGCTGATGATAAATCTTTAAAGCCCGTTTTCTCAAAATGACCTTTCTCTCATACTCCAAGTCTGAAATCTCCACTTCAGTAGCACCTATATACACCAATCTTTCCAGTCTTGTACCTAGTTATATTATGAAGACATTTACAGAGGGATCTGTAAATATATTTTTCCTAGCCTGATTTATATAACATTTTATTCCAAAAAACATGTCGAAAATAATTTTAAGGCTATTGACAGTATATTATGATTTACAGGATAACAAAAGTAGATATCCATAAATGCCTCTGTATTTTTTCCCCATCTAATATGTGAACACAATGAAAAAATATTATCCAATACTCAGATTTCGTTTTTTAAAATATATACAAATTAGCGCATATTTAATTAGATATTGCCTAATTTGCTAATTTAAACATTAAATTACAGAAAACTTTTAATAAATTTTTTTCTCATATTAATGTAGGTAATCAACTGGGAGAAGTTTTAATGGTGATATCTGCTAGTTTTTTTTATTTTTACCCTATTCACCCGTAGTGTCTCGCCTTAATTATTTAAATTTTTAAAATGGTGATGCAAGCATACAATTAGGCAGAAATACTCTTCAAGGAACACTCTTTTGGAAAAAGGTTTGTGCCACTCAAAAATTCAGGATGGCCACCATTTTCAAGATGGCCACCATTTCTGTCAAATAGTTATAATGTCTGCTTTGTCTGCCTCCTCTTCTTTGACCTGTCCAGCTTAGTTAAACTTGCCAGGGATATAAAATCCCCGCCGGCATAGCTCTCAGGTTCAATGGAGTTCATACACAAGCCTCTCCACCACGGCAAGGTGTAGTCCACAGAGAGGAAGGGCCACTGTTAGAAAAAAGGATACGCTACTGGTACAGGTTGCACATACAGTACAGTGGGGAGAACAAGTATTGGATACACTGCTGATTTTGAAGGTTTTCCTACTTACAAAGCATGTAGAGGTCTGTAATTTTTATCATAGGTACACTTCAACTGTGAGAGACGGAAATCCAGAAAATCACATTGTATGATTTTTAAATAATTAATTTGCATTTTATCGCATGACATAAGTATTTGATCACCTACCAACCAGTAAGAATTCCGACTCTCTCAGACCTGTTAGTTTTTCTTTAAGAAGCCCTCCGGTTCTCCACTCATTACCTGTATTAACGGCACCTGTTTGAACTCGTTACCTGTATACCTGTACACAAACTCAATCAAACAGACTCTAACCTCTCCACAATGGCCAAGACCAGAGAGCTTTGTAAGGACATCAGGGATAAAATTGTAGACCTGCTCAAGGCTGTGATGGGCTACAGGACGGCAAGCAGCTTGGTGAGAAGGCAACAACTGTTGGCGCAATTATTAGAAAATGGAAGAAGATCAAGATGACGGTCAATCTCCCTCCATCTGGGGCACCATGCAAAATCTCACCTCGTGGGGCATCAATGATCATGAGAAAGGTGAGGGATCAGTCCAGAACTACACGGCAGAACCTGGTCAATGACCTGAAGAGAGCAGGGACGACAGTCTCAAAGAAAACCATTAGTAGTAACACACTATGCCGTCATGGATTAAAATCCTGCAGTGCACGCAAGGTCCCCCTGCTCAAGCCGAAGCATGTCCAGGCCCGTCTGAAGTTTGCCAATGACCATCTGGATGATCCAGAGGAGGAATGGGAGAAGGTCATGTGGTCTGATGAGACAAAAATAGATCTTTTTGGTCTAAACTCCACTCGTCGTGTTTGGAGGAAGAAGAAGGATGAGTACAACCCCAAGAACACCATCCCAACCGTGAAGCATGGAGGTGGAAACATCATTCTTTGGGGATGCTTTTCTGCAAAGGGGACAGGCCGACTGCACCGTAGTGAGGGGAGGATGGATGGGGCCATGTATCGCGAGATCTTGGCCAACAACCTCCTTCCCTCAGTAAGAGTATTGAAGATGGGTCGTGGCTGGGTCTTCCAGCAGGACAACGACCCGAAACACACAGCCAGGGCAACTAAGGAGTGGCTCCGTAAGAAGCATCTCAAGGTCCTGGAGTGGCCTAGCCAGTCTCCAGACTTGAACCCAATAGAAGATCTTTGGAGGAGCTGAAAGTCTGTATTGCCCAGTGACAGCCCCGACACCTGCAGGATCTGGAGAAGGTCTGTATGGAGGAGTGGGCCAGAACCCCTGCTGCAGTGTGTGCAAACCTGGTCAAGAACTACAGGAAACGTATGATCTCTGTAATTGCAAACAAAGGTTTCTGTACCAAATATTAAGTTCTGCTTTTCTGATGTATCAAATACTTATGTCTTGCAATAAAATGCAAATTAATTACTTAAAAATCATACAATGTGATTTTCTGGATTTTTGTTTTAGATTCCGTCACTCACAGTTGAAGAGTACCTATGATAAAAATTACAGACTTCTACATGCTTTGTAAGTGGGAAAACCTGCAAAATCAGCAGTGTATCAAATACTTGTTCTCCCCACTGTATCTGTGAGAGGGAAGGCGGAAGGACCATCAGAATTAAGACTGGTTTCAACAATATAGGTGACCAGTTCAGAAAGAGCCATAAGAAAGATGGCTGGTTGAATCGTTTCACTGTGTGACTCTTTCTCAAGCCTTCTGAGGTGGAGTTTCTCTCTGTTGTAAAGATGAATGAGACACAAATGATGGTATTTCAGCTCCTGTGCAATGGCATCAGCACCACTTAGTTGAGACAATAATTTAGCATCATTCAGTGTTTGTGCACATTCATGTCTGTCATTCAGTTGCAGTGTCATTACCTGACGTAGGTCAGATTCAGGAGATATGTTATCACAAAAAAAGCAAACCTGATCATCTAGACTTTTCTGCATCATGGTTCTGCGATGCTTTGTTTGGCCTTCATCTGTCTCACTACATTGAGCATCGGATTGTTGCTTCTGGGCACGAAGTAACTTTGTGTTGTTGAACCGAAGTCGACAATTGTAGTGATACTTTGCTTGGTTCCTTCTCAAAGTAGCTTCTATACCACCACCAGTCGTTCCAGGTCCAGGGTCATTGGCATTTTGTTCATCTTGTGAAAGAGTGGAATGTTGGTGGCAATCATTTTATAGCCATCATGTTGAGAAACATGATGGGTAGGTGGTGATTGGAGGGGTTCCTCTGTGTCTGTCTGACAAAGACAACATTTCATCCAATCAGTTGGCCTCTTGGCTGACATGGGATTTCCATTTGCCATTTTGGAGGTTTGTTGTCTGATTAAGGCCGAGGGGTTATCATTTTACCACCTCAATCATAGACATAGTACACATTCAGGTATGGGATACAACTAGGTACGGGTCACCTACACCTAGCCCGATCATTCATCCAGAGCCATTTAAGTCCCGTGTGATCTGTACACCTTCCAGGTAAGCATACATGAACAAGTCATGTATTGCCCCGCTTACCCTTGGCTCGGCTCTCCCACGCTGGCACAACCTGTCAATTCGGGTGCGGTTTAGGGACACTAAACTTAGCTATACTATTACTACTAGTCAAGAACTACAGTGAAAGTAAAACTAGATCAGCTGACACTGAATCCCATGCTGAGTTCCACAGCAGTGAAGTCACCAGTGTGCCCTGGTTGTGTAATGACGTTCACTCTATTAAACAAAACCTTCCTTAACATTAAATTGAGCTCTGACAGAAATGGTGGCCATCTTGAAAATGGTCGCCATCTTGAATTTTTGAGTGGCACACATCTTTTTCCATGATAATGTTCCTTTAAGAATATTTGTACCAAATTTCATGATAGCATCACCATTTAAAAAAAAAAAAAAAAATAAGGATTCAAGAAAAATAGCGGCCATCTTGAAAAATGGCGGCCATCTTGAAAAATGGTTGCCATCTTGAATTTTTGAGGGACAAGCACCGTTTTCCAAAAAAAAAACATTCTGAAGAGAGTATTTTCACAAAATGTTATGCCTGCATCACTGTTTGAACGATTGACATAATGAGCATTTGACAGAAATAGCGGCCATCTTGAAAAAATGTTGAATTTTTGGATGGCCAGCGCCTTTTTCCCAAAGAGTGACCCTTAGAGAGTATCTGTGCCAAATTTCATGCTTCTATACCAATTTGAACGATTCTCTTGAAATATGCCATTAATCTGCTGCACTAAATCAGCACCTCCAAATCCGAGGCCATGGTCCTCAGTCGGAAAAGGGTGGCTTGCCCACTTCAGGTTGGTGGAGTGTTCCTGCCTCAAGTGGAGGAGTTCAAGTATCTTGGGGTCTTGTTCACGAGTGAAGGATGGACAGACGGGAGAGCGGGAGATTGACAGACGGATCGGTGGAGCTTCTGCAGTAATGCGGTCGCTGTACCAGTCTGTCGTGGTGAAGAAGGAGCTGAGCCGCAAGGCGAAGCTCTCGATTTACAGGTCAATCTACGTTCCTACTCTCACCTATGGTCATGAGCTTTGGGTCATGACCAAAAGGACAAGATCCCGGATACAGGCGGCCGAAATGAGCTTTCTCCGCAGGGTGGCTGGGCGATCCCTTAGAGATAGGTTGAGAACCTCGGTCACTCGGAAGGAGCTCAGAGTAGAGCCGCTGCTCCTCCACATCGAGAGGGGCCAGCTGAGGTCGCTCTGGCATTTTTTCCGGATGCCTCCTGGACGCCTTCCCGGGAAGGTGTTCTGGGCATGTCCCAATGGGAGGAGACCCCGGGGAAGACCTAGGACACGCTGGAGGGACTATGTCTGCCGGCTGGCCTGGGAACGCCTCGGTGTCCCCCCGGAAGAGCTGGAGAAAGTGTCTAGGGAGAGGGAAGTCTGGGCATCCCTGCTTAGACTGCTGCACCTGCGACCCGGCCCCGGATAAGCGGAAAAAGATGGATGGATGGATGGATGTTTTCTTTTTTAAAATAATTTAAAATGTAATTTATTCCTGTCATGGTAAAGCTGAATTTTTAGCATCAGTGGAACATGATCCTTCAGGAATCTTTATTAAGAAACATTTCTGATTGATTATCAATGTTAAAAACAGTTGTGCTGCTTAATATTTTTTGGATTTCATTATAATTTTTTTCAGGATTTTTTGATGAATAGAGAGTTCATTGTGTGTTTTTATTCAGTCCTTGCTGAAAACAAGACAAAAAATAAAATATTTAAAACAAAACAAAAAATCTTTCTGATGCCAAACTTTTGAACAGGAGAGTATAAACATGAAGAACTATCTTTATTTTTATTTTTTAGTGTCGTCAATGTGAATGAAATAATGTTTTCTTTGATTGCTGATCAGGTCGGAATGCTACTTTGTTTGTCTCTGTGATCGGAGGAGATTCAGTCACAGTGACTGACGTGCTTCTAGTTGAAGCTTCAGGATCTGACGTTGTTAATGGAACCATCAAAGCAGTGGGAGCGACAGACTTCCTGGTGAAAGTAGACAGAATCCCAGAGGGAGCATTTGTGGTCCAACTTAAAGGACTATTGAATGACTTAACTCGATCTTTGCCTAGTCAATTCCAGAGACAGTCACCCACACAGCAAAAAGGCTCTAGAGTTACCATCACGGTGAGCTTAAAGTGTAAGTTGCAGGTTAAATTTTTCACGAAGTAAGGCAATGTGTTTATTAAACATAAAGATAAGAACCGCCCACCATTGTTTTTTATACCAAAATGCTGATATAATATGAAAAGTTGGCACTTTTAACAGTGGTTTTAACCGCTCCCGCTCCCTTCCACTAGATGGAGCGTGACGTCACAAGAGGAACTCACTAGTAGAGTTACCGGCATAGTCATAGCTATGCCTTACATAACTACAGAAAAGTTGGTTGTATGTTTTATTTGATAAAAAAAATTATGGATAAAATAACTCAATTGTAAACATACTTGTGTGTGCTGACTTCAAGGGGACCGTGATCCTGCCTGAAATGAGAATAAGCTATTCGCAAAACAAACGGGTTCAGGCACGTCAGATCAGCCGGTCGCGGGTCGAGCTGTTCCACTAAACTCCAGAACGCGTTCACCTCACGGCAGCACATACTCTCCACTGCTGATAGCCCACACAAACAGTGATGGGGACATCGATCTCTCTTTTTCTCTTCTGACAATAAACATCGCTAATTAAATCGTGAGAAATTGATAGCGCGTGGATTGAGGAAGGGTATTACAAGACGTTTGAGGCGTCGATGAGACTAGCGATTGGTGCTGTGCAGTGTGTGCATCTCTAACGTGCAGCTCTGATTTGGACTGACTTACTGTAAGTAAATAATGTCTTCAGTCATTGTCCCTCCTTGCTATTCTACATGACGGCAATATTTTGAAAAGACTTGCTTGTTCCGTTATATTATCCGGGTTAAGTTTGCACCAGGCTAGACTAGCTCTAACGTAGCTAAAGTTACTCACCTGGCCAACCCTCTACTCATTCTCCTCACACCAAGCATTAATAACTCTTTGAGTGCCATGGGTCCCCTCTCTCACGCCTGACCAGTTAAAAATTGTAGGGCTGTGGTCCATAAAGAATTTGATGGTTTCCCACATCCTCAGTCGTTCTCCAAATAGCCATAATACAGTAGGAATCTAGCGGAGTATGGGTTGCGAGTTCCTCTTGTGACGTCATCACCCAGTAACTGAAAAAACACGCTATCTCTGAAGAAACCCCAATAAATGTTATTTTAACACATTTTAAGACAGAAATAATTAAATATATACACATAGAGCACTTTAATTTACACATTAATTGGTTGTGGTGGTTAACCTGCAACTTACACTTTAAGGGGATAGTTCAGCAAAAAAATATTGATACATGATTTTTATATAAGTTTAGTATGAGCAGCACAGAATTCAATGAAATAAATGCAAAATACATTGACAATATTTCTAACCATATTAACCATTTCACTTCTCAGGCCCAACCTGATAGCACTATAGAGCCTGGAATTCCTTTCGATCTCAACTTTACATTGGTCAATAATGCTACAGGGAGCTACACTATCCGAGCCAGGACTGACCGCGGCTTCAACGTGTCTTTCCCCAGCTCTCTGAATGTGGGGACAGAGGGCAGCGCTCAGGGAACTGTAACACTGACCGCACCCTCCAACACAAAGTCAGGGACGGATGTCACACTCACTATTGAAGCAGAAGATCCAGAGTCCAGTGACTCGAATTACGTGGCATTGCGGTTCAGTGTCATGACTAAGGTAGCTGTTATGAAAGCGGCTAGAGTAGACATAAATATTAATATTAACATTAATAATACCATCAGTTTGAATTTTGTTGCATTTTCATTGTACTGTAAATGATCTCCATTGAATAGAATAGCTTTTTTCGTGACTCATTGTTTTTGGTGCAAACAGTATTAGCATTTGATCCCTTCATCGACTCTGATTAACCTCAATTATTTTTATTTTTATTTGGCAGGTGACTGATATTTCTATCCCTGTCTGTCAGGTAGGGAGCATCAAAGCTAACTGTTCTGTGGAATGCAGCACGGCATCATGGGAACTCTCCGCCAACTTGACGGACGGGAATGGCACAGGCATATCCGGTGTGTTTTTCAACCGTGGGAACGGCTCTCTCAGCTTAAGCACTGTGATAATTGACGATGGTACAAATGTGACTGTGGCATCCTATAATGCTTCCTGTTGTTCTCAGGAGGTAGAGCTGGTAGTTGTGGACATGGTGGGAAATGTGGGCACATGTTTCACTTCTATAAAGAGTCCCTCTGTAACTGCAACCACAGTTGAGCCCTCTACAGTCACTAATAAGCCTTCGACAATCACCACGGTCATTACCACACCCAATAGAGGCTACTTTGTGTCTTTCTCAATGTCTGTTTTGCTCTGCAACTTAATTGCTTTTTTTATGTGAATAGGAGAAACTTCAGTTGAGTAGAAACGTATATAATGATATACGAATATCATGCCTCTGAAGTACATAATCAATGTCTAAATCATGTGACAATGCTTAGGTGTAGGATACAATTGTTTGGAATATAAATGATCTTTTTCTAATTCTTTTAAAAAAAAAATGTATGTGCAATAATCATTGAAAATTATTACAGAAAACAAAGAGTTGCCTTTTACTTATAGTTGCAGTCCTTAACTTTTGGCGCTCTAGCGGTTAATATACTATGGAGCCCCTAAAGGGACGTGGTGGTGGAAATATTTTTAGGTTGGGAGAATTATTATTTTTTTTTTCAAATCTTTTGCGTTCCCTCGCAAAACTTTTGCATTCCCCCCAGAAACTTTGCGTTCCCTCGCAAAACTTTTTATATTGTAGTTTCTCGGGGGAACGCAAAAGATTTCAAAAAAAAATTCTCTCAACCTAAAAATATTTCCATCACCACCTCCCTTTAGGGGCTCCGTAATAAACAGAACTGCATGCGTATTGCGGAAGAACATTGTAGACGGAGCTACTTCTCTCTGTTTATATCTATGACGAGTCACGCAGGTACTGGGGTAGGCTACTCCGCAGCAGTACGACCCGAACCAGTCTAAAATAGTCCGAATATAAACACTTATTATAGGTGTTTCAGATTCAGGATAAGACAAAAACATGGTTTGGAAAATGGATTCATGATGTAGCCTACTTGTTCATTTTACAGATATTTTTTTTCAAATATTTTTTCACAGATGATTGCTTTTAAAATATATTATTTGGGGTTTAAAACATTTTGCCTAAATAGAAGAAAAAATTATCAGGTAGGCCTACAGTATCTTTAAATTAATTGTCTTCACTTTCTTTTTTTATAGTAAAGTATGAAGTTATTAAGAAGTTATTATTCAGAAATAATTAATATGAGATCTCAGCTGTAACCTGTACTTATTAGGTTTGAAGCAGTGTTTGACTGAGTTAAGTTACATCCTGTCTTGAAGACAGTGGAAATGTGTGCAGTGGTCAGATGAGTCCATGTTTCAGCTTGTTTTGGGGAACAACATACATCTAGTTCTCAGTCTCAAAGACGAAAGGGACCAACCAGACTTTTATCAGTAACAGGTGCAAAAGTAAACATCTGTCCCGGTATTGGGGTGCATCAGAGCAAGTCAGTGAAAACATTGGAAATATTTTCTATATTTTGTATTGTCAGGTAAATAAAGGTTCAAGAGAATTAATAAATCACAGATTCTTGATTTTATTCCATTTAACAAAATGTCCCAACTATTCTGGAAATGGGGTTGTATAAAAATAGTCATGTCAATGTTTGGCACAATATGGCTGCCGTCGCATCAAGCGCTTTGAGTACCCAGAAAAGTTCTATATAAGTGTAATACTCGGATTTGCGAGTCTCGAGGAATCCGTGCTTACCGAGTATTATGCGTGGGTTCTTGGCTATTTCCTGTATCTGTCGTGGTCACTTGATAAAGGAGTCAGACCAAGACTTCTGTGCTCAGAACTGTTTATTTCAGCATTTCTCTTAACTATGACTCTACATCGTTCCACCCGATTACATCGTCCATTCCTCCATCCATATCAACTCTCCTCTCTTCCTCTCTTTTTCAACTCCTCCCCTTTTTGCGTGTCTCTTACACTCGCGATATCTCGCGTACCCTCTAACTTTATTTAAACCTTCCCATTTCAATTCTTACATAATACTCCCCTTCCTATAAGATATGTCCTCATTTCTATGTGTTGACACAAAACCCCATAAGAGAACATGTGATAACATTGCATGTCATGAAATGCACACATTATATATATATTTTTCCACTACTGTAAGGCCATGAGAACAATGAACTCGTAATACTGTTAAACAACTTACAGTGGTATCAAAAAATAAAAAATAAAATAAAAATAAACAAAATACTTTACATTATCCTTTGAAACATCAGGTAGGGGGCCGTACTGCGGCAAAGGTTGGTGTGCTGGTGGCAAACGTGGCCTGGGGGGTCCAGCGGGAGGTCCTGGGGCTATTGGCGTAACATGAGGTGGAAGAAGACCTGATAATGTGTACAGGGTGTTTGGTTTGGCGGTTAACTGAGGTGAGGGGGGTATGTGTGTTTGTGAGTGCTCAGTGATGTATGGCTTCATGCGGTTATAGTGAATGACTTTGGTCTTGGCGTGTGGTTTGGAAGTATCACGAACAGCAAAATCCACGGGGGTAAGACTACCAAGAGGTGCTATTGAATGTAAAACCTCATAAGGACCCACCCAGCGAGGACGTAGTTTATTATGCTTGTTGGCTGGGTCATCAAGGAGTACCAAGTCGCCCGCCTTGTATGGAGTGTACTTCACATGACGATCATAGTAATGTCGCTGTTGCCCTTGCGCTTTGTCCCACTAGGCAGTTGCTGACCGATAAGCAGAGGATAATCTGTGTCGTAGTGAATTAGCAAAAGCTGCAGGCGCGCCCGATGTGGCTGAAGTGATAGAGGTGCCATCCTGAAATAGCACGTCTAAGGGAACGCGGGCCTCGTGCCCATGCGCTAAAAAGAATGGCGTGAACCCGGTACTGGAATGATTGATGGTGTTGTAAGCTAATGCGACGTGGGAGGTGTTCGTCCCATTCCCTACCAAACTCAAAGAGATATTTGGCAAGCTCATCTTTTAAGGTGCGATTGAAGCGCTCCACAGCGCCGTCACATTGGGCGTGGTAGGGAGATGTGCGGAGCTTTTTAATGCTCAATAACTTACAGAGATTTTGAATGAGGTCAGATTCGAATTGTCTGCCTTGGTCGGAGTGCAAGGCAACCGGAACCCCATGTTGCGGAATATATTGATCAAAAATGTAACCTGCCACAGAGATAGCTGTCTGATCCTTCAAAGGATACAGATTTACAAATTTAGTGTACAGGTCCATCATCACTAAAACGTAATGGTTGCCTTTAGTCGACAAAGGCAGCTCGTTATGTCCGCGGCGACAATTTCGAATGGTCGATCACGAGAAATGGAAATGAGCGGAGCTTGTGGTCGGGGTACAGGCGAACGTCGGGACTGACAGGCCGCGCATTGAGAACAATGTTTAGAGATGTCTGCAGACATGTAGGGCCAATAAAAGAGCCGCCTAGCCCTATTCAAGGTTTTAGCATGTACGTAGTGGCCAACTGAAGGATCGCCGTGCACATGGGTCAATATGTCTTGAACCAAGGACGTCGGAATGACAATTTGCAAGACGTCGTCCGCAGGAGATTCGCGCAACAGTCTACACAAGACATTGTCATGTATAGTTAACCGACTGAATTGTGACCACAATTTCCTAACGTATGGTGATGCGTCCCGGAGCCTCCACAAAGGGAGCTTATGACCCGTTTCTACCCATGAGAGGACAGTGGCCAAGTCAGGGTCAGACCGTTGTTGTTCTGCTACTTTCCAGTCACTTTGAATTTGAATAAGGTACGCTAAGACATAATTGGGAACAGGCGTGCCTACGAGAGAATTAACATCCATTTTTGGTGTTTGCAGAGGTGTCGACGCAAGGTTTGGCTGAGGCTCGAACAATGTGGTCTGTGTGGCGACCGAAAACTTAGCGGACACCCGTTCATTGCCATTATCTTGTTGAACAACCTTAGCGTCTGCGTTGAAGTGTTTGGCACCTTCGCGGTGGCGCACACAGCAATCATAAAGGTCTAATTCGACTGCCCAACGTGCACGTCTACCCGTTGGATAGTGGTCCAAAGGGAGCCTTTTTAGTCCGACTAATGGCTTGTAGTCCGTGATGATAGTAAATGGGTGGCATGCAAGGTAGTGGCGGAAATGGCGCACTGACCACACAATGGCGAATAGTTCTCGATCAAAAGTGGACAATTTCCTTTCCGACAGACAGCACATGGCTGGCGTTTGCAATAACATGCTCCTTGCCATCCACCTGCTGTGAGAGGACAGAGCCAACTGAATACAGGGACACGTCTGTGTAAAGTAGGAAGGGTATCGAAAGGTTCGGAAACGCCATAATAGGCGGCGACTTCAATGCTTCCTTTAGGACACAAAACGATTCATCCGCCTGAACCGACCAAGTGAACGCAACACCCTTGTGTGTTAACCGGTGTAAGGGCTCTGCTGTATGAGCGAAGTTTTTTATAAACCTGCGGTAATACGAACATAAGCCTAAGAAAGCCCTGACCTGCGTGGCGGATGTTGGAGTTGGCCACACGATGGCCCAAAAACGTAACCGAGGAGCATGCCAGATGGCATTTAGATGGTTTGAGTTTAAGTCCAGCCGAACGGAAGCGTCCAAAGACGTCGCGCAAATGTTTCAGATGTTGTGCGAAGTCTGCACTGTAAACTATTATGTCGTCTAAATAGATCAAGCAAATTCTCCAATGAAGACCATGGAGCACCAACTCCATTAAGCGCTGGAAGCTAGGCGGCACGTTTGATATACCCATGGGCATCATACGGAATTGATAAAGCCCTGCTCCTGTTGAAAACGCAGTTTTTTCTTTGTCTGCCGGGTTAAGGGGTATTTGCCAATAACCTGCAGTCAAATCAATCGTGCTGAACATTTGTGCCCCATCTAGAGTGTCGTCGACCCGAGGAAGAGGGTGTGAGTCCTTGATTGTGACTGCATTGAGTCATCTGTAGTCCACACAGAACCGGTATGTACCGTCTTTCTTTCGAACGAGTACAACCGGGGCTGACCATGGGCTCTGTGACTCCTCAATGATGTCATGCTCCAAAAGCCTAGACACCTCTTCTTGTAGAATATTCTGCATTGCTGGTGATGTGCGATATGGGCATAGTTTGATTGGCGCTGCGTTTCCTGTGTTAATGGTGTGTGTGACTAAATCGGTCCGTCCGTAATCATGTGGATGTGAACTAAAAATGTCTGCAAAATCTGTCAGCAACTCCTCCTTAAGTAACGACTGCTGGTCTGCATCTAAGCAGGTGTCTGCTAAAAGCGTGTCCTGAACAGTGCGTGTTTTGTCAGTGGAGGTGGATACAGATGAAACTAATAGGTATTCATCCTGTGTTTTTCCTGTTATGGAGAAAAACTGGCCAACGGGGCATCCCGCCTCTAAAATAACCGGTTGGCTTGTCGGATTAACGATTTTAACGATACCTCTACCATTTTGAATCGACGTTAGAGTGCGCGCGATGCCTAAAGGCACAGCCTGGGGAGACTGAGGCTCTACAATACCCACATATGAATCTGTGAAGGGGTTTGCGACAGCACCGTCTTTAATTGAAACTGAGATCGTCATTTCTGACATTGATGGCACAATTACCTGTGTGATAGTGATTGCTGTGCCCTGTACTGAAATGAATGACTGTGGCGGTGAGAGAAATTCTGTAGTGTCATACAATCGAAGATGTTTGTGTGGTATATCGACCGTAACTGCGTGTTTGACCATGAAATCCCATCCGGATGGGTTGCTGTTCGTGTTATGTGAAAAATGTGAGAAAAGGTGGCATCCCCAATATGCAGAAGGGCTGTTACAGAGCCCAGTATGTCTAATGGTTGTCCTGTGACTGAGGAGGTCAACACGAATGACTTATTAATAGGTTGAGATGCCAAGGCTGGGATCGATCTACGACAGTCGTCGGTAATGAGGGATAAACCCGAACCAGTATCGACTAGAGCGTAGATTTCTGTGCCAGCCAGCGTAACTTGAATGAATGGTGTAGGTGGGGTGGATGTATAGTGCATATTATCAGAGTGGACCATCAAGTGTGCTGGAGCTGACATTTGGTCCCCAGTGACAGCTTCTACTCGTTTCCCTGTTGTGGCGAAGGAGGGGCAGTATCTCTTTTGACTGAAGAGAAATGTACATGGCGGGTAGGGGATGTATGAGAGTGTGGTGACTTTGTAACGCGGAGCTGGTGATGGTGAGCGATGGGTGCGATAAGTAGAATGCCTGTAATGTGAGTTTGGTGAGGGTGAGCGAGTGGCGTGTGGTCTGTCATCATAGACCAAATGGGATCGGGGTTCTCTTGAGGGGGAGCGGTCTGGTCTAGGGTGTGTATAATTGTGTCTATGGGGGCTATGTTGCTCGGGATGTGAATGATATGGGGTGTGTGACTCACAACACAGGGGAGGGGGAGAATAGCTGCGACGGCTCTGATGACGGGGGTCTTCATCAGATGTAGTGTGATCGTGAGAAGAGCGGCGGCGGTGCGAGGAGCTGTAGTCATCATAAGGTTGTTGCCGTCGCTCTCTTTGTAGGTGCTGTGACGGGCAGCGGCAGTCCTGACGACGATGGTGATGGTCATCCCACTCAGGCTGACGAGTCCGTGGTGTTATGTTGCAGTCGACAGCTGCGCAGGTGTGTGTAGCAGGGTTATTATAGTTTTGCATTTTTCATTAGTTTTTATTTTTATTTCGTTTTGACTTTTTGTTTTCAAATTCAGTTTAGTTTTAATTAGTTTTTAAAGTGGGTTTCCTAGTTTAGTTTAGTTTTTATTTTTTGAAAATGTTTAGTTTTAGTTTAGTTTTTATTAGTTTTAGTGTTAGTTTTAGTCTTTTTTTGTAATTTGGGTTATTTGTCAGGGGCAAGATTCAAAAAGGTCGGAAAAAGTATTGTGTAATAATAACTCAACAAAAACATCATACAATTTTAGAAAATAGCCAATAGCCTACTCATCTGGATTTAAGCAGCAAACATTCAGTGTAAAAGTAAAAAAATGACATAACATTATTTTATATTTGAATCACAGCTTATAGTGTTTTGACATCGACAACCACAACCAAAAAGTGCATTTTACCTCAAACTTGCGACTAGTTAACTTTCTAAAGAAGGCCAATCGCTTCTCGGGTCGACATTAACACACTGACAAAATTATATTCAGAATTTAAAATATTTTTATACCACTTTTTAATGTGTGATTGTGTAAAGGTGTTCACGAGATAGAGATACCAACCTTTCGCGAACTTGCTTTCAACGTCGAACGAACACTCGTTCTCATGGAGACGCGGTGTGCACGGAGGGGAGGGGCTGTGTGTGTGTGTGTGTGTGTGTGTGTGTGTGTGTGCGCGCGCGCGCATCTGAGAGACGCATGGGGAAAGGAATGCAGCTTAATGAATACGCTGCGTGTTTTAAATAGCGTTAAAAAATGAAAGACCTTGACAAAGACGAAAACTAAGGACATTTACTCTATAATTTTATTTTATTTTAGTTAGTTTTGCCAAACACACATTACAGTTTTAGTTAGTTATCGTTTTTTTGCAATGCCTCGTTTTTATTTTTATTTCAGTTAACGACAATGTTTTTTCCCTCCTAGTTTTCGTTTTTTCGTTCGTTTTCGTTAACGATTATAACCTTGGTGTGTAGTTTCTGTCATCTTGTGCTGAAGGTTGGCGATCTGTTGTGAGAGTACATCCAGGTGGTCGTCAGTCCGACGCTCATGAGACTGGCGTAAAGTATGCAGGTCCATCCGGAGGTCTGCAATGGCTGAGGCCAGATCTGCGATGGGCGTTGGCATCGCTGTTGCAGATTAAGGCTGCTGATGCACAGTCACTGGCATGATAGCCGTTGGATTGGCTATGCTGATGGCCAACTGTGCATGTTCACATTGACTGGCTATTTTTAAAGCATTGTCCAAGGTCACTGCTCCATGCTCATGTATTTTCAATTGAAGTGCAGGATCTAAGCCAGTAATAAATGTACGAAAAATTTCACAATTTCGAGCAGTGACATCATACTGAGGAAAAGCTTCCGTCACTAAACTGGTGAGCTCAGCTGCATAAACTTCGAGAGGCTCCTGAGGCTTGCAGGGACGAGCATTCAGATATGTTTGGAATGTGGCCAAAAATGTGGTACGTCCAAAAACAGCACCTAAACTGGCCTTAGTCAGATCATAGTCCGCTTTAACAGCAGGGGAGAGAGACTGCCAATATGCAAACGCGGGTCCTGAGAGCTTAGCAGGGAGAAGTTTAGCTTTATCTGGTGGTGTGGCAGAGACATTAAGAGCAACTTCAAATCTCTGAATCCAGGAGCTGAATGGTTCAGCGCTATCACCCGAAAAGGGAGCAGGAAGATCAATTCTGAAAGGCACATGTGAATTTGTACCAGCCATCACGTTATGTGGTTGCGGCTGCTCCACAATATCTTGCTCACCATCACCATCAGCATGGGGGGGTTGGGAATGGCACGTGATCTGAACTTGCAAAAATATAGCACGTAAAATATTATGGGCAATATTAACGTGCCTGCAGGTTAATGTGGCTATTTTACGTCGTTCAGAGTCAAGTAGAAAATGTCCATACTGAAAACAGAAAGATAAAAATAGCCAACCAGCGCTGCCACCAGTGTAATACTTGGATTTGCGAGTCTCAAGGAATCCGTGCTTACCGAGTATTATGCGTGGGTTCTTGGCTATTTCCTGTATCTGTCGTGGTCACTAGATAGAGGAGTCAGACCAAGACTTCTGTGCTCAGAACTCAGTGTTTATTTCAACATTTCTCTTAACTATGACTCTACATCGTTCCACCCGATTACATCGTCCATTCCTCCATCCATATCAACTCTCCTCTCTTCCTCTCTTTTTCAACTCCTCCCCTTTTCGCGTGTCTCTTACACTCGCGATATCTCGCGTACCCTCTAACTTTCTTTATACCTTCCCATTTCAATTCTTACATAAGTGTAACAAATTATTAATTATTATTCTCCACTATCGATAGGCTACTTAACCTCAGCTTAAATATAATCAGAACGTGATATGACAAAACATTGCTAGCACTTGACCTACTTGTAAAGTCTTCAACTCCCCAGCTAGTCCTTTACAATGTAACCTGTCCTCCATCTCAGCTGTCAGCCCCACGAGACGAGACACTAGATTGGGTTCACGAGAACGAAACAAGATGTTTGCATAATATTTTACAGAAATCCTCAATAACAAAATTCATGACTGGATAAAATAGTCTGCAGGTACATTTTGAAATGTTTTAACTAATAATCTTCTAATTAATGTCATTTCAGTTATACTTTATGAGTATGAATTATCAAATGCATTGAAAGACATTGAACAATTACAACCACTGTAAAAGGTTTTGCAACAAACCCAACTTACTGTACATTTATGAGCTTCCAGAACTTCTGATTGAGGCTGTGTGTGACCTCCTAATTACATTTTTTTCTGAATTGCTAAAACACTAAACCCCATTCTCTGAACCAAATTCTCAATAGCCTAAACCAATTTTTCGAATAAATCACTCTTTCTGTAAAATATTAAACAAGTTCAGGTAGTTAAAACACTGTTTGCAAATCTCATGAACTCTTTTTGCAAAACTCTCAACTCATTTTTCACTGTGATGCACGCTAAACACAGGCAGGCAAAAGTTAAACACAACTACAAAGTTATCATTGTTTACAATGACTCAAAATTGTTCACACTTATTTCTAATAATGTGACCAAACCAACTGTACATAATACAAGTCAGTCCAGAGTCCCAAAATTTACTCAAAATCTTGCACTGAATGTTGATACCAACAATGGATGGAAACAATATAAGAGGGAGAGCAGGTGTGGATAATGTTGTCAAGGCTGGATCTGCTTTAGGACACTATGGGCAAACTCCTTTTCTCCTTTTAAGCATTTATTTTAAAACGCAGTGCAGCTGCATAGCCAGCACAGTGCATAGCTGTACATGCTGATTGGCTGGTTGGCGAAACCTGCCAAAATGGGAGTGGCTACTGACTATATAAGCGTCCCATTTCGCCATGGGAATCAGGTTGAAGTAGGGCTGTCACTTTTGTGAAAAAATCATGTTCGATTTTTGAGACATAAGTGTTAATTGAATCGATTGTAAAATCGATTTTCCCTGTCTAAAGACGTTTCCATTTTAAATGCCAAATATGGGCAAATCCACGGACGACTAACAGGCATTAGGATGAACATAAAGAGGGCGCTTGAGACGCGCACAAGTTTGCAATATTCCTGATGATTTATTGGCTTGAAGCTTTGTGCACAATGACAAACAGGAGCGCAACATTCTCAAAAAACAATAAGCAGAGTGGACTGCCATAACATCAGTGAGAAACATCACTGCAGGATTCAGCATGGCTGTGTTTACGGTTAGAAATGTCAAACAAATTTCGCCTACGAAGGCGATTGTAGACCGTAGCCTGAATCTGTGTCTGTATGCATGAGACTGTCTGAATACTGGCAGAATTCACAGTTTTGTAGTAAAAAGAGACACATTATGCAGAAGTATAATCTGCTGTTATGTGTGTGTGTCAGAGTCTGCAGTCGCTGTATGACACGCGTTCGCTGCGGGCGTATCGTGACGAGCTGGACGCGCTCCGAAAGAAGGCCGTTAAAATCGATTCCTTATTTTGGTTTTCGAAACTTGCGTTGGTTGGTCTGATCGACTGTGCAATCGATTTTGGAACGTAAAGTGACAGCCCTAGGTTGAAGCGGCTGAAGCGACAGTACCTGAACGTGAAGCTTAATAGCATAGCCGTATACGCAATACTTGTTCCTGTTACTCTCAGGGAACCAAGGTTACGTTAGTAACCGAGTACGTTCCATTTCGAGAACGGTTCACTCGTATTGCGTCGCTAGACGCTATGGGAACCCATTTCAAAACGCTGTGCTATTAGCTGACGACTTCGCTCTGAACTATCGTCTGAGGCTGTGAAGCCCGAGGCTTTTAGTAGAACTAAAAGTCAAATACCAACGGGGACCAGACCAATGTCGGAGCCCACGAAGGGATACCTAGAGGTTTGGGCCCTTCAGGGGTCAAGACCTCCTAGATAGAAAGGACTAGTGCCTGCAGAGCCGGCACCTCCAAGTTGTAAAACCTCACAAATGTGGACGGCGAAGACCAGCCGGCCACTGCACAAATATCTTCAATTGGTAAACCACCATGCTCCTTGTGGATTGAGCCCTGACACCTATGGGGCATTGAAGTCCCATTGAGGCATTGAAGTCCCATTGAGGCGTAGGCCAAAGAGTCTACTATCCAACGTGACAATCTTTGCTTCATGACCGGGAGCCTTTTGGTGCGGCTGCCAAAGCATACAAAGAGCTGTTCCGACTGCCTGAACAGAGAAGAACACTCTATATAAACTCTAAGAGCCCTGACGGGGCAAAGTAGACTTAATTCTCTATCGTCTTCCGACAGGGGAAGGGCAGATAGTGAAATGACCTGGGCTCTGAACGGAGTTGAGAGCACCTTGGGTACATAGCCATGTCTTGGTTTGAGGACAACTTAGGGGTCCCCTAAGGGCCTTGAGGACCGTGGATTGGTCCCATGAGGATATAGAGGGAGGAAGAGGTGGGTTAAGCCTCCTGGCCCCCTTGAGGAAGTGTACAACCAGGTAGTTCCTTCCTAAGGATTGGCTGGCCACAGGAGCATGGAAGACTGCTAAGGCTGCCACGTATTCTTTGAGAGTGGAGGGGGTACGACCCGCGTCCAATAGCTCATGTAGAAAAGAAAGTACCAGTGGTACTTCACATGAGTTGGGGTCTAGGCATTGTCTCGATATAGCATGTCTGCTCTAACATACGCTCTTAGCGAGTGCAGGTTGGCATGTGCCCATAACAGAAGCTGCTTGGCCATGGTGTACAGGTTGCTTGACCTGAGACCACCCTGGTGATTTATATATGACACCACTGAGACACCCTGAGCTCTTAGCTTGTGTGTATGTGTTACGCCCTTATTAGGGAGCAACAATGAAGGAGGAGGAAGCATTTTCGGCAGTTACAATTACCGATTATCTTACTAGAACCAGGAAGTATGACCATATTAGCCCAGTTCTGTCAAAACTGCATTGGCTCCCTATTAAACATCGCATAAATTTTAAAATATTGCTGATCACGTACAAAGCACTAAATGGTTTAGCTCCGCAGTA
This sequence comes from Scardinius erythrophthalmus, assembly GCF_964197995.2. Taxonomy (NCBI): domain Eukaryota; kingdom Metazoa; phylum Chordata; class Actinopteri; order Cypriniformes; family Leuciscidae; genus Scardinius; species Scardinius erythrophthalmus. The sequence goes on from NC_138223.1 coordinate 32,728,157, forward strand.
CTTGAGCGAGCTCTTAACGCATTATAGTCCGTCACATCTATTGCGATCTCAAAATTCCGGCCATTTACTAATACCTAGAATATCAAAATCGACTGCTGGCGGTAGATCCTTTTCCTTTTTAGCATCAAAACTCTGGAACAGTCTTCCTACCATTGTCCGGGAAGCAGACACACTCTGCCAGTTCAAAGCCAGATTAAAGACACATCTCTTTGACCTAGCATTCACATAATACATTATAGACTTCTATAATTTAATGTTAGGCTGCATAGATTAGGTCAGCCAGAACTGGGAACACTTCCCATAAATCCTGATGTACTCGTTACATCATGAGAAGAATGGCATCTACGCTAATTTTAGTGTCTGTGTTTATCCCGAGGTTTTCCTGCAGCCTGCCGGATCCAGGCCGTATCCAGATCTGACGAAGGACCTTCGCCTTGACCGATGACAACGCAGTGCTGAAGTGCCAACTAGTCTCTCCCTATGGAGGATCCCTCTACCACTATACAGATAAGGCGTTGTCGGGAAAATTCGTTTCACGTTCCTACCCCAAAGCAACAAAATAAAATAAAATTCTTTATCAAAATTTATAAGGAAAGACAAGTACTTTGTTTAGGCTTGGCTTGTAGGGAATTCCAAACCTGCGTATTTTCAAACGCACATAACTATAGAACCCATTCTAAATGCGCATGTGAACGCCATCAGCGTTTCTCACAGGTTCGCGTTTAAAGTCTGTGTAGAGGGAATGGTGTCGTCTTAGCGGCCCCTAATTTAATAACAAATAATCGTTGCGACGGAAGCAAATCAATCAAAGCTAACTTTAGATGGAAAATAACTTAACTCTGCTATAAAGCCAAAACAATCTCTGTTACCTTAAATTATACGCTTATCTCTGTAAAGCTGCTTTGAAACAATCTACATTGTTAAAAGCACTATATATAAAAAAAAAAATAAAAAAAAAATACTCTCTTTATTTTCCATTCTTCATTACACAGTCTAACTCCAAACTCTATTAATACGCCGCAATGCCGATCAACATCTCGGTCCTGGCCAGGGATTGATGTGACAAGAAGGAACGCTTACTAACTGAGCACGCGAAACAGGAAGCTCTTATCGATAGGCACACCTGTGCACCCAATCCACCTGATTACCACGTAGCTCTGCAACGCACCTGTAGGGGGGAGCGCAAACACACACACACACGGCAGAGAAGATAATACAAAGTACAGCCGTCAACACTGTCAACACTGCCCCTGCTCCCTCTTTACTGGCATCTACCTGAATCTTAAATGTTTTTTTCCAGCTGAGGTGCCATTAGGACAGGTGTCGTAGTTAACAACGTTTACACTGCCTCAAAGGCATTATGACAAGACTCAGACCAAACAAACAGGGCTTAAGCTTTCAGTAGGTCCGTTAAAGGGGCAACAACCGTAGAGAAGTTCCTACAAATACAGCGGTAGAAACCCACCAGACCCAGAAAGCTCATTAATTCCTTCTTAGTAGCAGGAACAGGATATTCATCTATTGCTCTTGTAGCAAGTTGGGAAGAGAAAAGTATTGATTGTGTCTTGGGTTTGTATGATGAACTTCCCAAAACTATTTTTCTTTGTGGTTGGGAACTATCGGTTGGGGTGTTTGTTGTGTGGGACATTTATCAGTGTTGCACGCTATGCGTTTGGAGTGCGTGAGTTCTCTTACGAGAGTTCTCTCGTACTGCGTTTTGCTTAAAACGCTATGGGAAAAGTCTCTTTTCGCGAAAACACTGAAGCAAAAAATTATCCTTAATTTTCATATATGTAAAACGCGTTGCGGCAGCAGCAGACAGCTGAAGCAAGACGGCTTGTCTGCTCATTGGCTGCTCTGCGGCAACTGCATAAGCCTATCGAGCGCAGGCTGATGCAACATCAGGCCAATGAGGGCGCTTCACGCCCTTCTCGCCACTTCCCGCCGAAACGGGCGTGGCTTATCCCTATAAAAGGAGCTCGAAAAGGCTGATTCACTCAATTTTGTTCTCTTCAGCGGAGCACACGCATCGCTGGATCACGGAAGCAAGCGTCGTCGAAGCAAGCATCTCAGCGGGACGTGCCCTCGAAGCTGCTGGCCAACGCCGCCTTCTACAGCCGTACCTACTGCGCTTTCCGACGCATCATATCCTTTCATTATTGCTCTGTTTTTCTGTGTGTGCGTGTGGTGTTTCAGTACACTCACCCCCTAAAAGAGCTGCGTCTTTTTCAAGATGCCTTCTTGCGGCTCGTGCAGAGCCCCACTCGCCGAGGGAGACAACCACCTCATCTGTGTTTCCTGCCTCGGTGAAGACCATGCAGCGCTCGCGCTCGCTGACGGCGGCTGCCCTCACTGCGAGCTTTTGCCGATGGTGGCTCTGAGGACCCGCCTGGCATCCTTCGCGAAGCCTGCATTCACCGCCGCGATGCCGCGCCGGAAGAAACGGCGCTCGCAGCGGATCCCGGAACCCGCTCCAGCCCGACTTAGCTCGCCGGTTCGCCCGCTAGCTTCACCGGCCTCGCTCGAATCACTCCCCGATGCTCAGCGCCCGCAGTCTGCCGCCGCTTCATCTGAGGGAGCCGTTTCAGAGGCCGCGTCGGCGGATAAGGATTCCTGTTCTCTCCTGGCTTCGGACAGCGAGGATTGGGCGGTCTCTGAGGATCCCGCGCCTCCTGCCCAAAAGCCCTCGGTGAGAGCTAGCATCGAGACGGAGCTCATGCGGATACTCGCGCTGGCCGCGACGAGCCTCGGCCTCGAGTGGTCTGCACCGGAGCCCCCCTCTCGCACCCGGCTAGATGGTAGCTTCCTCCCCGGTGAGCGCTCTTCTCCAGAATCAAAGCCCGCTCCTTTTCTTCCTGAGCTACATGAAGAAGTTGCGAAGGCCTGGAACGCGCCCTACTCTGCGCGGACGCGCTCATCTGTGTCGCCTGCATTTTCCTCGCTGGATAATGCCAAAGACCGAGGCTACCTCTCTCTGCCGCCGGTGGAACAGGCGATAGCGACACACCTTTGCCCGCCCTCTGCTGGACGGCGGACTAAAGCGGTGTTGCCTTCGAAAGCCTGCCGCATGACGTCATCACTGCTCGCGAGAATTTTCTCCTCTGCTGGGCAAGCAGCGTCAGCGTTACACACCATGGCTACCTTGCAGATCTTCCAGGGAGATCTCCTCCGTAAGTTGGATGAGATGGGACCTGATGCTGTCTGTTTGGCGGATCTAAGGAGTGCTTCGGACCTTACGCTCCGAGCTACCAAGGCTGCCGCGCAAGCAATGGGACGGTGTATGGCTTCCGCTACTGTCGCTGAAAGGCACTTGTGGCTAACGCTCACGGAGATGGCGGATTCCGAGCGCACAGCGTTTCTCGATGCCCCGCTGTCTTCCGCTGGCCTCTTCGGTTCTTCTCTCTCCGAGTTCGTGGAGAGATTTACCGAGGCCCAGAAAACGTCCCAAGCCTTCAAGCACTTCCTCCCGAAGCGCTCTGGTTCGGCGGCGAGTCGTGGAAGACGGACCCCGCGGAGCTCTCAGCCTCAGCCCCCTACTTCGGCCTCATCTTCGCAGCAGCCGCAACAGCGCAGCGCGAGACCCCGCTCTCGATCAGCCGCCCGGCGCCCTGCCGGGCCGCGACCGAGGATTGTGGTGAAACCTGAGGTTCCGAAGAAATCCTAGCACCACTAGGAAAGCGCAGGTGTGTGAGTCCCGTTGCGGCCGGCCTCTCACCCAAGCGCCTCGCTGTTTCAGCCCCAAGATTCGCGGCTGTTCCAGTGCTATCTGCAGAGCGCAAGCCTGTTCTTCTGCCCGCTTGCCTGCACACAAAAGCCGTTTTTACGGCTACCCAGATATATCCCAAAACGAGTGTGATTTCTGGTGTCCCGGCCACGGCCGATGGTGCTATAAATGTAGTATCGATGCCCACCCCCCCGTGCCCATCGTTACACACAAGCACAGCCCTACACTTAGGGCTCGCGCGAATAAAATCGACTCAGTTCGATTGCGCTTCCAACATAGTAAAAGTGCCCACTGCCCAGTGCCCACAAACACTATGTCTATCAGATCACAGGCTCTCCGTAAAAGCGAGACCTGTGAGCGCGCGCGCTGCCAGCACAGGCGGCGCGCCCAAATTAGTATATGTGCCCGCTCTCAGCCCACATGTACTTGCACACATGAGTCCCACGGGACTCTCGCAGCCCTCCCTCACTCAGCTAAACACTGTTGTGGGGTCGAGGGCGAGCGTTCCGCCCGCTGTACCAAGCGCGCCCCCTGCCTCGAATGCCACAGGCGAATCGCCTACGTTTGCGAGTCCCGTAGCACCTCTGTCGCACGGCGATCAGAGCGAGCTCCGTATCCGGCCCTTAGCCAACCATGCAGAAGCATGGGCAGCGCTTCCAGGGGTTTCGGACTGGGTCTTAGGCATTATAGAGAAAGGCTTCTCGCTACAGTTTTTTCGACGCCCTCCACGCTTTACAGCGCGCGTCGAAACTTCGGTGCCGTTGAAAGTAGCACACCTACTTCGCGCCGAAATATCAAAACTGATAAGCAAGGGGGCGATAGAATGCGTTCCCCGTGCGCAAAGCGAACAGGGGATGTACAGCAGATACTTTCTAGTCCCCAAAAAGGACGGCGGTATCAGACCTATTCTGGATCTAAGACGACTGAACAGAGTATTAGTGAAACGCAGTTTCAAAATGCTCTCGACCAGCAAAATTCTCGCGCAGGTTCGCCGAGAAGACTGGTTCATATCGATAGATCTGAAGGACGCGTATTTTCAAATACAAATAGCGTCGAACCACAGGCAATACTTGAGATTCGCCTTCGAAGGTCAGACATACCAGTATACAGTCCTGCCTTTCGGCTTGTCCCTGGCACCTCGCACGTTTACGAAGTGCATGGACGCGGCGCTCGCCCCTCTCAGAAACAGAGGCATGAGAGTGCTGAACTATTTGGACGACTGGTTAATCCTAGCCCAATCACGATCTCAGCTCTTAGAGCACAGAGCCATTTTACTCGATCACCTCGAGAATCTGGGTATCACGGTCAATTGGGTGAAGAGTTCACTGATCCCCGGTCAAACGATTTCGTTTCTGGGGGTAGTTCTGGACTCACTGTCTATGACAGCACAGCTGTCGCCACAGCGCGCGCTGAGTGTTCAGAGCGCGGCGAAGTCTTTCCGCTGCGGCGCTTTAACCCCGCTCAGGAAGTTTCAAAGGATGCTGGGTCTTATGGCCTCAGCATCATCAGTTCTCCAGTTGGGCTTGCTCCGCATGCGCCCGCTGCAGTTCTGGCTGAAAGCACGGGTACCGCGCGGAGCATGGGTAAACGGTCGATTGCGCCTCAAGGTCAATCAGGACTGTGTCACAGCCCTGGTACCTTGGTTGGCGAACGACTGGTACCGGTTAGGTGTAAGCCTGGGGACTTCCTCGAAGGTTACGATGGTGTCGACAGACGCATCCACCTCGGGATGGGGAGCGCTGCTCGAGGGCAGACCGTGCTTCGGCCTGTGGTCGGAACGAGAAAAGCTCCAACACATAAACTGCCTGGAAATGATGGCAGTACACAACGCGCTGACGCGTTTTTGTCCCTACATCATGGACCGACATGTCATAGTCCGTTCGGACAATATGGCGGTAGTGTCCTATATAAATCGCCAAGGCGGTCTGAAATCAGCGTCCCTGTACAGACTGGCGAAACGCCTCCTAATATGGGCTCAGCACAACTTACGCTCGCTGAGAGCAGTGCATGTGCCCGGACTTCGGAATGTGGGCCCGGACAGACTGTCCAGGAACAACATTCCCCCAGGAGAGTGGTCTCTACACCCACAAACAGTCCGGCTGTTATGGGAGAGATTTGGCAGAGCGGAGGTGGACCTATTCGCGTCCCACGAAAACGCTCACTGCCCCGTGTTCTTTTCAAAGACCAGCAGCGCGCTGTCCCGAACGTGGCCGCGCTGCCCGCTGTATGCGTTCCCCCCCGTCTCACTCCTGCCACAGGTGCTGGAACGGATCAGGGAAACAAAATGCCCAATACTGCTTGTGGCACCGTTCTGGGACAACCAGGCGTGGTTTCCGGCTCTGATGCAGTTAGCAGACATCGCTCCATGGCCAGTGCCGGTGAGGAGAGACCTCCTCTCGCAAGCCTTGGGCTCGATTTGGCACCCACACCCGGAGTTGTGGTCCCTTCATGTGTGGGCACTCAACGGATATCCGTTGGTCTCACAGGGGGAGTCTTAAATACCATCACTGAGGCTAGAGCGCCGTCGACCCGGCGGCTCTATGCTTCGAAGTGGTCGGTTTTCTCCAGCTGGTGTACGGCTCGGAGTTTTTCACCCCTCGAATGTGAGGTAACGGAGGTTCTCTCCTTCTTGCAAGAGCTGTTGGATAAGGGCAGATCCCCTTCCACGCTTAAAGTGTATGTGGCGGCTATCTCAGCGTTCTCTGGTTCAGCGCTAGGTCAGTCACTGGGAAAGAATGATTTAGTCATCCGCTTCCTCAGGGGAGCCAGGAGACTGAATCCGCCCAGACCTCCTTCAGTCCCTATTTGGGACCTCTCTACAGTCCTGGCGGCTATGAAAAGTGCCCCTTTTGAGCCTATTCAGTCTATCAGCCTCAAACACTTATCTCTTAAAACAGTGTTTTTGATGGCTCTCGCTTCAGTGAAGCGCATAGGCGACCTGCACGCGCTCTCTGTGAGCCCGTCGTGCTTGGAATTTGGTCCTAATGACTCTAAGGTCATACTCAAACCTAAGCACGGCTATGTGCCGAAATCCCTCAACACGCCTTTTCGGGCTCAGGTTATTTCCCTGGCTGCCCTGCCGGCGTCAAGTGAGGAGGGGGACTCGAGGTTTCTTTGCCCAGTTAGGGCTTTAAGAACTTATGTATCCCGCTCTGCTGCCTTCAGACAGACAGAGCAGCTCTTTGTCTCGTTCAGCGGTCGTTCCAGAGGAACGGCTGTGTCGAAACAGAGTCTGTCCAGATGGATAGTTGACGCCATAGCACTGGCTCATACTGCTAAAGGCATTCAATGCCCGTTGGGAGTTAGAGCGCACTCCACGAGAGGCGTTGCTTCCTCGTGGGCTTGGTCTAGCGGGATTCCCTTACAAGATATATGTATGGCGGCAGGCTGGGCCTCTCCGTCTACATTTATTAGGTTTTATAACCTAGAGGTTCCCGCCCTGCAGGCTAGGCTTTTGTCAGTGTAATCTGCCTACAGGCGCTATGCGCTGCCGATTCTACTGGGCAAACTACGTAAGACCCATGTTTTCCCGCAGTAGTGCAGGCTCCCTGCCCTGGCTATGTGATGACGTATTCGTGTCTTAGGACATGTCTATATAAGGACGAAGGAAACCCCCTTTCGTCTTTAGACTTTCCCCGTGAGGTAATGTAGCCCACGGACGCTATAGTTTAGGGAATTTAGGTTTCCTCCCTTATTCCCTGACTCTGTGTGAGTCTATCCGGTGATTATGCACTGTATGCCTGAACTAGCTTCCGGTGATTGGTGTTTTTGTCCCGGCACGCACGGCGTTTTGCAAGGGGTTCCCATAGCGTTTTTAGCAAAACGCAGTACGAGAGAACTCTCGTAAGAGAACGTACTCGGTTACTAACGTAACCTCGGTTCTCTCTAGAAGAGGGAACGAGTACTGCGTTCCCTGCCGTGCGTTTGGTTTGCTCTGGTTCGCTTCAGCGATCAAAATTGAGTGAATCAGCCTTTTCGAGCTCCTTTTATAGGGATAAGCCACGCCCGTTTCGGCGGGAAGTGGCGAGAAGGGCGCGAAGCGCCCTCATTGGCCTGATGTTGCATCAGCCTGCGCTCGATAGGCTTATGCAGTTGCCGCAGAGCAGCCAATGAGCAGACAAGCCGTCTTGCTTCAGCTGTCTGCTGCTGCCGCAACGCGTTTTACATATATGAAAATTAAGGATAATTTTTTGCTTCAGTGTTTTCGCGAAAAGAGACTTTTCCCATAGCGTTTTAAGCAAAACGCAGTACTCGTTCCCTCTTCTAGAGAGAACCGAGGTTACGTTAGTAACCGAGTACGTTACGTCATCCTCAGTTTGCGGATGGACGCTGGCGAGGAAAGACGCACTTATTTTCTCTCGCTCTTCCTACTTAATGTTGGTATGTAAGAGGAGTTCATTCAAATAAAGTTCATTGATCATTGAGTACAATGTTATATTGAATCGATTGTACACATGCATATTGTGTATTTTGAGTTTTGTGTGAGCTTTATCGGACGCACGTGGAGTGAACGTGCGTAATGTAATGTATCTGCTATATAATGTTAAATATGTATACAAGTGAGTTACGTCATCCTCAGTTTGCAGATGGACGCTGGCGAGGAAAGACGCACTTATTTTTTCTCGCTCTTCCTACCTAATGTTGTGTGTGATGTGGGAAGAGGTTGACCAATGTGGACAGTAAGATGTACAATATGTCTACACCAGTCTTGGGGAGGGGTAGAGGTTTCATCAGCTCAGATGGTGTTGTGAGACGTAAAGAAAATGATCAGATTCGTGATATTAATTTAGGCTCTTCACAAATGGAAGGAAAAGTCAATGCTGGTGCTTCATCTTTTACACCTGCCCCAATATGTGATGATTTTCGTTTGCAGATAACAGAGCTACTTGAAGAGCTTGGTAGCCAAATTGGCGATAGTATTTTGGACCGGCTCTGAGCTGATCGTAGTCCTTCTGCTCTGGGGCATCAGACTGCCCCCGAACCAGCTAAAAGCGATCTAGCTAGCACTACACTTGACTTATCCAGGTTGAATCTTATTGTACGTTCTGACAATAGGAGCCCTCCTATTTTCCGTGGTGATGGTACGGATAAACATACTGTTCATGAGTGGATAGAGTTAATGGAGGTTTACTTACAGAAGTTTGATCGCCCGAAAGCAGAGCATTCCATTGAGATTTTGAACCACCTTTTGGGTAGAGCTAAAAACATTGTAAAAGGGGGGCTAAAAAGTAATCACTCACCTGACATGGTTGTTACCCCTGAAACCATTTACAAAATGCTCTTACGCTATTTCAGTGAGACCCCAGAATCTTGTCTTCCACTGGCAGACTTCTATTCTACAATGCCATATGCCAAAGAAAGCCCTGTCGACTATTGGGTCCGTCTCAATAATGTGGCCGAAATCGCTGATAATCACCTTCAGAAAGAGGGTAGTCGAATGAAGAACATTTCACAGGAAATCGCAATGATGTTCATTAGAAACTGCCCTAATGTTGAACTTTCTAGTATGTTCAGCTACAAGCCTATCACGAAGTGGTCATCAGCAGAGGTGCAAGAAGCAATTGACGAGCATCAAAGGGAGCTGAGAACCAAGAAACCACATCCTTACTCTTTCCCTGGCAATTCATTTCAAGTAGCAACTGCCGCCGTCAGCCACACAGAGACCTCTACAGTGGACAACACTGCAGTTAACTCAGCAGCGTGCATCCCCAGTACCCATGCCACAAAGCCTGAGATCGCCACAGCGCCTCCACACACGGCCTTGACTGACACTGGTACATTAGAGCGCGTGCTCAGCATGCTGGAAAGAGTGCTCGAACGCACTAATGCACAGGCTGCTTCTGATAGACCGCAAATACCTTCTTGGTCTCGTCCATCCAAATGTCGTGTTTGTGGTGAGAGAACCCATTCCACACGGTCACTCTGCATGTCTGAGAAAAGATGTCTAAACTGCTTAGAAGTTGGATACCAGCGCAGGGATTGCCCTAAGAGAAGTGCTGAGTATGGGAGCCGCTCCCAGATTCAGGGAAACTGACACGCCTGCACTTGGGAGGGGATATTGTGGGTGAATAAGTTCAGACCCTCCAAGATGATGCATCAAACATATATGAGTCGACTTGTAAGACAGTTACTAGTGATAATGTGGTCCTGTTTCAGAATGTGACGCAGCTGGCACGGGCAGACAGCCTTTTCTACACCGACGTTCTAGTCAATGACAGCATTCCCTTGAGAGCATTGTTAGACAGTGGCTCTATGGCTTGCACCATCAGTGAAGTTGCAGAATCTCGCTTATTGGACGCAGGTATGTCTCTGGATCAGTGTGAGATGCAGGCCAATATTATGCTGATTGGATGTGGTGGTGTTCAGGTTACGCCGAAATGTATATATCAGCTGAAGATGAGAGTGTACGAGTATGAAGTCAGTGTACCCACGCTGGTTGTTACAGGACAGCGGGAAGATTTGATACTGGGCACCAACATCCTTAAATTCATCTTGAGCCAGTTTAAGCAGAGACCCACATACTGGCGTGTCGTAAATAGGCCTGAATCAACGAAAGATGCTGAGGTTGAGCAGTTCCTTAATGTACTTTCTGGTCTTAACAGATGGAGAGGTGATGAGATGCCTGACATCATTGGCAAGGCCAAACTGGTTCAAGCTGTCACGTTGCTGCCAAGGCAGGAGCACCTGGTGTGGGCCAAGCTCCCTCCTACAACACCTATTTCGGAGGGTAGTGCAGTGTTGATTAAGCCGACTAAGTCACCAACCCATAAGAAGGATGTCATCATGGGACGTGTGGTGGTTTCTATGACTGCTGACAGGTGGGTGCCAGTTAGGATGCTTAACCCAACCGACAAGCCAATCACTTTGAGGAAGAATTCTAAAGTAGTCAACGTCTCTCCATGTGTGGCATTAGAAGATTTGGAAATGGATGGGGAGCAACTCTTTGATACTGTTAAAGCCCAGAGTCAAACTGTGCATGACGGATCACACAACCCAGACTTCCAGCATGTCTTAGAGAAAATGGGATTGAGTGACTTGGACATTGATTCTTGCGAAGCGTCACTTCAATGGAAATTTCAGCTATTGCGCTTGGTCCAGAAGTATGAACATGTATTCTCAAAACACAAGCTAGACAGCGGGAGAGCAAGAGACCTTGTGCATCGCATCCACCTGTCTGACCACCGGCCTTTCCGTTTGCCCTATCGGCGTGTGCCGCCAGGGCACTATCAGAAGTTACGGCAAGTACTGTCAGAGATGGAAGAGCGTGATCTCATTCGTAAATCCAGCAGAGAGTGGGCCTCCCCCTTGGTTCTCATGTGGAAGAAGAGTGGAGACCTACGTATCTGCGTTAATTACCGTTGGCTAAATTCACGCACTATTAAGGATGCGCACCCTCATCCTCATCAAGCCGACTGCCTCGCTGCTTTGGGAGGGAATGCATTGTTCAGTGCAATGGACCTTACGTCCGGCTTCTACAACATCTCCATGTGTTAGGAAGAACTTACAGCCTTTACCACACCTCTAGGGCTCTATGAGTTCAATCGTCTTCCACAGGGACTATGCAACAGCCCAGCGAGTTTCATGCGGCTTATGATGAGTATATTCGGCGACCAAAACTTCCTTACTCTGCTTTGCTATTTGGATGATCTTCTGGTTGTAGCTCCCACTGAAGAAAAGGCCTTGGAAAGGTTGGAGATGGTCTTCGAGAGATTGAGTGCTCACGGGTTGAAGTTGGCGCCAAAGAAATGCTACTTCCTTAGAAGGAGCGTCAGGTTCCTCGGCCATGTTGTGAATGAGAATGGAGTTGCGACTGATCCTGACAAAGTTGCTGCCATTATGGCTGTCACTGAAAAGGATATCATGATGGATGATGGGGTCTAACCTTCCCAAAGAAAGATCAAGTCCTTTTTGGGTATGGTCATGTATTACCAACGGTTCATCCCCAACTGTTCCAGCATCGCCAAACCGCTCTTCACACTAACCGCTGCAACCAAAGGGAAAAATGGATTTTCAAGGGGTCCTGCTGTTTTTAGGAAACTCAGCTCGTCAGATTGGACTAGAGAATGTGCCTTATCCTTTGAACAGCTTAAGTCGGCTCTTGTGGACTCTGTAGTGTTAGCGCACCCCGATTTCGCCCGGCCATTTATCCTCTATAGGGGCAGTATTGTCACAAGTCCTTGAAGGAGAGTCCAAGGCACGACCTATTGCCTTTGCTAGTAAGGCTCTTACACGAGCTTAGTCCAACTACCCTGCGCACCATCTTGAGTTTCTGGCATTAAAGTGGTCCATATGCGATAAATGTAGCCATTGGCTAAAGGGAAATACTTTCACATTCTAGACAGACAACAATCCGTTGACCTACATTTTAACAAAGCCGAAATTAGACGCATGTGAACAGAGGTGGGTAGCTAAGTTGGCCCCGTACACCTTTGACATCCAGTACATACCGGGCACAAAGAATGTGGTTGCCGATGCTCTGAGCCGTCAGCCGTTTGTTCCCAGTCTTGTGAGCCATAGATTAGTGACAGAACCCTACAACCTTTTGCTTGAACAGTCTGAACAAATAAGGAAAGGCACAGTGTAGGATTCCTTAAGGCTCAGCGCAAATAGCCAAAGTGTTGGACATTCGTCAGAACAATGTTCCTTGTCTTCTGATCAGGTCTCTGCTATCTTCGAAGCTCATGCAAAGTGGGATGTGGGAGCAGAGGGGAGAGTCCTTTCTTGGCTTGCTCAAGAAAACAAACAAATTTTGCCTGCTGGTCAGAACCCCTTACCAGTCTTCTCACTAGAGGAGCTTCGGGAGAAGCAAGAAGGTGACCATGTGCTCTCAAGAGTTCTCTTCTATGTATGCAGAGGTAAGAGACCGTCTCGGAGAGAAAGAGCTAAGGAACTTTTCAAGGCCTTGAAACTGTTGAAGCAATGGGACAGATTAAAGCTGTTGGATGGCATCCTGTACCGTATCTGCAAGGGACCAGTGACTAAGTTTACACGTTACCAGTTCATAGTTCCTGATTCACTGGTCAGTGAAGTCTTGCGCGGCATCCACGATGAGGCAGGCCTTCAAGGTCAAAGAAGGACGTTATCTTTGTCAAGACAGAGGTTTTCTTGGGTTGGAATGGAGAGTGACACCCGTGATTATGTGAGACGCTGTCAACGTTGTGTGGTCAGCAAAACTGAACCTGAGGGAAGGGCCCCTTTAGAGAGCATCCAAACTATCCATCCACTAGAATTAGTCTGTGTAGACTTCTGGTCTGCTGAGGATTCTTCTGGCAAGAGTGTTGATGTACTTGTGGTAACGGACCACTTCACGAAAATGGCTAATGCGTTTCCGTGCAGGAACCAGTCAGCATCCCAAGTCACTCGTCAATTATGGGACAAGTTCTTCTGGGTTTATGGATTTCCACTAAGAATCCACTCGGACCAAGGAGCAAACTTTGAAAGCCGGTTGATCAAGGAACTGTTGTAGATTGCTGGCGTACAGAAGTCACAAACCACGGCATATCACCCAATGGGTAACGGCCAAGTCGAGAGGATTTAATCGCACCTTGAGCAATATGATCAGAGCATTGCCTCCGAAAGCCAAACAGGACTGGCCACAAATGCTGCAAACCCTGATGTTTGCTTACAACTGTACTGCCCATGAGTCAACTGGCTTTGCCCCATTTTTCCTCATGTATGATTTGATGTTCCAGACTGTAGATCGGGATAACAACGTCACAGGCTATGACCAGTATGTGAAAAAAATTAAGGATGATCTGAGGGAAGCTATGTTACTTGCTCAGGCCAACAACACTGCGAGTCAACAATGGCAATCTGAGCATTACAACAAAGACGTCAAAGGCCAAGATATAGAGGACGGAGACTATGTTGCTTGCCAATATAGGAGCGCGTGGACGGCGCAAGCTGGTCGACAAATGGGACTCAACTGTGCATGTTGTGGTATCTGTGGATACAAGGTGTCATACTTACCGTGTAAGGAACACCAGGACCAATCAGGAGAAGGTGGTTCACAGGAACTTGCTTTTACGCGCAAATTTCTTACCTGTTGACGTGAGGAAGGATTGTGTTGAACCGGCTTCCGAAGACTCCGGGTCGGACTTTGAGACAGATGACTCTATGATCGACAAAACTATAAATGAATTAGAGGATGTTGTAAATGAGATTGAAGGAGCAGTTCATTCTCCAGCTTCTCCGTCAACCCCATCAAATGCAGAGGAAACCAGAGGTCTAAGTTTCGGACCAGTATCGGAGCATGTCCTTGATGGAACGGACATTGAAAGTGAGAGTCAGGGAGAAGTTCAGAGTTCAGAATCTGACCCTTCCGATGGAGCAGTACATTCTCCAGCTTGTCAATTGAGCCCTTCAATGGAAGAGGAGACCACTCAGACCAGAGATTCAGATTTCAGATCAGGATCGGAGCATGTCCTTAATGGAATAGATGATGAAATTGTGAGTTGGGAAAAAGTTCAGAGTCCTGCATCTGACCTTCATGATATGAATGTTGAGGAAGTTGAACGTGACATGGAAGAGTCAAAACCCAAACCAGTTCCTGGAGAAGTAGTTCAGCCTTCATCTGATATGACTCACACAGTCAGAACTAGGGCTGGCAGATTGATTAAACCAGTTGATAGACTGATTCAAATTATGACCCAGAAAACCCTCTTACGTAGCCCTTCGCTTAGCCTTCTATGGTCAAAATCTTCTTAAGTGGCATTTGAGTTCTCCAGTCATAATAATTCATTTGGGGTAAAATATTAGTGGTGATCATTTGAGTATCTTTGGAGTAGTGTTTATGGCACTTCTTTTTGCGGGTGGGTACTTGAGAGTCTGGCCAACTTTCTTTTGTCATTCACCCAGTTGAGTTGGGTGACAGGGTTGTTGCGTGCAGATACTGTGGTTTTCAGAGTGTGATCACATCCCCAATGTCGATTAGTCACTAGTATTAGATTAGTTTTGTGAAGTTCAGGGGGGTGAATGTAGCAAGTTGAGAAGAGAAAAGTATTGGATTGTGTCTTGGGTTTGTATGATGAACTTCCCAAAACTATTTTTCTTTGTGGTTGGGAACTATCGGTTGGGGTGTTTGTTGTGTGGGACATTTATCAGTGTTTTGCGCGCTATGCGTTTGGAGTGTGTGAGTTACGTCATCCTCAGTTTGCGGATGGACGCTGGCGAGGAAAGACGCACTTATTTTCTCTCGCTCCTCCTACTTAATGTTGGTATGTAAGAGGAGTTCATTCAATTAAAGTTCATTGATCATTGAGTACAATGTTATATTGAATCGATTGTACACATGCATATTGTGTATTTTGAGTTTTGTGTGAGCATTGGACGCACGTGGAGTGAACTAACTGTTGATTTGTGCACAGTATGTGATGTGGGAAGAGGTTGGCGCAACAAAAAATATTGATCAAATTGTCCCATATGTTTCCAGGTATGTTTAGTTCTTCAATTGAACCAGTATAACGTGATCTAATTTTTGTAATTTGGGTTTATAATGTATATGTGGATTGTGCTTTTGAGCAGATATTGTATATTTATTTCTCAGATTCTGTAATACATTATATCATGTTACATCCATCTATTACACTGGTTTTGCAGTTCTATAGAGTATAATGTGGATGTGCCTGATGTTTTGAGGGAATATTTGTTTGTCGATTTGTAAAAGAAAAAACAACAACATCATTCTTATGTGTTATTACTGATATGTTTGAAGAATATATACACATCCAGCCATTTTATTACTTTATTTTTCCTTTAACAAAAGAAATGTATTATTTGCACAATAATGTATCTGCTACATAATGTTAAATATGTATACAAGTGAGTTACGTCATCCTCAGTTTGCTGATGGACGCTGGCGAGGAAAGACGCACTTATTTTCTCTCGCTCTTCCTACTTAATGTTGTGTGTGATGTGGGAAGAGGTTGGCGCAACGAAAAATATTGATCAAATTGTCCCATATGTTTCCAGGGAGGGTCAATAAATTCAGCTGTTTTGAAGCCATCCTGTTGTCTGCTGTGTGAAATTCGTTATGTGCTGAATGGGATCTGCTACACTCTCACCTTCTCCCTCACTGGATGCTCCTGTCCTTGCCCCACTACCTTACCAAGATATGTTACTGTCGCTCCTGCAAACTCTCACTTAGCCAGATTCAGTGTAAGATTTGCTTGAGAGAGGCGGACTAAAAGCAAGCGTAAACGATTAAGGTGATCTGACCATGTATCACTTACCACGATCGTATCATCCAAATAAACTGTCACGCCTTTTAGTCCCGTGATAATCCTGTTCATCATTCTTTGAATAGTCACCGGTGCGTTTCGAATAACGAAACTCATAACCCGGTAAGAAAATAATCCATTTTGTGTTATAAACGATGAAACCTCACGCACACGCTCTGTCAGCGGAATCTGCCAACAGCCTTTCAGTAAATCTAATTTTGTCACAAATTTTGCGGCACCGACCTGATCGACACAGTCCTCCATTCTCGGCAGAGGAAAGGAGTCTGGTCTTGTAACAGAATTCAGTTTCCTATAATCTGTCCAAAAACGGAATGTACCATCAGATTTTTTTAACTAATAAACACGGCGAGGACCAGCTGGAAAAGGAAGGCTCTGCTAGCTTTTTATCCAGTAAATGCTGGACTTCCTTTTCCAAAACCTCTCGTTTATTCAGCGGAACCCTGTAAAAACGCTGACGAACAGGAGCAGCCTCGCCTATCTCAATATCATGCTCCAACTCTGTCGTTCCCTCTTCTAGAGAGAACAGAGGTTACGTTAGGTAACCGATTACGTTCTCTTACGAGAGGTTCTCTCGTATTGCGTAAGTAGCTTACGCTGCGTGAACACCCTTGTCAACGCCGTGCGCGCCCAGCATTCACTAAATGAGTCCCAGGGAAAGCCCGGGGAACACGCTGAGAGGGAGCTGGGCGGCCTTAAAGGCTAGCACAGTACACAAGCACACATTAGGGAGCTCAGAGCGGCACCGCCGGTCTGAACTGACAATCCCTGTATAGCGCAGCTCAACCAGCAGAGCTAAATCAACCACAGTAGCCGGCGCACAGATAGTGGGGTTCATCCTCCTGGCTCCCTTAAAGAAGCGGGTGACGAACTCGTTCCTTCCTAATGCCAACCCAGCTCTGAGTCAATGAAAGCTGAGATGGCCGCCACATAAACCTTGAGCGTGGAAGGGGACCTGCCCGCGTCCATCATCTCTTGAAGGAAACAGAGTACTTGCGGTACCCCACAAGCTTGTGGATAAAGCCCCTTGGCAGTGCACCATTTATTAAACACGACCATTTGGACGCGTAGAGCTGTCTCGTAGAGGGGGCTCTAGACTGCGTGATCGTGTTCATAACCCCTCTCGGCAGGTCAATGGGTATCCGTTGAATCTCCATGCATGCAGAGACCAGTGCTCTGGATGGGGATGCCAGATCGAGCCGCGGGCTTGAGAGAGAAGGTCTCTTCTCGCCGGTATCGGCCAGGGGACTGTGTCTGCCAGCTGTACTAGCTCTGGGAACCAAGGCTGGTTCTCCCAGTACGGGGCTATGAGGAGCACTGGGCGGCGCGCTTCCCTGATTCTCCTGATGACTTGTGGCAACAGGGAGACCGGGGGAAAATCATATAGCGGGCCGCTGGGCCAGGTCTGGGCCAGCGCGTCCTCGTTCTTCGTAAAGAACTTTGGGCAGTGAGCGTTGTCTTTTGACGCAAAGAGGTCGACTTTCGCTTTGCCAAAATGGCGCCACAGTGACTGGACTGTTTGAGGGTGTAGAGACCACTCCCCAGGGGGAACGTTGTCCCTGGACAGTCTGTCGGGGGGCCTCGTTCAGGTGGTCAGGCACATGCGCGGCTCTCAGTGAGTGCAGAGAGTGCTGAGCCCACACGAGGAGGCGTTCTGCCAGGGTGTAGAGCATCTTGGATCTGACACCGCCCTGGCGATTCACGTAGGCCACTACCGATGTATTGTCCGTACGGACTAGAACATGGTGACCTAGGAGGAATGGGAGGAAGTGCTTGAGCGCTTTCTCGACCACGAGCATCTCTAGACAGTTTATGTGTAGGAGATTCTCCTGGTCTGACCAGCGGCCACAGACCGGTCTGCCTTCGAAGAGCGCCCCCCAACCTAGGTTGGACGCGTCTGTCGAGACAACTTTCCGGTGCGAGATCGCTCCCATCATCACAGTTTGATACCATTCGGCTGCCAGCCAGGGCCGCAGGGCTGAGATGCAGCCCTGATTCACTCTGACTCGTAAGCCGCCGGCCGCCCAGGCTCAGTGGGGCACGCACGCTTTTAGCCAGCGTTGAAGCGGGCACATGCGCAGAAGGCCCAGCTGAAGCACTGCTGCAGCTGAGGCCATATGCCCCAGGATATGCTGGAATGCCTTCAGCGGACCCTGGCTGCCCTCTTGGAAGGATGCGGCGAGATGGCGAATGCGGCGAGCGTGCTGCTCCAACAATCTGGCCGTCATAGCCACCGAGTCCAGTTCTATTCCCAGAAAGGAAATTGACTGGCGGGGCGATAATGAGCTCTTGGTCCAGTTGACCGAGAGACCCAGATCTTCCAGGTGGCTGAGAAGCATTGTTCGGTGAGACACAAGCTCTCTCTCTGACCGCGCTAAAATCAGCCGCTCGTCCAGATAGTTCAGTATCCGCATTCCCTGACTTCTCAGGGGAGCGAGAGCCGTGTCCATGCACTTCGTAAATGTACGGGGTGCTAAAGACAGACCGAACGGCAGGACTGTGTATTGATATACCCGACCGTCGAAGGCGAATCTCAAGAATGGCCTGTGACGGGGTATTATCTGGATCTGAAAGTACGCGTCCTTCAGATCGAGAGAGATTAACCAGTCTCCTGGGCGAATTTGCGCGAGGATTTGTCTGGTTGTGATCATTTTGAACGGCCGTCTCATGAGGGCTTTGTTCAAATGTCTCAGATCTAAAATAGGTCTTAGCGCTTCGTCCTTCTTGGGTACGAGGAAATAACGGCTGTAAAAGCCCGAATCGCTCAGAGACGGATGAACCTGTTCTATAGCCCCCTTGCACAGCAGCTTTGCTATTTCTACTTGAAGCAGGTGCGCTGCATCTGAATTCACCTTCGTCTCCCTCTGCGCTAAAAAACGCGGGGGACGGCGAGCGAATTGAAGCGAATAGCCGTGTTTTATGGTATTCAGCACCCATTCTGACGCACCTTGAATAGCTTCCCATGCTTTCGCACACATAGCTAGGGGTCGAATGGTCTCTGGGTTCAGAACGCCGCACTGCGTGGGATGGGGAACCTCTATCAGAGAAGATGGGGCGGCGCGCGCCAGCCAGCGATCTCCCGATGGCTTGTGCAGCAGTTTTAGTAGCGCATAGTGAGAGGTCCGTCGCGCTTCTCAGATCCGTGACAACAGCTTGATCTGGGCCCTTCTCATCCAGTTCGCGGAGGAGATCGGCTTGCAGGATCTGAAGCACAGCCATCGAGTGCAGGGCGGAAGCAGCCTGGCCGGAGGCAGCAAAAGCGCGGCCGGCGAGGGCTGAAGTTGTCCTGCAGGCTTTGGAAGGCAAGGCAGACTTTGAGCGCCATATGGCGGATGGCGGGCAAAGGTGCGCAGCCACAGCTTCCTCTACGGACGGGATGCCGGCGTACCCCTTTTCAGCGGCCCCGCCCACCTGGGAGAGGGTCGAGGAGGTCGAGGTGCGGAGTCTCGCGGAGAAAGGAGCGTTCCAAGACTTGGAAAGCTCTGCGTGGAGCTTAGGCAGGAAGGGTGCTGGCCTAGAGGAGGGTGCTTGGCGGCGGCTAGGCAGGAAGCACCTGTCGAGCCGTTGGGCGCAGGCTCCTTTGGTGGGGACCAATCTAGTCCCAGGCGATCGACCGTTTTGGTGAGGAGGCGGAGGAGTTCCGCGTCGACACCAGCACGAGACCGGCCAGACTCAGGCGTAGAGGAGACGGAGTGGTGAGAACCCGACCACTCCTCGCTGTCCGAGGCCAGCAGAGAGCAGTTGTCGTTGATAGCGGCGTCATCTGCTTCATCCCCTGAGGCGACGGCAGTGCGGGCGGAAGCCGGCAGCTGCGCGTTGGTGAACTGCGGGGGAGAAGGAGAGAGCGAGGCTCGCGGGAGGGGCTCCGGCGAGCGCTCAGCTGGTGTATCCGGCTCAAGCGGCCTTAAAGAGCAGTGTTTCTTCTTCCGCGGCCCGGTGGCGGCAGCCGGAGAGGGGGGAGGAGCATAAAATAGTGCGAGTCGAGCCAGCAGGGTCGACATCGACATTTCCTCACACAGATCGCAGCCGCCCGTAGAGAGGGCGAGGGCTGCATGTATGGAGCGAATTATGTGCCATAATTTAACAAACAAATCCAGCATTTTGCAAACAAACTCAATCTACTTTGCAAAGGAAAACTCGACTCACAAACAAACTCGATCCGCTTTGCAAAGGAAATCTCGACTCGCAAACAAACAGAAAGCAATGTGCAAGCACAAAGGTCACAAATGCGTGCAGGCAGATTTTCTCACAAATGCGCCCAGCCAGGCAGATTTTCTCACAAATGCGTCCAGGCAGATTTTCTCACAAATGCGCCCAGGCAGATTTTCTCACAAATGCAGTTGAGCAACTTCCTCTTCTAAAACAGTAGATGGCGCTAAACTATAGGCTAATTTAGCGCTAGTCTCCCGGGAGAAGAACTGATTTGAAACTTTCCTTTGCCTACAGCTGAGGAAAATGACCGGTGAACGGGTGTGTTTCTGTCTTATTTGATCTATAATTAACCTTTTTGAGATTTTCTCTTGCAAAACGTTTATTGCATATCTAGACAGAAATCCACATTAGCACTTAGTAGCACTTCACTCTCTCTAGGATCGGGGAATCTGTAAGCTGAAAGATCTGCCATCTTGTTGCTTTTTGTCATTTTTTTCTGCATCGGACTCATGTGAAATTACTAAATTAGTGATTTGCAAGGAGGCCAGAACTGGGGTGATGTGCTCACGCTTCCTAGTACCAGTTAAAAGGCGCGCTGCTGCGTTTTGCACCAGCTGCAAGCGTCTAAGAGATGATTGTGGGAGGCCGAGGTAGAGAGAATTACAATAATCCAGCCGTGATGTTATAAAGGCATGGATAACTTTCTCAAGGTCATTATAAGATAGAAAAATAAATATTAAAATATTTTTGGATCATTTTCAGTTTCATTGCCTGGAACATCTAGGGTCAGAAAAGAGGATTCCTTCATTTAGCATGACTTCGGGGATAGTATGTTCATTTATTTATGTTCAGGGTTGATCTTTGTGATATTACTTGCAATAGTAAATTATAGGCTAAACAGTAAAAAATCTCACCAACCTACCCGTTTAACTTTGAAGAAAGAGGCACCATTGGCATACACTGCAACAGAAAGCTGGAGGTTCCCTGCAGGAGTGCTTTGTATAATTGGCTGACTATTGCATTTTCTGAAAAAGTCACAGTGTGGGCACCGTTGTTCAACAGAGCGGAATATGCCAAATACTTTTTTCTGTACATTGGTAACACGTTGACACACAGGGCACTGCTCAAAGAGCTGCAGCAGGCAGTTTCCATAAACAATGTAAGTTGCTGTCTTGTGAACCGGCTTTGAAGACTCAAATCTATTAGAATAATAAAGAGTTACTTAAATAATTTCCAAATTCCACATAACATAAAAAGACAAATTTATACTATCAAACTGATTGCAATCTTGAACAAAAAAATAGTCTTGTCACTTGCGTCACATCTGTTGGCTCAGTCAAGGTTGTGACAGAGTCAGCTGGATCATATGTGGAATCGATAGGCTCTTCCACGTTCATACTTGAGCTGGCTCCAGAAGGGTGCTCCTCTTCCTGCTCTAGCTCCAAGCGAGATCTCTTATTTGGCCTCTTTATTGGTGTAGATGATAGCAGTGGTATTGACTGCCCAACACCAATATCTGGGTATAATATAGTTGTCTGTGTGCCTGTTACATAGTTCACATTTTAATACCGTGTAGTAATATAAATAAAATAAAAAAACAACAACAATAAATATTATTACTGACAATAACGCAAAAAATTAATATATGACTTCACACTATATAAAATCTGGATCAGCAAACCTGTGCTTTTATAGTGCAGACGTAAAGTTTTCATTGAGAGCTGGGTGCCAACTGTGCACAGTTTATTTTGGCTGGCCACATGTTGCACCATGTCCAATTCTTCCGATGTGCTTGCCTATACAAAAGCAAATAATTGATCAGATTACATAATTTATTCCGGCGTAATATTGAAAAACATCCATTAGAGTATTTATAGTCTTGAATCATATGCATTTGCAGGATGTAAACAATATTTTGTAGGTATTGTGTTACCATTCATCTTCATGCAG
Organism: Scardinius erythrophthalmus; assembly: GCF_964197995.2. Classification (NCBI taxonomy): domain Eukaryota; kingdom Metazoa; phylum Chordata; class Actinopteri; order Cypriniformes; family Leuciscidae; genus Scardinius; species Scardinius erythrophthalmus. Next base: position 32,750,219 of record NC_138223.1, read on the forward strand.
TTATAACTGTTTTTTTGTTTTTTTTCCATTAACGTTACTTCTTAACATCAGTAACAGACACCATTATCAGTAACAGGGGCGGCAGTGGCTCAGTGGTTCATGTAGATTGTCTACAAACCGGAAGGTTGGTGGTTCAATCCCCGTTTCCACCTGACCAAGTGTCGCCTTGCATGGCTGACACCGCTGTCGGTGTATGAATGAGTGAGTGAATGGGTGAATGTGAGGCAATATTGTAAAGTGCTTTGGTGGCCATTGGGTCTGTGAAAGCGCTATATAAATGCAGTCCATTTAGCATTATAAACCATATACAAAAGTAAGCTTAGTGTAGTATTACCACTTTAACTTTAACACCTGTGCTGTGCTGTGTAGGCCTACACATTTTTTAATAACACCATAACGCGGTGTTCATTATAAATGTGGGATTATGAATTATATTGAGAACGTCATATATAGAAAACATGCCATAATGTACCCTGAGTGTAAATAGCCGCATTCATAATGAAGCGTGCAGCAAGCATATATATTTATTAATATAAAGATTAATATAAAGGTTAATAAAACGTTAGACTCACTTGTTCTTCTGGAGGTTCAGCAGGAACACAAATGGTTGGTACTGATCCTTTTTTGAGGAGCAGCTTTTTAGCAAATCCAGCTTTATACTGACCCTCATTTATAAAGCAGTCTGGTGAAAAATGATTAGCGCAAACATACAAACATTCGTGTTGATCGTGGGGAATATTCCCTTCAAAAGCAAAACTCAGCCACTGCGTTTTCAGCGGTTCTGATTTAGGAATAGTAAAATGACTGCTGTGCTCCTTATTGGACCCAAAAAAGAACACCACAATCGCTTGGATGCCATTATGCTCATAGACAGTTCTCCAGGGTATCAACAATGACGTGCGGACTATGATTGACAGAGCGAGGGTGGGACTGTGTTGAAACACTGCTGTCAATCAAAGATCGTAGGAGGGGCGTCGATTTTGTGACGTCACAATATCGAACAGCTCAATTTCAGAGAGGGTCAAACATATAAGGAGATTAAAAAAAAAAAACACTGGATGGATTTTTATCATTTTATGATGGTTGTGTTCAGGCACTGCCAACACACATTTCAGTACAATCAGCTTGTAAAAGTGCATGTACCATTATATGACCCCTTTAAGGTATAAAAGAAGATTGTATCTGTTGCTCTGTCTCCTTTTATTCTCTGGCTCTCTTTCTTGAGGCACTATTTCTTTGGCTCCTCTATTCTTTGTCACTTACTCTCTTCTCTTCTCTTCTCTCTCTCTCTCTCTCTCTCTCTCTTTCCTCTTTTCCTCTCTTTCTATCTCTCAGGTAACATTTTATATGCTGGGTACAATTAATGGTATATGTTTTTATCATCTCATACATCTATTTTGTTACTATTTTAATTGTAACCATAACCTTATTTTCATTAAACCCTTTCAATTACAAATAATGTGCTAACTAGTTATGACCGCCGATATAGCGATATAGCGATATAGCGAATAGCGAAAGCGGTCATATAGGGATTGTCAAAGTGTTTTTTTTTTTTTCTCGTCATCTAACTGATTTTTTCGTCAACGATACCAGGGACACCGAAACACCGGGGAACATGAAATTTGGTGGGCATGTAGCCCCACTAGACTTCTACGGAAAAATTTCGTTTGGTCCCCGGGGGCCACTCCCCCCCCCCCCCTGCGCTGGGCCCCCCCAAACCCAAAATAATGCAGTTTTTCCTAAATAACTACCTGAACCGTGGCACCGAGGATGAATAATTTTTTATGGTATGTTGGTCTACTAGACTTTTACAGAAAAATTTCCTATCAAACTGAGCCAAAGCTTCTGGCCTGGTTGCAAAGTAGTAGAGTTTTTGACTGCAACAATAATAATGTAAATGATGGGCTATATATTAAATGTTCTAGCCTAAAAATGTTAGACGAGCTTTCTTCCAACTTGCCTTCTCCATCACGAGTCACGACGTGTGTTCACGCGATGTTGTTGGTTACCTAGTAACGAACGTACGGTGGCCGAGAATGTTCCGTCAACTTCCGTGTGTTCGCGCATCTGTGTTGCCTTGTAACGAACGCAATCTGGCCGAGATACGTGCTGGCGGCAAGAAACTTCACTTTGTGTGCCTGCGGCTCGTATACAACGTTATATATAAAGCTCGCAGGACAACTTGGTTGGCATTGCTTTTTCAGCGTGAGAAATACACGGTGTGGCGTGTGAACTGGTTGAATTGCGTGTGTCTCACGCCCAATGCGTGAGACTTGAGGGCCCTGCCCGAATTAGACGTCCCGTATTTTGGGCCTAATTTATTTGTCCCGTGCGTGACCTCCCGTGTCCCGTTTTTTGACAAGCTGATAAACCACTGACTGATACAACAGCAACAGCAGTAGTGCTGACCACGACACTTGAGAATGATCACCGACTCCTGTCATCATCCAATCACAGTTTTTTTAATCACTGTTTTGTAAGGGTGTCACGATTTCGATTTTGTATCGAAATCGATCGAAATTAAACCACAACCTCGATCATCGAATTAAAAAATTGAATCGTCGATACTGCCACGCCCCCATGTCACGTCCGGTCGGCTTGCAGAACAGGGTAGGGTTGCACCAGCCGTTCGTAAGTTCTTTCTTAAATTGGAACGTAAAGTCCACACTAGAGGCTTAGTAACTACTAGCTAGTTTGTAACTAACTCTGAACTTTATTCCGTTGCACCATTTGTTCGTAAGGCAGAACGTAGCTAGTAGGTCGTAAGCTCTCCGTAAAGTAATGCGTAGTCGCATAATATGACGTTTAGCCTCGGTTATCCAATAGCAGCCTTCAAATACGTGAGCAGATGTTGTGTTGAAATGCTGTGAATTTCAGTTTATCCTTCATTCTTTTGCCTCACGTTACTAACGGTAAAAATAAGTTTCCATTAAATACGATACTTGATCATGAATAGCATAAGTGTTTTTATATGTAACATTCAGAAACTGTATTTGAAATTAAATGAATAAGGATAAATAAATAAATATTGATACAAAAAGCATAAGAAATTACGTTTATTGATTATGACTGATATTTGACATGCACACCATGGACCGATGCACACAGCGACGTGCTGTTTAGGATGGGTTTGTGTTAAAGATAGCCTCTAACAAAGTAATCTTTTCACATAATGTTCTCTCTCTTAAAATGTAAGCAAGTGTAAATGTCTGCATAATCATATATGTATTAAGAATTGAAGTCTGTCAGGTAAAATAATAGCTTATTGATGAAGTTCAGTGTGTTTGATATTTTATTCCATCCGTTACTCCTGATCGGAGGCTGCCGTAAATATTTAGTTTAAACGTAGAGTTACGCTTCAACTAAGTTTAATGGTGCAACGCAAAAATATTTAGAAGTGCGCAAGTCGTAACTTGGTGTCCATTTACGTCAAAACTAGGCTAAGTTATAACTTACGCCCAGCTGGTGCAACCGGCCCCAGAAGTCAACTAGAGCGCAGTGCAGCACCCGGAAAGTTTAGAGGGACGTACATGCTCGCAACGGGGCTACTTGACAAGAAGTTCGTAAATCAATATTCTTCTAACGAATAGAAATAACCTTATATAATGTATCTATCTGTCAATTATGTGTACAGTTATGTTCAGAAAGGACGCGCAAGCGGTTGCCATGGTAATGAACAGCCTGCTAGTTAAAGCGAATGTATAATATTATCCTGTTTCTGAGCCAAAATGTACAGCGCGCGTTATATTTTCTAAATCCAAACAATTGGCCACTGAACCAGCTGATAAAATCTTCATTTGATTCAAAACGTGATTACAACTTGAAGACGCTCAAACTCGATCGTATTTTACTGATACAAAAGATGCGCGCGTGCACACGCACCGAGAGGGATCGCGGTTCACCGGGCTATGGTAAAATAATGTTACAAGGTGTGTATAATTTAAACTACTTAGTCAATGCTAACAGTAGCTGCTGTAAGGTTTTTATTACTGCTGCTCTCCTTCTAGTCACTTCTGAACCTTTCTTGATTAAAGCTCCAGGAGACGGGTTGCCAGATATCACAAAAAGAGCAAAACAAGCCCCTTAAAAACGCAGTATAAGCATGGCAAAACTTTACCGGGGAAGGAACACATTTAAACCACTAGTATTACTAATATCCTATACAATTAAAAGGAAGTAACTAATTTATTATGAATAGAATAGTTCAATATAAAATATTCAGATACTATAAACTGAATGATGAAGTGAAACAATAACATGAGATTGAAAAGTTATTCAGCAATACTTTCTTTAAAGTTTAATTGCACATACGAGTTGTATTTAATATTAATCAGTTGGGGGCAGTTCATCTAAAAGTTGATGAGTGTGTTTTGTTTAATATATTTAGCTATCAAAATGGTTTACCAAATAAATCATTTACCAAATAAAAGAAAAAGAAAATCAAACAAGTTGAAGTACTTTTCATTTCTAAAGTAGGCTATTTGGGTTTATTTATTATACATAGAGCCCTTTCTGTCGATTTCTCCAGAATAGCAACTATATTGTGAAATATATTGTTACTGTGAAATAAAATGAGTCATATCGTGAAAAAAGAATTTTGGTCATACCGCCCAGCCCTAGTCTAGTCTAAAACTGGTAGCAACCTGTGCTTAAAAAAATATGTATATATATATATATATATATTGTAAAAATCGAGAATCGAATCGAATCGTGACCTTAGAATCGAAAATGTAATCGAATCGAGGATTTGGAGAATCGTGACACCCCTACTGTTTTGAGACAAATCATTGTTTGATTTGCGAACATCCTCTGCCGTCTGGTCGCTTCCGCTTCAAGCCGGACTCGTCTCACGCAAACGGTAATTTCCTTTCACTGTCCACGTTTTGATTTCGGCTAATCAATTTTGGCGAATGCAAACAACGTGATTATTGTTCATGAGTCTAACATCCAGCCACGCAAGAAAACATGTAATCTACCTGAGGGAATAATATGCTCAAAAAACATTTCTGATTATTATTAATGTTTTAAAGCTTTTAGAAAGTACATAGAAAGCTTTTGTAACATTACCTTAACTGTCACTTTTGGTTAATGTAATGCATCCTTGCTGAATAAAAGTAGGCAATTACTTTCTTTATTTTTTTTTCCAAAAATAATCTTACTAACCCCAAACTTTTGAACTGTAAGCCTAGTGTATAATGTTAAAAAAGCTTTCTATTTTAGATAAATGCTGTTATTTTGAACTATGGTTTGTTTGTAATGTGACTTTTTTCATGTATGACATTAAAATTATTTAATGAATTAAATACATAAATAGGTTAAGCAATACAAATGTGTTTATGTCTGATAACCTTTTAAACACAAACTTAACTGCAGACACTGAAATGACGTACACTGTGTGATACAGTACAAATATTTTGAGTGTCCCTCATTTTCCTATAAATAACCACGATTGTCCCGCATTTTCCTTTTCTGAAGTTGGCAACCCTTAACGGTCACACACACACATGCAGGAATACAAACAAACGTAAGCATGCACACACACTGACATCCACACGCACAGACACACACACACATACAAATCCACATGCACAGACACACGCCACGCGCACACACATGTACGCACGCATACATACACACACACACACACACACACACACACACACATACACAAACACACACAGACATGCACATACTACTACTTTTTTTAGGTATATACATAAACACGCAATACAGCCAAATTGCTCCACGTCATTTATTTTTGTGGAAAGCCAGTGCAGGCCTGAGCGGTGGACCGGCGGTCATATTTTGTACCGCCATGCGGTACATCTAGTTTTGATTTGGTATTGGCTTTGAAGTGCCACCAATGCAATACAATATTGTGAAGCAACACTCTCACATATTACTCTATTGTAACTGTGCTTATTACCGTCGTTGGTATAAGTAGCAGTGGGTGGTAATAGACAAGAAATTTACAGTTTTCTACAATCTTGCTAATAACTTTTCTTTAGTAATTTGGCAGTCCTGCAGCCTGAACCCATGTAGGAAATCCACCCTTACACCATCTTTACTTGTCAGGTTTAAAAGAGTCTTTGTAAATATTTAAGAATGAAGGTTGGGTTTACTATTGAAATCTCACTCTCACTTTCTGTAGTATGTGAACAGGTGTGTTTGAGACTTGATTTGTGGGTAAGCTGTGGTTTCAACAGTAATGTAGTAACTCCAGTAACTCCTGATCTTGTTTCAGAAGTTTATTAAAGACAAAGTTCATATCAGGGACAGCAGTATTGTATAAGCCTCTCCTTGGCTCAGGGGCTTCACTAAACTCCTGCCACATGAATGAGCAGGTCCAAATCTGCCTTAGAAAATCTGTCAACCTGTGTGTTCACACATAACATTACATTACAGAAAAATAATCTTATGGAGAATGTTGATTTTTGTCTTAAAGCTGAAGTGCACATTTAAGATAATGGGAGTTTTGGTCCTACATTAGATCTAAATTTTCAAAGCAAACTGAAACCTCTCTGTTTTGTGGTCACTTTAAGATCTGTCATTATGAAAGATGAAAATGCATTAACTAAACATTTAGTCAGAATTTAGTTATTTTTCAATTACTTGATTTGTCCTGTGACAACTGGGTTTATGTCATCTAATTACATTGCATGACCTTTTCATTTAACACATTTAAAACTGAAGTATAATTATCAACCTTTTTCTTAATAAATTCAGAAATTCCATTCCAGTTCCTTTTGGGGCATGAAATAAAATGACAGAAAACATTTCTAATTCAGTCACCTCAAAAGCATTATTGTGATCATCGGGCAATTAAAAAGTCTCATATTAATCTTCATTTTATTTCTAATATGCTGGCTGAACATTGAATTGTTAGTTGTTTATGTAGGCTTGACTGTTTACATGACAACTTTCATTAAAAAATAATATTTGGTTTCATATGCTGTGGTGTCAAAAACTGTGTAGAAATGTCAATCTTCATTTTTATTTTCTTTATCTTATCTGGCAATAAAGCTGTTTTATTATGGTCTGTGTGATTTGTAAGTATCATGCAGAACCGTTCTAAGACCAGCAGGTTGTGGGGAATGAAGTCAAACTTCTTTCCAGGCCAAGCTGCCTTCTTTTATCTTATCTGACATTTAAACAGTTCATTTGATTTGATTTCTAAGGACTGACTGACACGTCCTGATTTTGCAGGCATGGTCCTGGGGCAGCATGTTTTGTCAATCCTGGAACAACAATTCTGTTATAACCCAAACTCTAACCATAATCTAATCCTTAAACTGGAGGAAAATTATAAATCAATAACAATGATGCACAAGTCCCTAACCCAGTCCTAACCCTAACTCTAACACTATCCCTCAAAGTGTTGGGATGGTTGTTGTTAGCACAGACTGTATTCAGGGTAACACGTTGACTTCCGTTGTTTACACCAGATAGTAGAGGCCGGGTTTGTTGTGTTCAATATTTATAGTAAAGGATAGAATGAAACAACCAGGGTTATTGTTAAAGAGTCAGGAAGTATAAAAAAAGTGCATAAATTATAAATCAATAACAATGATGCACAAGTCCCTAACCCAGTCCTAACTTTAACACTGATTAGTTGTTAGAAATATTGTTCTACAACCAACAAGGACCAGATCCTTCTTAACACCATCAGGGTGTGGGGGAATGAAGTCTGTCTTCATTCCAGCCCAAACTGGTTTTGTTTGCAGACCTGATTAAGCATGTGTTACTTTCTTTTTTGCTTCCATTCTCATAACTCATCATTATTTAGGGGTTTCTGTAGGCAAATATAGTAAGTCCAAGTGGTTTACCATCATTATTATTATTTTTTGATCCTTGAATGGGTGATTTCATTTTTAATTATAAAATGAAAACAGGTTGTCTTCATTGTTGTTAATCATTTTTGGAATCACCTTTCTCTTATCTGCCTGGCTTAACAAGATTTCTATTGCAGATTGATGTTGACGTCATTTGTGAAAGGATATAAATATACAGATGGAACCTGAAAATACATTCTTCTCAAGAAAAATCGAACACAAGGTAAAAAGATTCATCTTTTTTTTTTATTATTTACTGAGGACATTGCATGGTTGAATACAAGGGCATAGTTTTGGTTTGGGTTGAAGTGTGAACCGTTTTAGCGGGGTCCCAGAGCATGTTCCCTATTGAGGTTTATTTATTTGTTTGTTTGTTTATTTATTTATTTTTGAAAAATACTTTTGTGGTATCATCCACACATGCAAAGTTTGTACATTGCTGCAATAAATTAACAGCCTAGTTAACAATTACTTGCTTACAGGATATATGATGTAGGCCTATTTCATATATTTTTAAGCACCTAGAACCTTAGCAGTTTGACAGAATGTTCTAATTCAAAATGCCAAGCAAGTCAAACTAACTTTGCTTAACATTTGCTATACTGAAATTGTTTAATTCCTACTTTCTCTTAGCCTATCTATCTATCTATCTATCTATCTATCTATCTATCTATCTATCTATATATATATATATATATATATATATATATATATATATATATATATATATATATATATATATATATATATATATATATATACAGTGCAATGCACAAGTGAATACACCCATGCTAAAGTTGACTAAAAAGAGTATATTTTGGAAATTGAACTTAATGCCTTAATTTAAAAAATTAGGAAAAATCCAACCTTTAAGGACACCAATTTTCTTTGTGAATGAATAATGTATCGTAAATAAATAAATGTTCTTCCTTAAAATACATGGTGCATACTGCATAAGTGAGTACACCCCTATGTTAAATTCCCATAGAGGCAGGCAGATTTTTATTTTTAAGTATTTTTTATTTATTTTTTTAATTAGTATACTATGCATCCTGATAAATTCCCTTGGCCTTTGGAATTAAAATAGCCCCACATCATCACATAGCCTTCACCATACCTAGAGATTGGCATGGTTTTATTTCAGATAGCCTAAAAGCTAGTTTGATTTGTTTTGAGAGATGATCTTATGGAAAGTACCCCATGCCAATCTCTAGGTATGGTGAAGGCTATGTTGGGCTATTTTAATTCCAAAGGCCAAGGGAACTTTATCAGGATGCATAGTATCCTAAAATCTTTTTTTTTTTTAAATACTTAAAAATAAAAATCTGCCTGCCTCTATGGGAATTTAACATAGGGGTGTACTCACTTATGCACCATGTATTTTAAGGAAGAACATTTATTTATTTACGATACATTATTCATTCACAAAGAAAATTGGTGTCCTTAAAGGTTGGATTTTTCCTAATTTTTTAAATTAAGGCATTACGTTCAATTTCCAAAATATGATTTTTATTGCTCTTTTTAGTCAACTTTAGCATGGGTGTATTCACTTATGCATTGCACTGTATATATATATATATATATATATATATATATATATATATATATATATATATATATATATATATATATATATATATATATATATATATATATATATATTTATTATGTTTCTGAATTCCTTCTAATTGTTTATTTCCTACAGTTTATCATGCTCTTAATTTCCCATCTCTTGGAATATCTGAAGGCCAGTTTTTTCCTATCAGTCATCATTTGAATATATTTTTACTCTTGCTCTTGATTCTAACTTGTGCTTGCCCTTAGGAAAATGTACCATAGTTCTTGTAACAATAAAGCAATAATTACAGGTCAAAACCACTGATGGCTCCTTAGTTCAGTAGGCAAAAGTTGACTTTTTTATTTATTTATTAATCTATAGCATTAGTTATGAAAAAATAACAGCCTAGACACTTCAGCTACAACATGTTGTAATATAAATATAGTGTCAAATCTATTCCCATAACAGATTATATATTATAAATTCTACAAGATAATCACAATTTAACACAATAAACTAGTTATTTAGAGCTTTGACTCTAAACACCGGTTTCACCAACATGTCTTAAGGTAAACCCAGATTTAAATGCATGAAAGTAAATTGCACTGACATACAGTATCTTAAAATATGTCAGCGCCATTATTTTGTGTCAAGATGCACACAAGTAATTTTTTTTTTTTCTAAGGCATGTTTATATGTATTTGTATTATCTTAAATGTTCCAATTGAACCAAGGTCTAATCCGGGCTTATTCTAAACCCTGTCTAGCCTAAATGTCAAAGCTAAGAGTTATCTATGGGGGTATTTTGCATTTGTGAATATAATAAAGAGGGCAATGATGTGATGTTACAGTTTTATTCACACTTGTGTAGGCTATATGAAGACATGTAATTGGCAAAAGCATGGGGATTTTATTAGACATACACTGTTGTGATTAACTTCATTGCTTGCTCAGTCAGCTGCCTATAGGTTTTCGGACGCAGTCTTGAAATGGGTGTCATTCAACTGATGTAGTGTTTTGAAGGGGCCACTACTTTTACTTTAAATCTTTAATGTCTTCAAGATGCAATTTGTTACGCATAGGCAGAAATGCACAGAATCGACCACCACAGACACCATCCAGAAGCAGTTGCACTGTTGTAGCACAGGTGTTTAATGCTAATTTAAAGGCAGATAACAATCTCTTGATTGAAGATGACTTATCTGGAGGACTTAATCTGAATGTTTGAGACATTATTTCACTCACCAGTGTTGGGATGGTTGTTGTTAGCTCAGACTGTATTCAGGGTAACACATGTTGACTTCCGTTGTTTACACCAGATAGTACAGGCCGGGGTTGTTGTGTTCAATATTTATAGTAAAGGATAGAATGAAACAACCAGGGTTATTGTTAAAGAGTCAGGAAGTATAAAAAATATTGCATATTTCATAAATTTTTTGGTAAGAAATTGATAAATTCCCATTATGAATTTTCCCACAGTTGTGATTGTGAACAGCCATGGTTTCACTGGTTGTAGTGGCTGTATTTCTCCTCCGGGCTCTCTTTCAGCCCCCTCAGGCTGCAGCATTCAAAGTCCTTCCTGCTGATGGATCCCTCACACATCAACAAATCACTGAGGCAGCTTTCCTCCGCAAGATGGCAGAAGTGTGCCGTGACGAAGCCGCTGCCCGGGGGCAGGAATTTACACTACCTGTAAGAAAAGAAAATATGAGCACGAAACAATTGACTAAAACTGCTCTTTGCCAATGGTTTTAATCGCTGAAATATTTATAGAATATTGTAGGAATATTATAGAATATTTAATGTACAACTAGACTTATCTTTGTATGAATATTTAATATTTTTTCTGAATTTATCTATCTGCATTCATTTAAAGATATCCATTGTGATTGTATGTTTCTTTACACAAACTGTGGCACAAGTCTAATTTTTTTAAATCTACACCAAATCACAAATGTTATTGATAGAGTCTGGAACATTTCTGGAACCTAATCACACTTTAATGTCAGAACAAAAGTAAAAAATAATGTGCATCTAATTTGAAAACAGAAAGACAAGATGGTGTTTTAATAAAATGTTAATGAAATAAAAGCATAATTATGAAAAATTAAATAAATAAATAAATCCAAATTTTGAAAACTTATTTACAGGTAACTAACAGGTAGACATACAAAGAGAAACAAGTCCAGTTGTAAGCACTGATGACCTGAATATCATCATGATGAAGTTTAGGCCTAATACTTTAATCGACATGTCTTGTAATCATCTGAAGTGTGCAAGACCAGATTTATTCATTAAAATAATTTTTCTTGTCATGAATATTTGTTACACATTTAGTGGCAGTTATAAAAAGTTTCCAATTTCATAAATACACATTTTCACTGTAAAAAATTAGATGATAAATTAGTTATGACAACATATAATTTTTACATTGCCTTATCAAAATTATTTAAAGGCACACGCCGACTTTTTGGGACTTTAGCTTATTCACTGTATCCCCCAGAGTTAGATAAGTCCATATATACCCTTCTCATCTCCGTGCATGCCACTAGCCTAGTTTAGCACAAATACTGGAGGTAAACGGCTCCATCTAGCCTACTGCTCCCAATAAGTGACGCCAACATTTTCCTATTTACATGTTGTGATTTGTATAGTTACAGCGTGTACAAATAACAAGGTAACATGAGACACAGCTATCTTCTACTAACTAACTGCATACATCCTGGGAACTATTATTCTCAAAAGGCTACCCAAACATATCTCACCTCGAAGACTTCACTGCAAAGGACATTATCTATGGACTTGTAATGAACAATAACAAAGATAACTTCCTGGTTAACACTATCCTCATGCTTGGATATTTTTATGTGCACAAATCAAAATACCTAAAGATGAAACCAATGTTTCATGCATTTCATGGTGAATTTGTTTCTTATACAAAAGCCCTCAAAGTGATAAAAAAGAAAAACGCAATTAGTCTTTTTTCCACCATAGAATAATATGATTTAAAAGAAAAACCTAGGCCCCTTTAATCATTATTTTTTATTTATTTAATTAAAATTTTTTTTTTCACATATTGTATTATTTATGATTTTTTTCTGTGTATTTGTGGTTATTTCATGCACCTGTTTTGTATGTTTTCTTTGTAAAGATTTACTAATATTACCTTATCTTTTGTACATGAATAATTGTTCAATAAAAAAATAAATAAAATAAAAAATATTCTCAAAAGGCGAAGCACTACTTCTGCGGAGTGATTTGCTCCAACTCGAAGCGAACTCCCTGCTCCTCAACACGGGGCTTCTCAGTGCTTCGCCTTCTGAGAATATAGTTCCCATTGTGTATACGGTTAGAAGATGGCTGTGTCTCATGTAGGGTTGCCAACTTCAGAAAAGGAAAATGCGGGACAATCGTGGTCCTTTATAGGAAAATGAGGGACAATCAAAATATTTGTAGGGGAGAACCGGCCGGGACGATTGAAACGCGGGACGGATGAAACACTGAGATTTCCTTGAAAACCACTCACGTCATATGTACGTCAAATTTCGTTAGCACGTACAGCACGCAATGCCTACCATACCCACGAAAACATTTCTTCTTTACGTCGTGCCGTTTTGGAGTTAAAGCCGCAAAAGCCGTTTTTGAGTGTTTCATGTGCCATTGTAATGATAATACGGCAGGTGTATTAGTACTGCAACACACCCTTAAGTGTGCAATATCAGAGTTTTTTTAGCCTAAAGCCTGTTTTATACTTCTGCGTCGGACCTACGCCGAAGCCTCTACACTGTAGGCAACGCGTTGGTTTTCATTTATACTTCTGCGTCGTTGTCCGCGTTTACGCACAATTACACTTGCAGAGGGAGCATGTGAAACCCGAGGGAGGCGTTCTAGCAGACCAATCATAGCGCTTGTGTCCGCGTAGAGTTGACGCGTTGTTACATTTTTGGAGAGGTGCACGTCAGGGTACGCCGAAGGGTACGTGCGCTGCACATAGCCTACAGCGTAGCTACGGCGTGAGTTCGACGCAGAAGTATAAAACAGGCTTAAGGGCAAAAGAGGTTTAAATGACAGGAGGCGCGGTCGGGATCGTCGGTACTTTCAACCGTCTCGACCGCGCCTCCTGCCAGTTTAACCTGGTCATAGCCTATTCTGTTCCAGCAGGTTCCAGCCCGTTCTCATCCCAAGGCGTCATACTGACGCTTTTGACATTTCTACATCGAACGCACATGGCACCCTTTAGCGTCAATATGAGATGCAGATGCCAGAAGGCGCCTCCTAGCAGTCTAACCCTAACCCTACCCCAGACCTAAACCTACCCATAACCGAACAAAGCTCTGTGCGTGTCATATTGACGCTAAAGGGTGCCATGTGCCTTCGATGTAGACAAAATGTCAAAAGCGTCAGTATATGACGCCCTAGGATGAGAATGCGTTGTCTGTTCATAGATTCATATACTGTTCCTAGACTTGTGTTTCTTTGAATGCAAATTTTTTTCAATTACGCAACACATTATCTCTTTAATAATCATCAATTGTCCAATCTTCAATATATCATTAATCGTCTTCTGGTTGACCTCGTTTTCTTCATAATAACAGTTATTCAACTAGCAAACACTCAATATGAGTCAAGGAAGAAATGTAATAAAATGAATTGTAAACGGATTTCTGTCTTCATCAAAATATCCTATTAGAAAGATTGCAAAATGAGCAAAAGTGTCACGATCCACACAAGAACAGAAGAGAGGTAGATCCAATTTGCAGTATGTGTTTTTTTAATGTAGGGTAATCCAATCTCATAACAGTCCAGGCAGGGGTCAAAACCAAGGTAACAATCCAACAAACACAAGAACAAACAAACAGGTCTAACGACAGTACTCAGGAGTGGTGTGAAATACAAGGATTCCGTGACACATACTAAAACAGACAGGGTTATATACACAGGGAAATGACAATGCTAATGGGGAACAGGCTGAGTGCAATGATCAGTGATAAGGGACAGCTGAGTGCAATGAAAAGACAAGGATCATGGGGGATGTAGTTCAAGAGTGTGATGGACACCGTGGGGAAGGAGGACATCTAGTGGTGACCCAAGGAACATAAACCAGACACTGTGCCATAACCCCCCCCCCCTCTACGGAGCGGCTACCAGACGCTCCAAGACGTGACAGATAAACAAGAGTCCAGGCGGGAGGTGGACTGGTGGAGGATCAGGGGGAGGGATGGGTGGCCAGGTCCATGGAGGGAAACGGGGATAGGGAGTGACAGTTCATCTGGCGGCCAGGGTGGAGACGACAGTCCCTCGGGCGGCCCCGGTGGAGACTTTCCCTCGGGCGGCCAGGGCGGAGACTTTCCCTCGGGCGGCCATGGCGGAGACTTTCCCTCGGGCGGCCAGGGCAGAGACTTTCCCTCGGGCGGCCAGGGCGGAGACTCTCCCTCGGGTGGCCAGGGCGGAGACCTTCCTTCGGACGGCCAAGGCACAGGAACAGGCACCACCAGCTCAGGAACAGACACCACCGGCTCAGGAACAGGAACAGACACCACCGGCTCAGGAACTGGAACAGACACCACCGGCTCAGGAACAGGAACAGACACCACCGGCTCAGGAACTGGAACAGACACCACCGGCTCAGGAGCAGACACCACCGGCTCAGGAGCAGACACCACCGGCTCAGGAGCAGACACCACCGGCTCAGGAGCAGATACGGACACCTGTTCAGGAACAGACACCACCGGCTTCAGCACAGTGTCCGGGGTTCCAACCAGACTGGAGGCTGCCATCTTGGTAGTGTGTGCAGCCCAGGCACGCCAGACAGCAACCAAATAAAAAGTGAAGACAGCCCTCTGGGGCGTGGCAGGGCTGACAGGTACAGCCTCCGGCACAGGAACAGTCTCTGCATCGACAGATGTGACGTGAACAGTCTCTGGATCGGCAGACGTGAGGTGAACGGTCTCTGGATTGGCAGACGTGACATGAAAAGTCTATGGATCGGCAGAAGTGACATGAACAGTATCTGGATCGGCAGACGTGACGTGAACAGTCTCTGGATCGGCAGAAGAGACATGAACAGTATCTGGATCGGCAGACGTGACGTGAACAGTCTCTGGATCGGCAGACGTGACATGAACAGTCTCTGGATCGGCAGAAGTGACATGAACAGTATCTGGATCGGCAGACGTGACGTGAACAGTCTCTGGATCGGCAGACTTGCTGTGTCTCTTCCACGCATGCAATACCGCCACTGCGTAAAAGAGAAAGACAGCCCTCCTGGCCGTGGCAGGACTGATGGTGGGCAGCTCTGAGACAATCCTCTTGTCCGAAGACACAGGCTCGGCAGCTGCCATCTTGTCCGAAGACAGGCTTGAAATGTAATAAAATGAATTGTAAACAGATTTCTGTCCTCGTCAAAATAGCCTATTAGAAAGATTGCAAAATGCGCATAGGTGTCACGATCCACACAAGAACAGAAGAGAGGTAGATCCAATTTGCAGTATGTGGTTTTTTAATGTAGGGTAATCCAATCTCATAACAGTCCAGGCAGGGGTCAAAACCAAGGTAGCAATCCAACAAACACAAGAACAAACAAACAGGTCTAATGACAGTACTCAGGAGTGGTGTCAAAGAGTATAGAAGTAACAAGAGGCGAAACTCAATAGAACGTTCCATTGCAACAAACTCCCCCATGCGCAGAGCTGCAGCGCCGCCATCTTGGACTGAACGCAACACAGCTGTCATAGGATTGAACGATACCGGTTCAAATTCAAAAGCGGTTAAATGAACTAAAAAGTAGTTTCTAGTTTTTAATATCTCTAGAGCAGACATCCCATGTCTCCCGGAAGATCCGGGAGTCTCCCGCATTATTGATAGCGGCTCCCTGATGCCCGCAAATTAGCTATAATCTCCCGTAATCTAGAGCGAGCGAGCAAGAGCGCGCAGCTCCAAACCGTGTAAGCTAGAGAGCACACGGCAGAAAGGGCGAGGAAGCGAGATATCAACATATCAACCTAAAATATGGAACACAACTTGTTCAGATTTTTTGCTTTCATTTTCTTGCAGTTCTAAAGTAAAATATATTTTGTAATATATATATTTTATATAAAATATAAATAATTATATTTTTTAAATTTGTACATTTTAATAAACTCAAACTTATATAACTTTTTTCTGTTTCACTTTCATAATTTATTTCACTTCAACAATAATCTGACAAATTAAAACAAGACCAACCATAGGTCTAAATTCCAAAGCATTCTTGAATTAACGTTACAACCATTTAAGTTTGGATAGTGATTTTCATGTTTATGCGAAAAAAAGGTGACAGTTAAAGGGTTAATTTAGTGATAACAATGAATTAATAAAGCGATCATTTGCCAGGTTAGGTGTTCATATATCTCTGAAAGTAAGTTATACGATTTAAAAAGCCCATTTCGAGTCTTGACAATTTCGACCAAATACATAACATTAGCAAACTGTTACTGCGGTTATAGGATAGCTTACATTAACGTTACAGCACCTGTTATCGTTTACGTTAGCTCACTTTAAAGTTAATAAAACCTTTTACTTTACCTCTCTGGATCTTTGGGGAATCTATGAAATGCTAGTTGATTGGTTGTACACTAGTTGTTGCAGTTGATGGCAGAACACTTTTTTTTTTCTTTGTTTCCAATTATTTCCAGACATAATGTTAATGCTGTACAGTAGTTGTGCTAACGGTAAAGCCGTTGGTTCAGTCCAAAATGGCGGCCGCGCTACCGAAGCGCCACCTAGTGGCTGTTGTCAAAACTGCAACGGAGTTTCGCCTCTTGTTACTTCTATACTCTTTGGTGGTGTGAAATACAAGTACTCCGTGACACATGCTAAAACAGACAGGGTTATATACACAGGGAAATGACAATGCTAATGGGGAACAGGCTGAGTGCAATGATCAGTGATAAGGGACAGGTGGGGAAGCAGGACATCTAGTGGTGACCCAAGGAACATAAACCAGACACTGTGACATAACCCCCCCTCTACGGAGCGGCTACCAGACGCTCCAAGACGTGACAGATAAACAAGAGTCCAGGCGGTAGGTGGACTGGTGGAGGATCAGGGGGAGGGATGGGGGTCCAGGTCCATGGAGGGAAACGGAGAACGGGAGTGACAGTTCATCTGGCGGCCAGGGCGGAGACGACAGTCCATCGGGGGGCCCCGGTGGAGACTATCCCTCGGGCGGCCAGGGTGGAGACTTTTCCTCGGGCGGCCAGGGCGGAGACTTTCCCTCGGGCGGCCAGGGCGGAGACTTTCCCTCGGGCGGCCAGGGCGGAGACTCTCCCTCGGGCGGCCAGGGCGGAGACTCTCCCTCGGGTGGCCAGGGCGGAGACCTTCCCTCGGGCGGCCAAGGCACAGGAACAGGCACCACCGGCTCAGGAACAGACACCACCGGCTCAGGAACTGGAACAGACACCACCAGCTCAGGAACTGGAACAGACACCACCGGCTCAGGAACTGGAACAGACACCACCGGCTCAGGAACTGGAACAAACACCACCGGCTCAGGAACTGGAACAGACACCACCGGCTCAGGAGCAGATACGGACACCTGTTCAGGAACAGACACCACCGGCTTCAGCACAGTGTCCGGGGGTTCCAACCAGACTGGAGGCTGCCATCTTGGTAGTGTGTGCAGCCCAGGTACGCCAGACAGCAACCAAATAAAAAGTGAAGACAGCCCTCTTGTCAGCGGCAGCCATCTTGTCCAAAGACACAGGCTCGGCAGACGTGACGTGAACAGGCTCAGCAGCAACCATCTTGTCCGCAGACACTGGATCCGGCTCGGCAGCGGCCATCTTGTCCGAAGACACAGGCTTGACAGCGACCATCCTGTCCGAAGACACAGGCTCGGCAGACGTGCGTCTCTTACCCCCTCTTCATCTGCGACGGTGAGACGGTGGCTCCAATTTGTCCCTCACCATCCCAGAGTCGAAGGGGGGCCATGGTGGAGAGTGGTGTTGGACTCCCTCTCGACCCACCACTCCTCTGCGACCTCCCCGGGTCCCACGAAAAATGACTAGACGGGTTCCCTCAAAACCCTCTCTCCTCTCCCGCTCGATGGCTGGGGAAAAGACATTAAAAAACATACTTCTGGATCCTTGTTGACGGAGTCCTTCTGTCACGATCCACACAAGAACAGAAGAAAGGTAGATCCAATTTGCAGTATGTGTTTTTTTAATGTAGGGTAATCCAATCTCATAACAGTCCAGGCAGGGGTCAAAACCAAGGTAGCAATCCAACAAACACAAGAACAAACAAACAGGTCTAACGACAGTACTCAGAAATGGTGTGAAGTACAAGGACTCTGTGACACATCATCTTCTTCTTCTTCTTCTATTTTTATCTGGCGGTTGACAACTTGTTGTTGTATTACCGCCACCTCTGGACTGGAGTATACCCACAACTTATATTTTCTCTATACTTTAAATTCTTTTTAAAAGCCCTGTATTCTTTAAAAAAGAAAACAAAATTTGACACATCTTATCAGAACTTCTATGTAAAATATTTCTATAATTTAATATAATTTCATTGGCTTCTACTTGCTCAATAAACCTTTCCCTCTCATGCTTATATTTCTGACAATAAAGCAATACATGCTCTACAGTTTCTGGGTTATTTCCAAAACAATACTCACAGATACCATCAGCATGCTTTTTCATTAAAAATAATGTACTGTTAAGTCTGGTGTGCCCAATCCTCAGCCTGGACAACACCACTTCTTCATGTCTAGTTCTACCTGACACTGCAGTCTTATTTAGGCCTACTTTAGACTGTAAGTTAAAAAGATGTCTCCCACTTGATTAATTTTCCCAACAGCGCTGCCATATTTCAAAAGTTCTTGTTTTAATAATACTTTTAACTTCTGCTTTACTGTGTTTTAGGTCAACATCAATGATATCTTTATCTGCTGCTTTTTTGGCCCGTACATCAGCCAGCTCATTCCCCTCCACCCCTATGTGTGCTGGAACCCATAAGAAGGAAAACATTTTACCCGCCTTTTGCAATCCACTCGCTAACTGCAATACTTCAAGCAGAATGTCTTTCCTGGACTCTGAATGTGAATTCTTGATACTTAAAATAGCAGAACTGGAATCAGAAGCTATGACAGATTGTCTATTCCCCCCATTACTTTCTACCAATAACAGGGCAAACCATATAGCTACAAGCTCTGCCGTATATACTGCCAAATCATCACTTAGCCTATTTCCTGCAGCCAGACCCAGCTCAGGCACCACATGAGCCACTCCCACCCTTAAAAACCTCTACTCTTTCCAGCTCTTTTCTTGACAAGCTAATCTTAAATTCAGGTCTTATACTCCCCCTAGAAAAGAACATAACTTTTGTTTTCTCTGCTGATATCCTAAATCCCCATTGAACTGCCCATTTCTGGACTTCATTTACTGCTCTCTGAATTTTCTTTACTATGAATTCCACATTCCTCCCTTTCTTCCACATGACACCATCATCAGCAAACAAAGCTACTCCATCAGGCCCCTGCACATTTTTAAAGATCTGATCTATTATTATATCAAACAATATAGGGCTAACAATACTCCCCTGCGGAGTACCATTCTCAACTATAAATTCATTACTTAATTCCCCGTTTATTTGAACCCTCAGACTTCTTTCAGCCAAAAAAGCTTTTATCCACTGAAGCATTCTGCCACCAATCCCCATCTGCTGCAACCTGAGCAACAATCCATTCGCCCACAACATGTCGTACGCTTTTTCAATATCGAAGAATACTACCACCACTGCTTCTTTATTTACTTGTGCTCTTCTTATACCATCTTCCAAACATACTATTGGATCCATTGTACCTCTACCTCTTCTAAAACCACTCTGGTAGCTCTGCAATAACCCCTTTGACTCAACCCAGTAATTTAACCTATCATTTACCATTTTCTCCATAGTCTTACCCACCTGCGAAGTTAAAGCTATAGGCCTGTAACCAGGCCCGGAGTGGGTAATCGGGAGAATCGGGAGTATTCCCGGTGGGCCGCTTCACTTTTGGGGATATAGAGTCAGAATTGCGTGATATAAAGTCACAATTGCTTCTTATAAAGTCAGAATTGCAAGATATAAAATCAGAACTGCCTGAAATAAAGTCGCAATTGCTTATAAAGTCAGAACTGCAAGATATAGAGTCAGAATTGTGTGATATAAAGTCATAAAACGTGTTATAAAGTCACAATTGCGAAATATAAAGTCAGAATTGTGTGATATAAAGTCGCAATTGCTTATAAAGTCAGAACTGCCAGATATAGAGTCAGAATTGTGTGATATAAAATCATAAAACGTGTTATAAAGTCAGAATTGCAAATTATAAAGTCAGAATTGTGTGAAATAAAGTCGCAATTGCTTATAAAGTCAGAACTGCAAGATATAAAGTCAGAATTGTGTGATATAAAGTAGCAATTGCGTGTTATAAAGTCAGAATTGCGAAATATAAAGTCAGAATTGCGAAATATAAAGTCAGAATTGTGAAATATAACGTCAGAATTGTGTGAAAAAGTTGCAATTGCTTCTTATGCTTCTTATAAAGTCTAAGTGAATTATTATTTAACCTTTACATTATTTGTTAACCCATGGTATTAAAGGGTTAGTTCACCCAAAAATGAAAATTCTGTCAGTAATTACTCACCCTCATGTTGTTCCAACCGCGCAAGACCTTCGTTCATCTTCAGAACACAAATTAAGATATTTTTGACGAAATCTGAGCTATGTCTCACTCCTCCATAGGCTGCTATGTGACCGAAACTTGCTGGCCCAGAAAAGTCATTAAAGAGATTGTTAATATAGTCCAAGTGACTACAGTGGCTCAATCTTAAGTATATCAAGCGACGAGAATACTTTTTGTGCGCAAAAACAAACAAAAATAACGACTTTATTCCACGTTTCATTTCCTTCTCTCTGGGCCTCTAGTTGGTTTGCGTAGTCTTTTTGCGCAGCGCGTCTGTGTTACACGTCACCACGTAGGCTCACTATTGGCCGACGCCGGTCATGTGTGTGATGCGTGATGACGTGCAACACAGACGCGCAGCGCAAAAACACTACGAGGCCCAGAGAGAAGGAAATGAATAGTGGAATAAAGTCGTTATTTTTGTTTGTTTTTGCGCACAAAAAGTATTCTCGTCGCTTGATATACTTAAGATTGAGTCACTGTAGTCACTTGGACTATATTAACGATCTCTTTAATAACTTTTCTGGGCCAGCAAGTTTCGGTCACATAGCAGCCTATGGAGGAGTGAGACATAGCTCTGATTTCATCAAAAATATCTTAGTTTGTGTTCCGAAGATGAACGAAGGTCTTACGCGGTTGGAACAACATGAGGGTGAGTAATTACTGACAGAATTTTCATTTTTGGGTGAACTAATCCTTTAATACTAACTACACAATAGTACGAGCTGAACTGTTGCTTCATTTATACAATTTTAAAAAAGTGCTAATTTGGAATTCCACCATGGAAAAAGTGGGCCGGTCTTGGGCCTGAAACTCCCGGGCTGAAAAGTGGCCCCACTCCGGCCCTGCCTGTAACTACTTGGATTATGAGGATCTTTACCAGGTTTCCTAATTGGCACAATTATAGACTCTTTCCACTCCTTAGGTATCCTTCCCTCCATCCATATCTTGTTAAATAACAGCAACAGCTTATCTTTCCCTATTCCACTCAAATTATCCAACATATCATAACATATTGAGTCTCTCCCTGGCGCAGATTTTCTTAATTTTCTCAGGGCAATATTTAGTTCTAGTCTAGTAAAAAATTCATTAATTCTACCTTCTTCCTCATTCACAATCCCATCCACATTCGAATATCTTAACAATGTCTCTCTCCTTCCTTCCTTTTCCTCCAAACTGAGGTTATCTGAACTATGCACCCTAGCTAATGTTCTAGCAATCACTTCCGCTTTATCTTTACTCGTCACCACTATATCCTCTCCATCTATAAGCATGGGGTACTGTTGTAAAGTTTTTCTTTCTTCAAAGCAGAGACCAGGAGACAGTTGGGATCGCGTTCAACGGAAGTTATTCTTTATTGAGAACTCCTCTGTACGCGGCTGTAGAAACTTCCAACATGATCTGATCTAACATAACTTTACATGTTATCTTATAGGCATTTTAGGAGGAGGGAGCCATATTGGACCGGAAAAAAAAAAAAAAATCTGTCTGGAGCCGCAAAAAATTAAAAGCCTTATAAGCCTTATAATGAAGGCAACATAAGTGTCTATATTAGCTTTATTAGCCCCCTAGTATCAAAATGATAAGTAGGCTACAAATACATAATGAGCATTCATTATTAAATGTTTATTTTCCCTGCAGCACATCCTGGAGAGAATGACGCACCACGTGACTAATCTGCTGTACAATCGTGCTTTAAGTTTAACTTCCATTATCATTTTAATGTATTATGTTTCGATTTATTTATTCGTGTATTATGTTTACAACGTTGAAAAACTTTAACCCTTTCACACGTAAGTTTAAAATATTCTGACTGACAGTATTCAGTATTGTACTGATTCCCCCCTGCATGAGTTTTTCAAGGCGACCATTATTTTAGAATGTCACTTTATGGTTTCCATGGTGACGCGTCATTGCGTGTCACGTGACACACCGCAGCAGCAACAGAGCTGAATGAATGATGATCTGCTTTTATGTCATTTTTCCTTTTTTATTCAAAATATTCACAAATTTGTTAGATATGGCATGAAATATCTGATATTCCGATTGTCAAATATATGCAAGTGGAAGCGTTTTGTTGTTTAAACACCTTTATAACGATCGCGTTAGTTGAGCTGTCGGATCTGTTGGATTTACAACACGTGAATTCATCCACTTCTCCCGAAATACATAAAAGTAAGTGGCTGGTGAAATGGGAGAAGAATAGAGTAAACTTTAAAGTTACTTACACAATGTGTATCTAATATGAATAAAACGTGTCTAATTATAATGGAAATGGTTATTATTGCCTCTTCCTTTAACATCAGTATGTATTTTACAAACTCTAAATGTATTTTTATTTTTTTTGTATTATATGTCTGAAACCTAAAATAAACATTATGTGGTTGAAAACACTGAAAAGTTGTGATATATGACAGCTCTGAGCGCGCCTGTCTCTGGCTCAGCGCCAGCCAACGCGCGAGAGCACATTTGAATTTAGCAGTTGATCACGTGATGCACTGACCGTTCTAATCACACCTACCGATGTGATCGTACGTGCGAAAGGGTTAAGAATGTTTGTCATGTTTTTCCTCCTACAGAAATTATATTAAAACAAAAAATATTTTTTCCATTTTCATATTTTTGAAAAAGCTCCAGGGAGCCACTAGGGCGGCGCTTAAGAGCCACATGCGGCTCTAGAGCCGCGGGTTGCCGACCCCTGGGTTAAGGTAACCTGCCCCAGACCCCAGCGTGTTTACCAGTATCAATTTAATCAGCATACCTATTCAAATGCTGATACTGGCCAGGAAACTCTGGTTCCACGGGCCATCCCAGAGCCATTTAAGACAAAAGGGTGCGTCTTGGAGCTACTGGCTAGAGCCATTAAAGACTCATTTAAAACACAATAGAGAAAACAGGGTTGGTAGGAGCTGTTAATACCATTATAACCTAACCTTAAAAGCTAAAATCAGTATTCTTCACTGTGATGTTATGTAAGGAAGCATATCTGAAAACATATTCTTAAATTTTAACCCTTCAGTCCCCTCTTTGAGAGTTCTTAAAAAAATTCTAACAAAATACAAATTTAAACACAAAGTTAATTCTGTAACTGGTGTAAGTTACAGGCACATCGCATATGTTCATTCTTGTAACTTGTGTAAGTTACAGGCACATATAACTTGCTCTGTGTTGTTCATCTGTAATTGCATGTTGACACAGAAACAAACATGCACTTAGGGTCCGTGAAATCTTACGGGTAATATTCTTTTCTGGTTGAAAAAACTGTTATTTCCTTGTGCTGGACGTGAGTCATTTGTTGGTTGACACACTTGATACTAACAGGTTTCCGAACCATGAAAAATTATCTTCAGTCATATTAACCAGGTGCAGCACTCAGATAATGGTGCAGGCTTGTAGTCTTGATCATATCCATGGTTGACTGAAGGTTTTGTATTTCTCTGCGTTGTGTATTTTTTTCTTCTTTTTCTTTTGTGATTGGCTCGTTCAGCAGTGGATGTAGTTGTCTTCTTGAGGTTGTGGCTTCATATGCAGGTGAGACGTCGTTGCATATGGATTTTTGGAACAGCCATCAAGTGTTTATCTGCACAGAGGAAGAAAGAAAACAAAAGACGACAGAGCAGTATTTGTCCAAACACTAGGGTTGTAGCAGTATTTGTTTAAATACTAGGGTTGTAGCGTCTGCTGCAGTTGTTTCATTCTTTCCCTATTTCTTAATTTATTTGACACCTATGGACCAGTGAGGTAAGGATGGACTAAATGGGGAAAGGCCTATGAGGTTGTCTTCACCCTGGATTGGCCGCTGACGCCTGTTGCGTCAGTTCTTTCCAGGGCCCTCACTGAACCGTGTCCTATTCTGTCCCTGTTGTGTGCACACTGTACAGTGTGTGAGAAAATTGGCACATCTCCATTCTCCAGTGAAACATCAGTCATTAACAGAGGATGGTTGTCTAACTGCAATATTCTGTGGTATAACATTTTAAGGCTGTGAGTTTTCTGAATGTCCCCCAAACAAAGACTGTGACAGTCACTTTCCTTTTGTTCTATTAAACAAAAATAAGTCTTTCATCTTTGTTGTAAGTTACTGGGGAGATTAAGCAATCACAGCCCAAATTGTTAACACCTCAAAAAGCTTACCCACGAGTCCAGTGACGAGGGGAGGGGTTGCTTCAAAGTAGCAAACAAATGTAGTAAGAGCTGCATAACATTGTTAACTTGTCTTAAGTTATTTTTATTTTTTCGACATTCTTTTCCAAAATGTCCGTGCTTGCCACAGTAAGAACAACTGGCTTCTCTAGGACTTTTGCGTTTCTTTGGCTTCTCTGAGTTAACCTTAAAGGATGCTGCTGCAATTTTTACTCTTGCCTTGACATCAAAGTCTCTTTCCCAAATAGCTAAACTGTCCAAGTTGTCTTGCATGGTTCTATTTGACCATGTAAGAGCTAAGAAAGGCAATGCATTTCTATGTTCTGACAAAAGACCATCGGACCATGCGCGAACTAAAGGACCATTATGACCTAACACTTTCTCTGGAGTGTCGGCAATTCCGCTGTAAACGGCAGCCGGCTGACAGAATCGTTCTGTGTACTCACAAACAGTTTCTTTTTTCTCTTGTACACAATTGGTAATTTTTGACCAGTCCACGTTCGGTAAAACAATGTTCTTTAAAATTTTCAAAACACCTTCTCTCAAATCGCCTTTACTGACATGTTGCAGTTCGGAAGTAACAGCAGACTCAAAATTGTTGAATTCATATTCAGTTAGAATTTGTGAGATCAGCTGTGTAACTTCCGGCAACGACATGTCATAAAGATGCATTTTACTGAACAATGCTCTCCTAAACTTTCAGCAATTCTCTCAATATCTTTAGGACCTAAAGATGTTTTGACTGCTTGTGGCTGCAATATGGGGGTTGCAAATGGAACTGTATCAACACCTTTTCCCTGAGGCTTTTGTCTAGCTACGCACACTTCAACTGCATTTACATCTGCATTGACATTGTCTTCTATACTATCAAAAGACTGTAAATCAGGATAGCTTTCATCTGACTGTTGGTTTTCTGAGTCACATTTGGTTGAGGCCTTGAGGCCCACCGTTTTCGTGAAACAGGACACTTGAGTAAGCAATTGTTTGTTCTGTTCTTTCAACTTATCTATACAACGAGCTTGTTCTTGTACAATGGATAAGCTAAATTCTCGGTGACAGAAGATAATACCTTTCATATTTTTTTCCTGATACATGCACCCAACACTTTCTTGCAATCTTCAATTGACCACACTTTGTCTGCATCAATGTCAAATTTCTTTGTTAAATTCAATCTGACTTCCTCAGTCACGATTGAGTCCATGTGCTTTGATAACAAAGACTTGAATTCACTATCTGTCCAAAAAGGTGTAATCTGTCTAGTACTTTTCCTAAACATTTTGTGAATTTTTGTTACCACAAACAAACACTAAAAAAAACTTCTCTCTACTCTCTTGCAAACAGAGGGTACAATCTTATTAGCACATGAGGCTAATCTAATTCTAAAGCTTATTCTCTAGCTTACAGATAGGTCTTCTCTAGCAAGAGCATACACACAATATTAACATGTAACTGTTAATCTTCCCTGCCAACAACAGGGGGTAAATTTCATCTCTAAAAGAAAAACTTTTTAGAGGCTTATCTTTAGTTAACCAAACTCTACAGCTGTTTGTTAACTACTTCTCTGAACGGCGCAGAGGAAAACATTTGTACTGGTCTGCATTGGTTCTTTTAATGGAGTGAAACTCACCGAGTCTTTCATTTGTAGAGAAAGATTCCGTCTGGAAAAATTCAGTCTTTGAGATCTTTGAGCTTGAAGTTTCAAGATGCAGTTCTTTGAGCTTAAAATTCTTTGAGTTTCCTTCTTCTCCATCCGGGTCACAAGGCACCATCTGTTGTAAAGTTTTTCTTTCTTCAAAGCAGAGACCAGGAGACAGTTGGGATCGCGTTCAACGGAAGTTATTCTTTATTGAGAACTCCTCTGTACGCGGCTGTAGAAACTTCCAACATGATCTGATCTAACATAACTTTACATGTTATCTTATAGGCATTTTAGGAGGAGGGACTTTTGGGGATGGCATGTAAATGAGTATACAGGTTAAGGTAACCTGCCCCAGACCCCAGCGTGTTTACCAGTATCAATTTAATCAGCATACTGTAGCGTTTGCGACTCGGGGTAAATTTGAATTAGCTCAAGAATATAGGGAATTTTGGAAATATTAATAATTATGACTCATGGTCATAATTCATAAGTCGCATGTACAATTATTTTATCAATTATAGAGATTAACTGGTTCTGTAACTGATCTAATCATTATTCGTCCAGCGAATAAAGGTGAGATTATCACAGTTAAGAAGGGTTATCTCTTTACAAACTCCAAGAAAGTTTGATCTCCTGGCCACGGACATCAAACCCTTCTGAGTTTATTAATTAAAACTACTGAATGTAGTCTAATATCGAGCTTGTAGCTTAAGATCTTTTTAGATTCATTGACTTAAAAGGTGGATGTTTCAAACACAGAGGCAGTGAAAAGTATTTATGAATTTTAATAAATGCAAAACTATGATTATATGATCTACGAACATAAACGTACGTAAAAATGCACACAATAAACAAACAAACAGATAACCAAACAATAAAAATACGTGATCAGAAGTAACATGAAATGAAAGAAAAATAGAAAGAAAGGCAGAGAATGGGGAAGCTAGTAATTATTACATACAAATAGAACCTAAGTTCACGAGACAACCTGGAAAGCAGTTTTATCAGAATAATGTTTTACTTGCACATTTGTTCTCTGTTCGGCGTGAGGCTGAGGCAGGGCAGCGTGACGATGCCGATCCTGTTTCTGCGGTGTCTTCAGGTGCCGCGAAGTTTAAAGGCTCACGAGAAAGTTAGATCATTTCCCTTTTTGAGGGGAAAGGCACGGATGAGCTTAGTTGCAAAGAACGGCAGGCTTTTTCATGGTGTGGGCCATGTGTCCCAGAGGCCAAGGCAAGGCCCGTTCATCTGGAGCAGCGCTGCACGTGGAGGAGGAGGAGGTCAGCGGGATCGATGGGAGAAGAGGTGAGCGAAGAGCGAGAAGCGAGGATAAGAGAGTGAGAGAAGGGAAGCATGATATTTTGAAGGGGCCAAAACTCACGCCCTCTCACGGACGTGGGCCAACCGTCTTTAACAACGAATCGGGCACAACTCCTGACGTTTCGAGATCTATACCCCCCTTCCTCTTAGAAATTGGAACGATAGATTCGTTCGTAACATTAATATCACTGGTATTAATAAAACAATGCATCCTCTGATATGTTGCGTTAAACATTCGAGACCGTTGGGATATCTGGAACAAGACGATACCATGAATGGCACTGCTGTGACATAATTACACACAAATACACGATTATAGTCACATCACATTGATTACAAACCAATAAAGTTATATAGGCATAATATTTGGGTAGGGCTGGGTACCGAACGTCGATACTTTTATGGTATCGAAAAAAATATTTCGATCCTATGAGTATCGAAAAATTCTTTATTTTTCGGTGCCAAATTTCGGTTCCAAAAGCATCTGAGCACGCAAGCTTATCTGTCCTCTCTGTTTATTGACAAAGAGCGGAGCTCCGACCCACACACACACGGAGAGGTGCGGACGGATCAAACTGTTGCAGTTTTGTTGAAGTCACAGAAAGTCACGGTTGGTCTCAAGTGTGGTAACATTTTTTTTAAAACTTAACGCAGACAGCGTTTGCTGCGATATGAGCCGAAAGCGGTCACGGTGCTGTTGACGTTACACTTCCTCTTCGACTACTAGACAAGCAGCCACAATGGTGGTTTCTCTGCCCTGATGACTGACTGACTGACAGACAGGCAGTCATTTTATTAATGTTTGGCGACGTCTACATTAATCCGGATACATTTGAAAATGGCGTTTTCGTTTATAAACGCTCTCCGTCCACACTAGCGTTTTCGGACGTTTCAGTGTGGATGAGAAACTTTTGAGAAACGTCAAATTCACCTTACAGCGCATGCGTAAAACCCCACAAAAGATCACTGATATGATTCAGATGGAAAAATAAATATTTAAGTTATCGCGCAATTCTTCTGACAGGATAATTTTATTTAGTAAAATATCTCGCCATTCACTGATGCGGTCCAGGTCGCACGCAGTCACCATGTTACGCAACTGCTCTCATGTATTGCCGCAGGACAGCATGTGAGTAGCCTAAATTCTGTCATCTTTGCAGGACTCTGATATGAAGAGTGTGCAATGTAGAATATTTTAATAACGTATAGTTAGCAACAGTGTAAAGGTTAATAGCACAAAACAGGCACAACACTGGTATAATGGTAGGCCTACAATATGCGTCACATAATGGTTTTTAGTGTGGACGGAAGGCCAAAACGGAGAGAAAAATATACGATTTTTATATTTATTATATATATATATACAAGGGCGTAGGTTTGGCCTCAGCTTTGGTGGGGACATCCCCCCTCCCCTTCCCCCTGGAATTATTTTGTTGTAAGATACCAGTGCTTTAATGGCGATTTCAGACTGTTGGCAATACAGAATATCACAATACAGAAGTGAATCTACTTCATCTCGTTATATTGTATCCTGACCCCAATACACCATCCTGTATACTGTCCCTAAAGAGCTAGTATAACTGTATAGGTCCAGCTACTTCTTCCTCAACATGCTCTGTGACATCTTCACAAGATGTCTGAGTTTTCTGTATGTAATTAAATAATGAACAAATGAATAAAATACACACATATCATAGTATGCATTCAACACAACAAATCCATTATTTTTATCTATTATTATTATTATTATTATTATTATTATCCATGATTACAGTATTCCATTAATACTAAAATTGTATATACTATTCTATATCAAATTCTATTGATATATTCTATTCTTAAATATTAAATTCTTAGGCTACACTCACTCACAAATACATTACATACATTACATAAATAGAATGTAGAAACGAAAAATGTCTCAGATCCACTGTTTATGTTGACTGCAAGATACTAAGTTAAGGTCAGCTAATTAACATTCAGTGACTTGCTAACGTCGCATTCTATCATGATAGCGCGACTTCTATGAGTCTATCAGTGCTGTGCTGCACAGCCTAATCAATACTCTTAACCTTAGTTGAAAGATTGCTGCTGCTAGGTTTAACTGTAACAACATCCTGGGTAACACATACTATCACCAATACTATTTTCCACAGTAGAATCTGCATTTGAAAGCCTGGTCAGTCACTACTACTGCTAGTTTATTTGTGTGGCTAGTTATTTTGACTACTTACACTCTGCTTTATGAAAAAAGCTTCGTATGTCCCCTTTCTTCTTCTTGGGTGGCATAGCTGATCTATCTACAAAGTACAAAAAGTGGCAAAAAACGGAATATTAAAATGTTTTACTCTGGCCTTTGTATGTGGCAGAGAGACAGCCCTGGTAACTTACCGTCGGCGTCGTCGACACGCGCGCGCACACACACACACACACACACACACACACAGACACACACACACCACCCGCTCGCTGCCAGTACAAGCACAAAAGTAGTCCCGGCCCGCGCGTGTAGCCTGTCAGATACACCGCCGCCAATCAAATTACGGCGTTTCTTGTACTGTCGTTGTTTTGGCCGTTGGAATCGATCCAAATAGCAGCGCAAAGATCCAAATAGCAGTTCAAAGGAGCTTTGCTAAATATTGGTGGGGACAAATTTGTCATCTCAAAATATTGATTGGGACTAGTACCTAGCGTCCCCCCCTAAACCTACGCCCATGTATATATATAATAAAATATATAATTTTCAAAAGAAAACGTAGGCTATTATGGCCTTACTGAGTGAGCAGTTTTACCAGAATTTTTTTTATTTTGATAACTGTTTTGATTCACAATTAAGGTGGAAAATAAAAGCTTTGTGTTTAATGTATTTTTGTTGATGTTGAAATTAATTTTAAAACATATTATGGCTATGGTATCGAAAAAAGTATCGTTAGGAATCGGTATCGAAACTGAGGTATCGAAATTGGCACCGGATCGAAAGATTCTGAACGATACCCAGCCCTATATTTGGGACAAGGGATCATGCACACATCAAGAAAATACATTTTAAACATTGTACCAAATGATTTTGATCACGCGTGGTAGGATAAATGTGTGTGCATGTGTGTGTGTGCATGTGTGTGACCAGGACTGAGAGTTCATGTTGCCGCTGAACTTTTGCTCTCTTGCCTATGTGTGTGTGTGTGTTTGGTTTGATGAGATCATTAGCCAGCACATCTGGCCGGACAAAGTCTTGTTGTTTTCTGACGTATAAATCAGTGTCTGAGAATACCCCTAGGGGATCTGCGTAATCTCAGACATTGTGGCGCCTTGCACTCGTGGCTTCCCGTGTAAACTCATAAAAGAGGTGTCTATAGACAGCCATCAATGAGTTACTTGAGCTGATAGATGCCATCTGTTGTTTGTAGACAGTTCAAGAAGGACAGAGTCCGTTTGTTGGTAATTTCAGTAATTTTACATATATATAGAGAGAGAGCTGGTAATCTGACCCTCTTCTTTGCGTTACAATACCTATTCAAATGCTGATACTGGCCAGGAAACTCTGGTTCCACGGCCCATCCCAGAGCCATTTAAGACAAAAGGGTGCATCTTGGAGCTACTGGCTAGAGCCATTAAAGACTCATTTAAAACACAATAGAGAAAACAGGGTTGGTAGGAGCTGTTGATACCATTATAACCTAACCTTAAAAGCTAAAATCAGTATTCTTCACTGTGATGTTATGTAAGGAAGCATATCTGAAAACATATTCTTAAATTTTAACCCTTCAGTACCCATAACTTCTATCTATTCCTTTCATTTTTTGATCATACCCCAAATCCTCTCTATAGGAGTAGTATGACCCACAGCGTCACAAAATCTCCACCAGTATTCCTTTTTTGCCTTCTTAACAGTTCTTCTCACCAAAGCTTGAGTTCTCTTATACTCAATCAAGCATTGAAAATTATGTGACGACTTCAAGTTCCTCAAAGTTCTATTCCTTTCTTTTACTGCCTCCTGACACTCTTTTGACCACAAAGGTACTATCCTATTTAAAGGCCTGGACTCTGCCTTTGGAATAGTTGCCACTGCTGCATCCACTATACTTGAACTAATTGCCCCACATAGCTCTTCAACACTCATACTTCCTTCAATAGTTGACATCCACTCATCACTGACTTCTCTAAACTTCTCCCAATCAGCTTTTTCTAGTATCCATCTCCCGCCTCTCCTTTCCCCGTCTTTTTCCAATTCCACCCCTACCTGCACTCTGATGGGGTAATTGTCACTCCCAATTGTCGTCTCCTTAAGTACTTCCCACCCACACTTAGCTATATTCCTAGAAACTATTGTCAAATCAATTGCTGACTCTGTTCCTCTAGAAACGTCTAGCCTAGTGGTAGAACCATCATTAAGACAAACTAAACCCTCCTCCTCAATAAACTCTTCTACAACAATCCCATTACTATCATCCCCATCACTCCATAGTGTACTATGTGCATTAAAATCCCGCACCATATTACCTTTCCAGTCAGATCTTTCCATATTCCTTCAAGCTGTCTCATTTCCAATTGTCGACATGGATTATATAAATTAATAATCAAGATTTTACCAGTATTTGACCATACTTCAAATATAATATACTCCAAATCCTCTCCTTTCCTAACTTCTCTAAACTGGAGCCCCCTCTGAATGAATGTAACTACCCCACCTCCTTTACCAGTGTCTCTGTCCCTTCTTACTGACATATACCCCTTTATCCCAAAGTCTAGCCTTGGGATCAGCCATGATTCTTGAAAACATAATACATTTGTTTTCACCTCAAGATCTTCTACATACCTTTTGAACTCTTGCCCATTTGAAATCAAACTCCTTGCATTCCATTGGATTATATTCAATACCATTAAGGCTATCCTTAGCATGACTGACTTTGAGATGACTCCTCAACATCATTAGCTTCTGAATCATTAAGACAATCTACAACAAACCCCCATTCCAACCTTTGCACATTCAAGAACTTTTTGGCTGATTTAACTATGATCCTGATCCTATCTGTTCTACTACTTATTTAAGCAACTCCATTAACAACATCTGCCATGAAAAGCACAAAGTCAAATTTCTTTACTATCAGTGTGTCTTGAATTTTTTTACATGCTATACACTCTCCTTCCATTTTGCTATTAACCTTCTTTGCCTCTGGGACTAGTTTAGGGAATTGCTTTACTGCCTCCGCATAGGACATTCCTTGTTCTGCTTTCATCCTCTGAATTTCTCTCATGCGTTTATACACCTCACATCCTCCATACGCTGCAATATGGTCGCCACCACAATTGCAACATTTTTGAGTTGCCCCTTCTTCGCATTCACCGTACTTATGTTCTCCTCCACACTTACTACACCTAATCTTCCCTTTGCATACAACAGCCACATGCCCATACCTTTGGCAATTGAAACATCTCAATGGAGGTGGGATGTATACCCTAACATTATAGCTCATAAACCCAATATACACCTTATCTGGGAGTTGTTTTTCATCAAACGTTTGCAATATTGACAGACTATCGCTCAACACACCATCCTTTTTCATTTTCAACCATTTCGCTTCTTTTACTTTCACATTTTTTATGTTTCCCAACAACTCATCAATTGAATCTTTAACTGGGATCCCAGTAATAACTCCTCTAATCAGTTCATTGTCACTGGCTATGACCCCTCTCACTCCTTGGCCATTCATCTTTCTTATTTTAACTGCTTTCTTCTGTTGTTCCTCATCAGTACATTCTACCAACAGTGATCCATTTCTAATTTTTTTCACATTCAATACTTCCCCTATCTCCTTATGTACACATTTCGTTAACTGTATAGGACTCCAATCAGCAAAAGAACCTCCCTCCTTTATAAAGGATATAAATACCTTATATACCATCTTCCTTTCAGAGATATCCATATCCTCATCATCTTGTTTACTAAATTTCTTTTTCTTGCGTTTTGGCCTACCTTCCTCTTCATACCCACGCTCAGATTCATCCATACCCACGCTCAGATTCATCCATACCCACGCTCAGATTCATCCATACCCACGCTCAGATTCATCCATACCCACTGCTTACTCCGTCTCTTCCTACAAACAACTCCAGTCCAATCGGCGGCAGCAATGCGGCTAACAACTGTGCGAGTCGAGATGCGGCATGCCTCCGTGACACATACTAAAACAGACAGGGTTATATACACAGGGAAATGACAATGCTAATGGGGAACAGGCTGAGTGCAATGATCAGTGATAAGGGACAGCTGAGTGCAATGAAAAGACAAGGATCATGGGGGATGTAGTTCAAGAGTATGATTGACACTGTGGGGAAGGAGGACATCTAGTGGTGACCCAAGGAACATAAACCAGACACTGTGACAATAGGCTTATCGCCTATTGTTTATTAGGCGACAGAACAAAAATGGTTAATATGAACCTTTAAATTAAAATAAATTACAAAATATGTTTGTAACAATGTGTACATTAGTTACTTGTCAGGTATTGTTCACAAAAACAAGCATTAGATGAATAGTTGCCATTTAAACTGTTATGATTCATCCGTCCCACCCCTGTGTTGCAATGAGCGGGACGACTGAAACAAAGCACAACTACCGTTCAAAGTCAAATTTTACTTAAATCATTCTATATTTGTACCGAAAAACACATGATACTAAGAGAATACATATGTGAGTTGTTGATCACAATAAAATAAAAAATATATCTATAACCTTATCTTAGAAAACAACATTTATCTAAAGTGTTTCAACTGTCCCGGCTCTTGCCTACTGTATCACACAGTGTACATCATTTCAGTGTCTGTAGTTAAGTATGTGTTTAAAAGGTTATCAGACATAAACACATTTGTATTGCTTAACCTATTTATGTACAATTTAATTCTAAAAACAATTTTAATGTCATACATAACAAAATGTCACATTACAAACAAACCATCGTTCAAAATAACAGCATTTATCTAAAATAGAAAGCTTTTTTAACATTATACACTAGGCCTACAGTTCAAAAGTTTGGGGTTAGTAAGATTTAATTTTTTTTGGAAAGAAACTAAAGAAAGTAATTGCCTACTTTTATTCAGCAAGGATGCATTACATTAATCAAAAGTGACAGTAAAGACATTTATAATGTCACAAAAGCTTTCTATTTCAGATAAATCTCTTATGAACTTTATATTCATCAAAGAATCCTGAAAAAAAATGTTTTAAACATTAATAATATTAAGAAATGTTTTTTGAGCATATTTATTCCCTCATGTAGATTACATGTTTTCTTGCGTGGCTGGATGTTGGACTCATGAACAATAATCACGTTGTTTGCATTCGCCAAAATTGATTTGCCGTAGCCTAATCAAAACGTGGACAGTGAAAGGGAATTACCGTTTGCGCGAGATGAATCCGGCTTGAAGCGGAAGCGACCAGACGGCAGAGGATTATGTTCGCAAATCAAACAATGATTTGTCTCAAAAGAATGATTAAAAAAAGCTGTGATTGGATGATGACAGGTGTCGGTGATCATTCTCAAGTGTCATGATCAGCACTGCTGCTGTTGTATCAGTCAGTGGTTAGATCAGCGTAACTTTAGTAGGCTAGTCAAAAAAAACAAGGGATGTCACGCACGGGACAAATAAATTAGGCCCAAAATACGGGACTGTTGGATAAGCTAAAGTCCCAAAAAGTCGGCAAGCAATTTTCAACCTTTTTATGTTAAACAAGGTTCAACTAATTTTTTTTTAAGTCAGTTTAATGTAATTCAAGTTGAACTTAAACATCCAAGTTGATTGTACTTAAAATACATTATTTTACTTGTTTAAGGAAGCAACTTTATTTTACAGTGTGGGTCTAATCTAACATTTTTCCCCCTCACTTCCAGATCAACAACAAACTGACAGTAACTGCTGTCCAGAGAGCCTGCTCAAATTCATATTCCTCCTTATTAAAAATACCCACTTTCAGTCTGGCTATTTCTCAGACTTCCATTAGCAATGCAGCTGTGGATAGAAAGCAGTTCAGTACTGCTCATCATTTTGATAATGAAGATTTCAAAAATGGACGGGACCTCATCACTAAGGGCATTGCTGCAGTGAAAGTCAGCATGAAACAGGGCAGATATTTGTCTGCTCGCTCCAGTCTGGGGGCTGCATGTCATACTTTACAGGTATGCTAGTCCATAGAGATGCAAATCTAGAAGTATGGAGTTTTTTAAATGGGGGGGGGGGGGCACTTTAGGTTAGGGTCCAATTCTCACTATTAACTAGTTGCTTAGCATGCATATTACTAGATTATTGCCTGTTTGTTTGTACTTATAAAGCACATATTAATGCCTAATTCTCCATGACCATAATCTACATCCCTAATCCTACCCAATAAACTTAACAACCACCTAACTAACTATTAATAAGCAGTAATTAGGAGTTTATTGAGGCAATAGTCGTAATTAATAGTGAGAACAAACAAACTAAACTCAACAAACAAACAAACAACAAAACTCCTCACTATTTTTAGTGTGTTTGAGGAATTTGAAGGAAAATATACAAAGTATTGTTTTGTTAAAACAGTACTTTGTTCTGTGGTTTATATAATAAGCTAAAATATGATTACATTGAGTAGGCCTATGTAAATTTGCAATTAAGAAAATTAATGTGTTTTTGTGTGCAGGATTTCTATAGTCACAGTAACTGGGTGGAACTGGGAAGCACTGCTCCTTTCAGCCCCCTGATCAAAGCTGAACTTCCTCTCAACAATATAGCAGGTACTGTACTGTATAGTTGTTCCTGAAGTAGTTTCTTTGTATTCGTCTGAAAATTAATTCTCCAGTAAGGTGTATTATATGACATTTATATTTGTCCACCCATGTCATGTAACCAGTTATATATACACTCACCTAAAGGATTATTAGGAACACCATACTAATACTGTGTTTGATCCCCTTTCGCCTTCAGAACTGCCTTAATTCTATGTGGCATTGATTCAACAAGGTGCTGAAAGCATTCTTTAGAAATGTTGGCCCATATTGATAGGATAGCATCTTGCAGTTGATGGAGATTTGTGGGATGCACATCCAGGGCATGAAGCTCCCGTTCCACCACATCCCAAAGATGCTCTATTGGGTTGAGATCTGGTGACTGTGGGGGCCATTTTAGTACAGTGAACTCATTGTCATGTTCAAGAAACCAATTTGAAATGATTCGAGCTTTGTGACATGGTGCATTATCCTGCTGGAAGTAGCCATCAGAGGATGGGTACATGGTGGTCATAAAGGGATGGACATGGTCAGAAACAATGCTCAGGTAGGCCGTGGCATTTAAACAATGCCCAATTGGCACAAAGGGGCCTAAAGTGTTCCAAGAAACATCCCCCACACCATTACACCACCACCACCAGCCTGCACAGTGGTAACAAGGCATGATGTATCCATGTTCTCATTCTGTTTACACCAAATTCTGACTCTACCATCTGAATGTCTCAACAGAAATCGAGACTCATCAGACCAGGCAACATTTTTCCAGTCTTAAACTGTCCAATTTTGATGAGCTCGTGCAAATTGTAGCCTCTTTTTCCTATTTGTAGTGGAGATGAGTGGTACCCGGTGGGGTCTTCTGCTGTTGTAGCCCATCCGCCTCAAGGTTGTGCGTGTTGTGGCTTCACAAATGCTTTGCTGCATACCTCGGTTGTAACGTTATTTCAGTCAAAGTTGCTCTTCTATCAGCCTGAATCAGTCTGCCCATTCCCCTCTGACCTCTAGCATCCACAAGGCATTTTCGTCCCCAGGACTGCCGCATACTGGATGTTTTTCCCTTTTCACACCATTCTTTGTAAACCCTAGAAATGGTTGTGCGTGAAAATCCCAGTAACTGAGCAGATTGTGAAATATTCAGATCGGCCCGTCTGGCACCAACAACCATGCCACGCTCAAAATAGCTTAAATCACCTTTCTTTTCCATTCTGACATTCAGTTTGGCGTTCAGGAGATTGTCTTGACCAGGACCACACCCCTAAATGCATTGAAGCAACTGTCATGTGATTGGTTGATTAGATAATTGCATTAATGAGAAATTGAACAGGTGTTCCTAATAATCCTTTAGGTGAGTGTATATTGTGTCATTCCCCACACACACACTCATGTTTCTGGATGGATGTCTAGGTCCCAATACAAAAACATGCAAAAGCTGTGTTGGAAAAGACTGCAGTGACAACATTCTCCAAGAGGTCCTGCAACAGAAGATCTTAACTTCAGGATATTTTCGCCTTTTACTCTCAACCAAACCTGCAGGTAAGGAATTTTAACATCTCATACATTAGCATAGGTTTAAGTGCTTATCAGGGTTTTTAGACCAAAGTCGGACAGTTCCCGAACTAGAGCATGTATTACTTCAGCTGAATCTCCTTGGATATGATGAAGCTGTAAATTGTAACACTAGTGATAAGCACTGTTTGTATGATCTACTACATTTCTGTAAGAATTTTGAAAAGATACTGGTAATTTTCTGGTTATTATCCATTCAGTTTACAGACATTTCCTTTAAACATAAAACACAATGCAATGCGTAAAATATTCAAAATATGGGTAAAACACCTGTGAAAAATCAATACAGTAAATTTATTAATATTAACGCTCTGTTTTAGTATTGTTTTCACTCTTTTTCTGGTTCTGGGTTTGTCTGCTCTTTGTGCCCTAATTAGTTACTGATTTAATTCACCCATTCTAACTTATTTTAATTACTCTCCCTGGGTATTTTAACCCTGATTTCTGTCTGTTCATTGTCCGGTATTGTCTATGTTTTGTGGTTGTGTTTATGATTAGACCCTGCAAGTGATCTCCTGAGTGTTCCATTGTTGGTTTAAGAAAGATGACTTTTTCTCTATTCCTTCGCCGTGCGCATCATTACAGCCACTGTGACACACATGACTTTGTGCCCTATTTTTACAGACTATTTTTCATACTTGACTGGCTTGAGTAAATGTTTATACTTTTTACATTTTCTCAGTTTTCATGTTAGTATATGCACTGTCAAGGTACTTCAAGAATGGTAAAGATAAAACGAGGTAACTGTATGCAGTCACCATTAATGGGGTTTAGGAAGATCATCAGACATCATATTCCATCAAGTTCCTTAAATTAACTCCATCAATTACTGTCTGAACTTTATTGCAGAGTTCAAGATGCTTTGAATTAAAAGACCAAAAAGCTGTACACTCAGAAACACTTGGTTTATATAAAAGTGAATTTAACTCTCTCTCTCAGGCAAGTGTAGCCATGGCGGCCTTCTTGACATGACCAGTTATGAAGACCCCATCGGAGGCATCAACAAGGATGACATCAGCTCAAGTCATGGCTTCCTTCATCAGCGTGCCGCTGAAATAGCCATCAATGCTACTGTGCAACTGCTGGAAGACATCCGAGTAGCAACAGGCAATGTAGCCTTTCTTCGGTATGAGACTATTGACTTATGGTACTTTGGTAACATAAAAGGAATACATCTTTTGTGCTACTATTACCATAAGTGGTTCATATTTATGCACTGTAGTCCACGTTTTCTGAAGCTATGCAATAGTTTTATGAGGAACAGGCTGAAAATTACACAACTGTTAACTGATGATGAACATTGGGCAAATTATTGCATTTCATCTGCTTTCTCTCTCTCTCAGATTGATGGGCCTGAGTCAGATCTCAGTCCTGGCTTTTGTGTTTGACACCACGGGCAGTATGTCTAATTACATCACAGAGGCCAAGACAGTGACCTTCAGTATCATAGACAGCAGGAGAGGAACATCAGAGGAACCTTCAGAATATATTCTAGTCCCATTTAATGACCAGGGTAGGCATGTTGTGCTGAAAATGAAACATTTATGTGAAATTATATATATATTGTGATCCCATATTAAATTAGGTGTCTTTAACTACTGTGTACTTGCGTCAAAGAAATCGTTAGGTACTATGTACTTATTGTATTCGTTTTTGGTGCTTTTGAGGTGGGATACGGACGAGGTTAGGGACAGGTTTGGTGGTATGGGTAGGTTTAAGGGTGGGTTAAGGGGTAATGGAAGGGTCAACAGTGTAATTATAGATGTAGTTTTATTAATTACAGTGTAAAAACATGTATGTACACAATAAGTGCATTGTATCAAATGATTCATTTAAATGTTTGTACATAGTAGTTAAAGACACTTAATATAAAGTGGGTCCAAGTTTTTATATGAAAATGTAGATATGGATAAAATATCTTGTTCCATAGATTTTAGAAAACCATCTGTGCTGATGCTTCAAAGATACCAGCATCTACTTAGTTAACTTGTTTATCTGATAGGCCTATATACACATTGGATTCAGAAAGTATTCAGACCCTTCTTTTTTCCACATTTTTTTGTGTTGCAATCTTATGCTAAAATTCAGTCACAGTTTGATTAAAATGCACTGTGCATTTTGGTATTGTAGTGCCCTGTAGTGAGGTGTTTGTGTTTTTCACAGGTTTTGGACCTCTGATGAAAACTGAAAGTGCAGATACATTTAAAGAGCGAATCAATTCCCTTTCAGCATCTGATGGTTCAAATCCTGGGATGTGCCTTTCAGGACTACTGGTGTGTGTGTGTGTGTGTGTGTGTGTGTGTGTGTGTGTGTGTGTGTGTGTGTGTGTGTGTGCGCGTGCGTGCGTGCGTGCGTGCGTGCGTGCGTGCGTGCGTGCGTGCGTGCGTGTTCACAATGTATTTTGGACAGTAGTGTAAACCTTCATTCATTCTGAGAAAAGTTCACTATGAAACCAGTACACTCAAACAAATTCAATATTTGTTTGCACAAATAATATGATAATTTAGATCTAGAGGAAATAATCGTTTTATTCTTTGGTATCCACAGTAAAAGTGTTCTTGTCTTTTCTGTTTTATCATTTCATGAATCTACAGTTAACACTGACACAAGCTCCTCCATCATCAGACATATTTGTTTTCACTGATGCTTCAGTAAACGACACAGAATTAAAAAATGCAGTTGAGGCCATGATACAAATCACCAAGTCAACAGTGAGTATCTGCAGAACTGCTTGATTTGTTTCTTCATTTGGGATCAGTTATTTTACAGATGTCTTAATACTTGTTTTTTCCTACCCACACTTTAGGTCACTTTCCTGCTGACAAACTCCATCTCATCGCGTAGTCAGCAGAATGTCTCACTATCAAGATTATTGTCTCAGTCAGACATACAGCTGTACAGAGACCTGTCCCATATTTCTGGTGGACAGACCATAGAGGTCACAAACTCTACACTGTCTCAGGCCACTGCAGTCATTACGGATGTAATCGCCGCTGGCCTGGTATGCTTCAACAACAAGATCCCTTTATTAACGATACTTCTATCATTATTATATAGACATACATTTTATAATGTAAGTGTAATTTGCTTTATACCACCAATCATATCCTAATATGAATACTTTTATTTGTGCTGTGCTGTCCTTGGGGGTAACTCTTTAAATCTCAAATGCAGTAAAACATGTGTTTCTTGAAGGTGACTGTTCTTTACATAGAGAGAAGTCCAGCCATTGCAGAGTTTTTTTCTTTTGTGTTGGATCCATCTCTGTCCAATGTGACTGTGTATGTCACCGGAGACTCTCCAGTCTTTACCCTCTACAGCCCTACAGGTGTGCCTGTGCATTTATGAACAGAATGCCCATCTACAGAAGCCTATGTGCTTAATCAGTTTCATGATTCTCTCATCATTTACTCATGCGGTCCCAGATGTGATTTTCCTTCTTCAGATAAACACAAAGAAAGATTTTTAGAAAAATATAGGCCATCTCTATGATTCCATATAATGGGTCTCTCAAAGTTGACGCTTCAAAAACTACACAAAACAAACATGATGATAATTTACAGCCACAGTTGATGAATCAATGTTGTCTGAAGTTAAATTATGTGGTGTCATTAATGCAATCCCTTATTTGCGTCACATAGTATGTGTGACGCTGACATTCATCACTTAATGGTGTATAAATACACAGACAGAGGCTGTGCATAAGTTACAGTATACACACAAAATCTGTGAAAAGGTAATGACCTACCTGAGGTGTAGGTAGGGAAAAAAGTAATATTTTAAGACTTATGTAGAAAAAAAACACTCAACGAACGATCGGGGAAGGATGTAAGGCACGCCAGGTCGAGGAACGCCGCGGTGTAAGTCTCAAGAGAAAGCTTGTCTTGCTCAAGACAAAGCAATTGCACTGCTGCTGGTAGATCCATCTTTGTTTTTTGGTCTGTCATTCTGTTAGGTGTCTGGTTGCAGCAACGAGGAAACGGGATCTCTATGCAGCAGATTTTATAAATCATAAACTCAAACTTACAGAAATGCTCATGAGATTAGGAAACACAGGACAGAACAACCAGGTCAACATTAACGGCAGACAAAATTAAGCTATAATTAAAAAAATCAAAGATGGCAACAACAGTGGGAAACAGGAAGTAAAGGTAGACTTATGTATGTAATACAGCCAAAAGTGGGGGAAAGTAGGCACTCAGGTGGAAGTAGAAGAGAGGAAGACATTTTATCCAGACTCAGAATAGGACATACAGGACTTGATAAAACAATGCAATTAATGTCAAAGCATTCGACAGGACGATGTGAATGGTGTGGAGAAAACGAAACAGTAGAACACATAATCATGTATTGTGAAAAGTATAAAGATGACAGAGAAAAGTTATTAGAAGAGGTTCAGAGAAAAGAGGAGATTGATATTAATTTGAGGTACCTATTAAACCCCGAACAATGACGAGATAACAGAGAAGCTTTATTTCAATATTTGGAGAACACAGGTTTAATTAATAGGATTTGAGAGAATATTTTTATTTTTTAGAAGCTGAACATGGAGCGCTGGCTGAAGCATAGATTTTTTTTAAGCGGGGGAGGATGGGATGTGTGTAAGTGGTTAGTCTCTGGATCGAGTTCACAGTAGGTGGCGGTATTGCGCGAAATTGGTGCGAACTGCCAAAAAACGGGAAGAAGAAGAATTAACTAATGAAGACGTGATCATGGGAAAAAAAGAGAGGCGGGAAACTGAACGAAATGAACACAGAAGGAAGTCCAAAAACAAACACAGACATGTAACACTTAGGTGTGAGTAAATGATAAGAGAATTTAAATTTTTGGGTGGAGTATCCATTTAAAGGGGTCATATAATGCCATTTTTGTACAAGCTAATATGATTCTTTAGGGTTTAAATTAAAAGTTTGTAATATACTTTAATTAAAAATTCTCATTAGTATTGTAAGAAAACACTAATTTTACCTGGTCAAAAACAGCTCTGTTTTCACCACGCCGTTTAAGTGCATGTGTCTTTAAATGATAATGAGGCTTTCTGGTGAAAGCTGTCTGGTGTGAAATGATTCGCACAAACATGAAAGAATGGACATCGCGGGGAATCCCCGTGAGGGAATCCCCGCGTCAATCCTTTGGGCATATCCCTTCAAAAACAAAACTCGGCCACTTCGTCCTCAACGGTTGGGATTTAGGAACATCAAAATGACTGCTGTGTTCCTTATTACACCGAAGAACAATCGCAGACGCCATTCTGCTCATAGACAGCGCTCCAGTGAGGGTATCAACAATGA
The DNA here is from genome assembly GCF_964197995.2 of Scardinius erythrophthalmus. Classification (NCBI taxonomy): domain Eukaryota; kingdom Metazoa; phylum Chordata; class Actinopteri; order Cypriniformes; family Leuciscidae; genus Scardinius; species Scardinius erythrophthalmus. The sequence continues at coordinate 32,794,034 of NC_138223.1, forward strand.
CGCGCGCTGACAGATGACAGACAGCTTGCTCACGAGCGAGGGCGGGTCTGTGTTGAAACGCTGCTGTCACTCACCAATCGTGGGAGGGGCGTCGATTTTGTGACGTCACAAAATCAAACGGCTTGATTTCAGAGAGGGTCAAACATATGAGGATATAAAAAAAAAAAACACTAGATGGATTTTTATCATTTTATGATGGTTGTGTTCAGGCACTGCCAACACACATTTCAGTACAATCAACTTGTAAAAGTGCATGTACCATTATATGACCCCTTTAAGGTTCCATTGCATGTCAGGGCTTTGACATTAGGATTATGTCATAATTATTATGCATTAACATCTGATTTCATGAACGCCACTTTCAGGTGTGTCTCAATCAGGTTCAGAGGCAAATGGTCCTCTGGGTAACGTCCTGACTGTAGGGAATCTAAAGAGATTAAAAATCCGCTCTGACAACCAGACAGGGGAATGGAAGATTAGTATCAGCTCCACAAGCTCCTACACCCTGAAAGTCATCGGTAAAGTTTTCATTTCTGCATATGACTTGCTTTTAAGGTTTCAAATGTTGATTTTTTTACTCCTGCAATTTAACTTTAAAAATAGCTTTTGCAATAATTAGTTTCTAGAAAAGCTTCAGTAAAAACGTTATACTGGACATAGAATATTCATAAAGTTGCTGGTGTTGATTTCCTGCCATGTTCATTTAAAAAACGAATTAAGTTCATATCCTGTAACTTATCACAGAAAACAATCTTTACTCAAAGCAAAGTTTGTCAAAGCAAAATAAACACATATACCTGTCCATAATTCAGAATTCCTTTAATTGTGAATACAGGTCAGAGTTCTGTGGACGTCCTTGTTTACTTTGTGGAGATAATTGAGGGAGGTCACGGAGACTCATGGGCACAGAGTTTCACCCGGCCTTTTATTGGTATAACATCATACATCATCCATCCATTCTCCAAACCACTTGTCCCCTGTAGGGTCTTGGACGTCATGCATCATATAATTCATATTCAAAATATGTTTTAAATGGATTGGAAAATTCCACACAAAATGATGTTTTATAAACAAAGTTCGGGAGGAGCACGTTCAAATAATCAATCAATCAACTCGTCATCAAACAATTACCATGTCTACCATATCAGCATGAGAGGAAGCATATATATATTCACTCTGTCAACTCACCTTGACAGTTTTCAGCATCCCTCCACCACCCCGACTCCTCACTCTTGGCTTGTTCTTTCACAGCCAGGAATACGGGGGGAGTACTCTGGGTTCGGGCCGAATACCGAGCTCGGAGCCCTCTCCTCGGACAGCACGCCAAATGCGTATTTATTCTATCTGACTTATTTGTAAGTGTGAACTCATGAAATAATTTTGCTTTAAGGTGCTGTCACATTTACCATTGCTCAGAGAAATTTCACACAGATTGGAATCTGTGCAATCTGGAATTTTGTGTGAGGGCGAAACATTTACTCATGCAGACTTTGCATTGCGTTCAAGTTTTTCACTTAAATTCACCAAGTTTTTAGAAAAGAATACTGTTTGGTTTTAAAGTGACTTTTGTGTGAGCTTACATCTGAGATGGACAACTTCAGTCTGTCCTGCAGAGGTTAGTTCCAAACCTACCTGTTTTTTAATTTTTTTTATATCAGAGTTGGAACTTAACTCTGCGGGACAGTGGCCCAACAGTGCCAATGTTGCCCATCTCTGGCTTACATAATGACACTATTGGCAGTGGACAATCACTAATTTGTTTGAACCTTAAGTAACCTTAACACCTTAAGTTTGAAAATAATTTTTCTTGTTTGTCACAAAAAATATATCTAGCCTATGTCTGATACTTTACCGTGTTTCTGTAATTGCTGATCAGGTCGGAATGCCACTTTGTTTGTCTCTGTGACCGGAGGAGATTCAGTCACAGTGACTGACGTGCTTCTAGTTGAAGCTTCAGGATCTAACGTTGTTAATGGAACCATCAAAGCAGTGGGAGCGACAGACTTCCTGGTGAATGTAGACAGAATCCCAGAGGGAGCATTTGTGGTCCAACTTAAAGGACTATTGAATTACTCCTTGTCGACTAGTCGATTCCAGAGACAGTCACCCACCCAATATAAAGGATCTAGAATAACCATTACAGTAAGAAATATCTACATAAAAATGTTGGATACACAAACACAAATAGCTGTAATTTACAACAATTATTAAACAATAATGACTTAAATTTACATCACAGGTTGGAACAAAAAATCACTAAATGAGACATTAACCATGTCTGTTCCTCCACAGGCCCAATCGCAGAACATTGCACAGCCTGGAGTCCCATTCGGTCTCAACTTCACAGTGACCTCTAACACTACAGGCGGCAACTACACTATCCGAGCCCGGAATGACCTGGGCTTCAGTGTGTCTTTTCCCCCCTATCTGATCCTTGTGGCAGGAGGAAGTGCTCGGGGAAGCGTCACACTGACTGCACCCTCCGATACCGAGTCCGGGACAGATTTCACACTCACTATTGAGGCAGAAGCTCCAGGCTCCACGGACCTCAATTATGCCACAGTGCAATTCACTGTCTCCACAGCAAATGCTATTTTCAGTGGATTTTACGCACTTTCCATGTGTCTTTCTTTCTCCTGTTTTTTTGTTTCCCATTTTATATGATTCTAAATAACATTTAGCACAGCATGTACCATTGTATGTTGCCTTCTTTACTTGACTTGAATTGTCAGGTGTAAAAGAGTCTTTGTAAATATTTAAGAATTAAGGTTAGGGTTTACTATTGAAATTTCACTCTAACTTTCTGTAGTATACAGGTGTGTTTTATTTGAACACTTGATTTGTGGGTAAGCTGTGGTTTTATCAGTAATGTAGACTCTTTTATTGATCTTGGTTTAGAAGTTTATTAAAGACAAAGTTCATATCAGGGGCAACAGTATTGTCCAAGCTCATGGCATTGTGTTGGTTTTCCTTTTTGCATTTGCTTTCACTCTCATTCAGCCTCTCCTTTGGCTCAAGGACCTCATTGAACTCCTTTCACATGAGGGATTATAAATTATAATACATTTTGGGGGGACTGTGTAGAAAACTCAGAAGTGAAGACCAGGAGACTCGGTTGTATCTTCAGCAGGATTATTTTTTAAGAAAAAAAGCGTTTGCTGCAGCCATCAAGTCTAACTATGAAAGCTATACACTGTAGTTTTTATACACATTTTAGGGGGCAGTCCTTAAAAATGAAAGCTAAGCATTTTGGAAGAAATTAAGTATCCATGTATAGGAATCTGTGAATCCTAGAGTGTACCAATCCTAATCCTTTTCAAAGAATGGGACAGGAGCTCCAAGAGCCATTAAATACAAAGGGTGAGAGTCTCAGTAATCTGACTCATTTGATTTCCAATGAAGAGAACAGGACTGGCAGGAAGCTCTTGCTAAAAAAAATCTGTAGGTACTAATTATAGGCCATTAATAATTATAAAGCTAACAGAGGCAAGGTATAGATAGATGTAGATTGGATTTGAAAAAGGAACAAGGAACAAGGAAGTAAGCATTCTTTCTTACTGATTTTCTTAATAACACACACACACACTTGTTTTCTCATTTATGCAATCCCTTTTTGCATCACAATGTGTGTGACGCTAACATTCATCTTTTAAAGGTGTATAAATACACTGACAGGCAGTGCATAGGTTACAGTATACACAGAATCTGGTATACACACACTAAATCTATTGGTACAGTATACACAAAATCTGCTAAAAGGTAATTCTCTATTTTAACTTTATTTACAATTTTTCTCTGATTGAGTAATGTGTAATATTTTATGAGAAAATTTCCAGTTAAATATATCTAATTTAACTTTATTTTTAATAGTGTTTAGTGAAATGTTTCATCAAGATTTGACAGAAGCCTGAATTTTCCCACAGCACCTGTTACTGTGGACAGTAATGGTTTCGCTGGTTGTGGTGGCTGTATTTCTTCTCTGGGGGACCCTGTTTCAACCCCCCCAGGCAGCAGCATTCAAACCTCTTTTTCAGGATGGCTCTGTCACGCATCGAGAAATCACTCAGATGGCCATCCTCCGCAAAACAGCAGAAGTGTGCCGTGACATAGCCACTGCCCTGGGACGAGACTTTACACTGGCTGTAAGAAAAGAACATGAAAGTCAACCAACTGAATTGTTCCAAGAACCAGGAAGATATTAGCATTTTATAGTCACGCACACTAAAAAAAGAAAAAAATGGTCTCTGATTAACACTCCTTGAAGAGACTTTTTATATTTTATTTTACAACATAATTATTCATACCTCAAATGTGAATTTTGAAACTGCTGTTTTTTGGGGGATTTTTTTTAAGTTGCTAAGTCTCAAGTTATGCTGATTTGAAACCTGAATAGACAACTGAAGGTAATTTCAGTTATGTTTTTAATAATAATAATAATATTCTCACCTCCAGATAAACAACAGACTGACTGAATCTGCTGTCCAACAAGCCTGCGCAACATCTCCTGATTCATCTTCTGCCATCTCTTCTCTGAGTTTTTATTCAGCGATAAAAGAGATTTATCTAAGCAATGCAGCCATAGATTCAGCATTTGCTCTGAGTGCGGCGCATCACATAGATAATGAGGCTTTCGGTGAGGGCCGGGACCTCATCACTAGTGGCCTGGCTGCAGTAAAGGCCAGTGTGCAGCAGGGGAGCTATATCTCTGGTCGAATCACACTGGGGGCTGTATGTCATACTCTACAGGTACATTATTAATGGAGATTATGTGGTCTGTAATCTTTTTTTATTTTTATGCTGGCTTTATACTAGTATATATATTTGCGTTACATCCAAAAATATATATCCAAAGTGACTTACATGCATATGTTATCAGTTCATGCATTCCCAGGGAGTCAAACCCATGTCATTGCTAGCATCATTTACATCGAGGTGCCAATTCTCTCTTCTTTTATTTTATGTAATTACCTCTTTAACCCTTTAAATGTCACCCCCCCCCCCCCTTTTTTAATAGACATGAAAATGCACATTTCGAACTTAAATGGTTGTAATTAAAGAATGCTTTGGAGTAAAGATGAGTATAGATTGGTCTTGTTTTAAATAAGAAATTTGGCAGATTTTTGTAGAAGTGAAATAAATTAAGAAAGTGAAACAGAAAAAAAGTTTGAGTTTATGAAAATGTACAATGTAAAAAAAATTATTATTCATATTTTATATCATATATATATTTTTTTTTAAATCTGGGTGACTCTAAAATTGCAAAAAAAAAAAAAAAACATCAAATCAAAAAGTCTTAACTGTGTTTCAAATTTTAGGTTAATATCTCAAAAAATTAGCTTTCAGTAAAATTTTGACGCAGTACCAAACATTTTCACTAGATGAGAACCAGACTCATTACTGCCCATATAAGGGCGCCTCCATTTCCATATGTGGTTTGAGTGATCTGAAACATTATTTCCGCATTTTTCATACAATTTATGAAGTAGACATTCTATACAGAAGTAGTATGGGAAGTTTGGCTGATTTTGAAATGAATTCAACCTGTAAGAAACACATAAAAAGAACACGTATGTGCGCTATAGCTCGCTGCCACGTCACAAATGGTGAATCTATTATTTTTTTCTTTATATTTAAAACATTTTCAGATCTTTTTTTCTAAAATAATTGAATGGATGCCATCTTTTGAACTCTTGGCATGAAAACAAACTGAGGTTTCTACCATTCTTTCATGATTTTTCATGTTCATTGCTATTTCAAAATAAAGGTCTGAACACGCCTTAGGAATATGAAAATATTCTTGTTGCAAATTGATAAATTACGGCTCCTCTGCAATTTATTTTGAAAATCATTGACCAAATATGAAAACTAGATATCGTTTGTCAAGATTAGTTTAGGTTTAGTATAGGATATTACTGTTTTAAATATGTAATGGCTTTGGGCCCACCAGTGGGCCGGTGACACTTAGTTTTAGCCCTGGTAGTTACCAGTTGCATTCCTCTAAGTGGTTGTTTTTTAATGTACCCTGGGTTTTCAAAGATCTCTGGAAAAAGGCATTTTCCTATTTTGCACCTTGGTCATAGCCTGGTAATACCAAACTCTGCTACTTCACTTTGCTTCATAGACAGAGTCTGGAATGGCACATTTGAAAAGTGTTTTCTCTCTCGCGGGGGGGCGCTTGTCTGAAGTTTAAGATCATTGGTTACCCGTAAGCCAATCCTGGCTTGCCAAACATGACGTTTGGTTATGGCGTGTGTTATGCGCATGCTTAGCCTCATCTAACTTCCACTGTATACACATGTATGATGCGAAAACAAAACCATCGAGCAAAATACCGGAGTAAACATGGCTGTGAACGACTTTTGCAGATTATGTGAAGTAAATCTACGCATCCACAGTACAATCAGCGTCTACATCACGGCTCTCAGCCCGCCCTCTGTTCGTTGATTGGCCCGGCCGTCCGAAGGCCGATGGAAAACTGAAAGATAACCTGCTATCTCAGACTGACTACAGAAGCGAAATGAAATTGAGCGGAAGTAGGAAGTCTGACATAGTCAAGCTACCTTGGTCATGAAACAATTAGCAAAAAGATTTTTGAGCATACTTGTATCTAATGATAAATTTAAGATAATCATAAAGAATGCAGTGAAGACATGCAATAGTTTCATGTAAAAGACCTGTGTGTTTAAATAAGTTGTAGGCATCTTTGTTGTATCATCAATCTCAATGGGACTTCATGGTAAAATTAAGGTAAAATAAAATTAATAAAAATTTAACTGCTAATCATTTTTTTTTTTTTTTTTACTTAACTAAGAGTATTTGAAAAATTTTGGACACTTGTTTGAATGAAAATATTTGAAATGCATTGAACTGAAAGCAAAGTTAAACTAAGTAACATCAGCAAACATGATGACAGAGCTTTTTCAGTCCATTCAGGTTTAGTTACATACGTAACCGTGACGTTCCCTTTTGTGGTCACTACGAGTTACGTTGTGATGACGAATGGGGTTCCCTGTCTAATCAAGCCACCTCGGCTGTCTTCAAGTGCCCCGTGTAAGTATGAGCTCCCTGTCATGAGACTAGCACGGACGAAGGACTCCTACTCAACACAGGGTGGAATCTTTCAACCCCAGGGGTGGCAAGGTTGCTTGCCAAGGTAAAGACACATGCTCGAGAGAGGCTTACAGTGGAAATACACATGTGAGGGTCGCCCAGGGGGGGAACCATGCACATGGAGGCACCTAGCCAACATGAAAGCTGCCAGAGGCATAACTCTGGCATTGGTGTCAACAGTGCTGGAGGAATTCAGGGCTTCCCGGAGAAACTCACCTGAGGAGAATATCGCACGTATTCAGTCCGAGGAGTAGAATGGCGAGCAAGCGAAGACACCTGAGCAGACACAAAAGCAGAAACAAACCTAGTTTCCGGCTAGTTGATGCGAGTACACGGGAGGATACTGGCTCCACTCGGAGACTGTAGAATCCCGCAAATGTGTTAGGTGTTCCCCGGCCTGCAGCTCTGCAAATGTCTGTTAGCGAGGCACCATGCGCTAGAGCCACACTCTGAGTGGAGTGTGCCTTCACACCCAGGGGGCATGGTCGACCTTGCTGCTGGTATGCCAAAGCAATGGTGTCCACTATCCAGTGAGACAACCTTTGCATGGAGAGAGCCTTTCCCTTCAGCTTCCCACCATAACAGACAAAGAGCTGGTCTGAGGTCCTGAAACACTGCGTTCTGTCTATGCAAGCATGGAGGGCGCGTACTGGACAGAGCAGTGCCAGGGCTGGGTCTCCGAGGGCAGCGCTTGCAGGTTCACCACTTGATCTCGAAAGGGAATGGTGGGAATCTTGGGCACGTATCCAGGCCAGGGTCTCAGGATCACATGAGAGTAGGCTAGCCTGAATTCGAGGCATGCTTCGTCAACTGAAAATGCCTGCAGATCCCCTACCCTCTTGATGGAGGCCAATGCAACCAGGAGCGCTGTCTTAATATACAGGAATTTAAGCTCAGCTGATTGCAAAGGATCAAAGGGAGCACTCTGCAGGGCGGAAAAAAAACATTGCGAGGTCCCAAGAGGGTACGAGAGGAGAGCGAGGAGGATTTAGTCTCTTCGATCCTCTCAGGAACCTGATGACCAGGTCGTGCTTCCCCACAGACTTACCTTCAACTGTGTTGTGATGTGCGGTGATAGCAGCAACATACACTTTGAGGGTCGAGGGAGACAGCCTTCGCTCCAACCTATCTTGCAGGAAGGAAAGCACAACACTGATCGGGCATTATCTGGGGTCTTCTTGGCAAGAAGAGCAACAGGTGACGAAGAAGGTCCTTCCTCAGAGGAATTGGCCAGGGAGGGGCTGTCGGGAGGAGTACTAATTCAGAGAACCAAGTCCGGGTGGGCCAATGAGGCACAACCAAGATGACCTGCTCCTCGTCCTCCCTGATCTTGCACAGGGTCTGTGCAAGAAGGCTCACTGGGGGAAAAGCATACTTGCAGTGGCCCCACGGCCAGCTGTGCCCCAGTGCATCCATGCCAAGCATGCCCTCGGTCAGGCAATAAAACAGGCTGCAATGGGAAGAGTCGTGGGAGGCAAACAGATCTACCTGTGCATCGCCGAACTGTTCCCAAATCAGCTGAACCATCTGGGGATGGAGTCTCCATTCTCCAGGGAGTGGCTGAAACCATGAGAGTTTGTCGGCTGCACGGTTCAGGTCTCCTGGGATATAAATGACTCGATGCTTCTGACTCCATAGGAGGAAGTGGCGGGCGAGTTGCGACATACGGTGGGAGCGTGGACCACCTTGTTGCTTGACGTACGCTACTGTCGCGGTATTGTCTGAGAGGACTATTACGTGTTGGTTCTTGAGCCACCTCGGGACTCGATCGCGGAGCCAGTGCTGAAGCGGTCTCATACGAAGCAGCCCGAGTGGTGTGGCTGCCGCTGCGGATGCCATATGCCCCAGGAGCCTCTGAAATAACTTTAGTGGAACTGCACTCTTGCCCTCGAATTGTCTCAGGCAAGTCAGCAGTGACTGCGTGCACGCGCTCGCTCGAAAGCGGCGCGTACATGGCGACCGAGTCGATTTCTTTACTGAGAAAAGAGATCCTCTGCACGGGGGAGAGTTTGATCTTTTCCCAGTTGACCCGAAGGCCCAGGCGGGCTAGGTGCCGGAGCACTAGGTCCCTGTGTTCGCAAACCTGGTCTCGAGAATGAGCTAGGATCAGCCAGTCATCGAGATAGTTCAGGATGCGAACCCCGTGTCGCTGTAGCTGCACAAGGGCTGCCTCGGCGACTTTCGTGAAGACGCGAGGAGACAGGGCTAACCCGAATGGGAGAATTTGCGTACTGATATGCCGCCCCTCGAAAGCAAACCGTAGAAACTGTCTGTGTCGAGGAAGAATGGAGACATAAAAGTAGACATCCTTCAGGTCGATCGCTGCAAACCAATTCTGCGGCCGCACACATTCGAAAATACGTTTGGCCGTGAGCATCTTGAACGGAAGCTTGTGAAGGGATCGGTTCAAGATGTGCAGGTCTAGGATTGGCCGTAACCCACTGGATTTCTTTGGTACAATGAAGTAGGGGCTGTAGAACCCGGACTTCATCATCCGGGGAGGAGATTGTGCGAACTGAATCGAACATAGCCGAGCCTGATGTGACCCAGCGGGACAGGTTGGGAAGCTCTAGCCAGGCTCCCAAGAACTGGACCAGCGGGGTCATGCGAACAACAGACGTACCCTTGGTGGGGCAGTGAGGCGGAATGACCGAAACGGACGTGGGAGGCGGAGTGTCCTGTGTGAGGGCACGGTCATAAGCCGCGTCCTGACAGAGACCAGGGTAGGATGTGCGTTCCACTGGGGCCTGCTCTGACAAGGTTCTGACGACAGAGGGGGACGAGAGTGGAGAGGCTCGTAAGCGGTGCACACTGCCATCCACACGCTCTGGGGGCCTAACCACATTAGGGGGCCGCTGGAGAAAATTCTCCCCCGGCCCTCCACCGGGGGAAGGAGTGGCCCTGCTACCACCTCCTCGACAGAACTGAAGCCCACCTCTGAACTGTCCGCATCAGGAACGCCGCTTTGCCTGGCATTTAGCGAGTTGCAGGGCTGGAGGGCACTGGGGCGCCTTTCTGCGACCACCTCCACGGCGCGGCCTCGGGTGAAGGCTGCTGCTGGGGCCGAGTGGGAGGGGCAGGAGTCGCAGAAGGGCGCCCTCGGCTGTGAACAGACTGAGGTAACTGTGCCGGCACCTGGGTGGAGGCAGCAGCTGGCCGCCGGAACAGTATGTGCTTAATAGCCTCAGTCTGTTCCTGGGCGGCCGAGAACTTTTGGGCAAAGTCCTCGACCGCGCCGTCGAAAAGGCCCGCTGGAGAGTCAAGGAAACGGGTTCGCTCGGACTCTCTCATATCAGCCAGGTTGAGCCACAGGTGTCTCTCCTGGACCACAGCTGTGGACATCACCTGACCAGGGGAGCGTGCGGTCACCTTCGTCGCCCCGAGAGCGAGGTTGGTGGCGGCATGCAGCTCATCAAAGACCCCTTGGTCAGCTCTGCCCCCGTGCATGTCCCTGTGCATCCTGGCCTGGTAGACCTGGAGGATGGCCTTAGCATGCAGTGAAGCGGCGGCCTGAAAAGAAACTGGGGGGGAAGCGGGGTGTGCTGACAGGGGTCAGTGCGTGCAGCCCCCAAGAACCAATCATCCGGCCACGAGCGCTCAGGACACGGCGGATGGTTCCACTCTATGTCGATGCTCGCGGCGGCCCGGGAGAGCATGGCTGTCAATTCTGGGTCGGAATTGGTACACCAGAAGGCGCATGGCCGAGTCTTTATCCCCGGAAGACTCCACCCCACCTTGCGATGCGGCGATCGACATCGTCTTATCATCTAATGCCCCCAATGAGACACGGGGGACGTCTGTAGACGGCCCCGCGACTGCACTCGGGAAGCACACGGGTTGCTGAGTGGAAGAGGGTGGTGTGGCCCGAGGAAGAATCGTTGGGGCAGTGTTCCACACCGTAACCCTCAGGTCAACCAACCAAAGTTTCGGCTCTCGTGGAGGGGCTAGATTGGGGTGTGGCAGAGGGGACTCTACCTCTGCTAAGGTCAGGGAGTCTTGACCGCAACTCAGCGATGGTCATGTTCCCGCAGTGAGAACATGACTCATCCGCAAACGCTGCCTTAGCGTGCTCTAAGCCCAAACACGTGCCAATCAGATGATGAAATGGAACGACCACACCCAGAAGTGCACGGGCGAGACATCTTTAAGAAGACGTGCCACGTGAAAGCTCTTTTTGTGAGAGGATGCCCAGCAGCCTGTGATAAAGCGCCCAGGGAGAACACACACGCTGTTGCATACCACAGCATAGATCAGCAGGCAGGAATGTGAAACTCGCTGGAAAACGCCTTTACACCAACACAGACTGGAGAGCTGCTTGTCTCGAAGAATACTCGATGACACTCAGAGAACAGGCTTGCAGGACTGAAGAGGATCTCTTTGCTCCGAAGCAAAAACACAACTGCATGTTGCCAGCATACTTCCTTATATACCCACGAGGTGGGGCAGAGTTACGCTATGCAAATTCCGCAGACCCATTTCATTTCCTTGCCTTCATTTCCTTCAAAGGTGATAGGCTTTCTAAGCGAAACCCCATTCGTCGTCACGACGTAACTCGTAGTGACCATAAAAGGGAACTGTATGCGCATGTTCCTCTATTTCTGACAACAATAAAGTGTAGAAATATTTTTAGAATTTTGGACAGTATTATTAAGTAATATTTGATTTGCAATGTTTGTGTGCAGGATTTCTATAGCCACAGTAACTGGGTGGAACTGGGAAGCACTGCTCCTTTCAGCCCCCTGATCAGACGTGAGCTTCCTCTCAACAATCTAGCAGGTATGACAAAATACAAATACCTTCATTCTACAATTTCCAGAGTGTTTAGAAACTATTTTCACATTCTTATCTTTTATCTGTACGTACAGACCGCAGCACACCAACATGCAAAAGCTGCGCTGGGAAAGTCTGTAGTGATAACATTCTCCCAGAAATATTGCTGCTTAAGAAACTAACCTCAGGATATTTCAGCTTGGTCTCCTCTACAAAACCTGTGGGTAAGGAAGCTTAGCATCCCATGTGTAGTGTTGATCTGCCTATCAATTATAATTCCTCTGTATAGGCCTCTCATCACAGTCCACAGGATGTTTGAAATTGGGACCACAAATTTATATGCTGACATAATTTTCTCTCAGGCAAGTGTAGCCATGGCGGCTTTCTTGACAGGACCAGTTATAGAGACCCCACCGGAGGTATCAACAAGGATGACATCAGCTCAAGTCACGGCTTCCTTCATCAGCGTGCCGCTGAAATAGCCATCAATGCTACTATGGAACTGCTGCAAGACATCCGACTGGCCACAGGCAACCAAGCCTTTCTTCGGTACACACACCTTCCTTTTACACCACTCTTTGGGCTCTTTTTTAGCTAAAAAAAAAAGATTACACATTCAAGTCATTCTGGAAAGTTCAAATTTACGATTTGGAAATCGCAATTACGAGGTCAGGTGCGTCACTTTGGTTGAAGTAGCATAGCGATGTACCATTTCTACATAAAATTAGGCTAGATTTTTGTACCTCTAGCTACTTTTATAAAAGGATAAATGAAGAATGCACACCAGGGGCCTCATTTATAAAATGTTGTGTAGAAACTGTTTGACATTTGATCGTACAATTTCTCAAATGTGTGATTCAGAGTACAAACGTATGCACAAATAAATAAATAAACATGCATACGCAGTGAAATCTCTAAATCGCAAATGATCTTGAATTTGTATGCAGCAGAATGATTTCAGATCTCTGCCTTGTAAACACCCCATAATTAACTCTTTTCCCACGTAATTTGTCAGAAAATACTTTCCCGTCATTGATGGAATTTTCTGTTTTTCCATGTTTTCACTGTTATACGGTAGGGGGCGCAATTATGCATCTCCTGAAAGAGTACTGAATCTGGTCAAAACACATGCAAAGAAGATGCAGACACAAGTGATCTCATACTATTATGCATAATAACGCGGCCATCAACATTAAACAGCATAAGAATTAAAACTGCTTAAAGCTGCAGTCCGGCGGTTTTCCCTCTTTGTTGCCATCTCCGTTCAAAATATGCAATTGCAGTTGTTCGCGTAATAATCAAATTGACGTGGTTTGTGCTCCGGCGTGAAACCTGCGCGGATGAACACTGTGTTTTGTGGAGAGCGTGTTGCTGTCAATCATTGCATCGGTGAGGCTACTGTCACTCAGAATCATGGATGACACTTTTTGATAGTTTGACAAGCAGAACGATTTTCACGGAATATGTCATCTGAACAAGTAAGTAATATCTTTGTTCCGATCATCTAAAATGTGTTTTTAAGCAGCAGGCTTAAATCGTGCTGATTAAATTTAACGATCGCTTATTTACACCGTTTATTTCATAGCACCATGGCTATATTTATATCAAATCAGCACTATGAAGTGCTAGTATGAAATAAACGGTGTATGAACCGAAACCCTGTAATGGCGTGTTTTACATCACGTTAATACAACTAATCCGCTGACATCATATTACAGGAAGAATTTACTTTACCGATCTGAGTCAGCTTCAATACTTGAAACCAAAGGCGCCGGCGGGTTTGTTTTACTTGGAGTAGAGGTGAACTGTTCCCTCTCATATCTAGCACAAAATAATTCATGTTTACCATACTAGCAAAACGAGAAAGGCACAACAAAGGAAACTCAAAAACTGTGTGAATTAAACAAACATTTGTGGTACGGTGTTACACAATTGAAGATTGAACTATTCAAATTTCTTACCCGTCCAGAAGAAAAAATGCTGTCTCCGGGTCTGTTTTGAACCCCTTCAAATCACGGAGTTCACGCCATCTTTCGAACGCCCTGCCGATGTTAACTCTGGTTTTTGCATGAGCCCGGTCGCTTTCTCTTTTTTTCATTAACCACTCCGAAGTACGACCTTTCGGGATCAGCCATGATTCCACCCGCATTAGCAAAGGAGCCGGGACTCAATCCTTATATGTACGGATGTGACGTAAAGACGCCAAGCCATGCTCGAATTTCCCGGGAAAACCGATTCGAACCACTGAAATTAAAATCATTATTACAAGCTAACCGTTTTGAATCGAGCTAAGGCAAGTAGATCGTTTTGAACACTGGCTGAATGTGTTTTTTTTTTTTTTATAATTATTTTCGTTGATTTTTAACTCAAAAAAAGCTACGGAATGCAGCTTTAATGTTACTGATTGAAATGACGACCCAGGACAAGCTATACGATTACGACTGTTCAAGCAATAGGGGTGTTGGTGGACTCGATCTACTCCATCCATGTTTTGATCATCATTCTGAACCCGATCTAGATGTAGTCTTTGACAAAAACGTGATTTGCTCAGATTTTTGCTCAAAATGTTACTTTTTCATGAAACTTACCCACATTCAAGTGTCGATAAAAAAAGACTGCATGAAGCTAGAATAAAGCGCTGGCAGGAAAAGAGCTTTAGTTGAGAATGGCGAGTGGCAAGAATTTATTAGATTTCCAAATACCTGCATTAGGCTACCCCGACTCTCTGCCACAATAAATGTGTGTGCCTCTGCTTAGAACCTGATGTGGCATAAAAACTTTTCCACTTTAAAGACCGGTTTTATTAATATGAAAGTTGACATGGACTTAAAATAATTTAAACAAATCAAAAATGAATTTAATTAATTTCAACAAATTTCCACCAAGACAGATGCTGTGTCCGTTGCATCTGACATGTTTTCTCACAGACACGCTCCAACTCGGAAAATAAAGGACTTAAATAAAGGTTGAAGTTTCCCACTCGCAATTACAACATCGTGGTGCCGTTCTATTCGTGAATACGATTTTTCCAACATGTCTTGAACTCAGCATAACACTGAATTGTACAGGATGCATTATTCAGAATTTCTTCTCGGACAATTTGGAAAAATGGGGGGGGGGGGGTATAAATTTCACAAATTTATACTACTAGTCTTATTTGTTTCTTTCTTTCTTTCTCTCAGATTGATGGGCCTCAGTCAGACCTCAGTTCTGGCTTTTGTGATTGACACCACAGGCAGTATGTCAGATGACATTGAAGAAGCCAAGAGAGTGTCCTTCAGTATCATAGACAGCAGGAGAGGAACACCGAAAGAACCTTCAGAATACATCCTAGTCCCATTTAATGATCCAGGTAGTCAACTTCTCTCTATATTATCCAGTTTTCCCCCCAACAAAGGGCAAAAGAAGCAATGGAGGCAGTGCCTCAAAACATTGAATTTGAATGACAAAATAATCAACAATCAACAGTAAAAAAAAAAAGAAAGAAATTTTAGATTTAATATTCTATAGACTACAAATTTTTATGACATCTTATATGCACTCACTGTTCCACTGTGACACAGTGATGACACTCACTATGGCGTGGTAATGCTGTGATTGGCTGATCACGCGGTCAACATGAATGCCTGCCCATTATGTGTGTGTGCAAATGAGCCTGAATGCATCAAACATTCATTGAGGCATTTGCATCAAGTGAAAATGGATGGAATAATTAGTAAACTATTCACCCATTCGGACATAATCACTTTTGTACATGTTCAAATCTAACTTGCAATGACTAGAACATGAAATGATCTGTGAGTGAGTTGCTTTTTATGGAATATATTAAAAGTACATATGTCTGCCATCATCAATACAAGTGTGATGTGACGTGTGATCTGAATGATAGCTGAACAATAGTTTGTGGAAGTAAATTATGTGAAGATATTCAAAATATTTCTGTTAGATTATTATTAAATTATTACATTTAAATGATGTAAAACATTATTGTTTCTGTAGTGTTCTGTGATGTGTTTGTGTCATACAGATTTTGGACCTCTGACAAGGACTGCAGATGCAGATATTTTCAAAGCGAGAATCAATTCCCTCACAGCATCTGGTGGAGGAGACCTTCCAGAGATGTGCCTGTCAGGACTGCTGGTGTGTGTGTGCGTGTGTGTGTGTGTGTGTGTGCATGTGGGTCTTTTGGAGAGTTTTGTAAATCTTGATTTAAACTAAGAAAAACACTCCCACATTCACACATTCACATTGATACAGTATATAAGATTATATTACTGATACAATTATTGTGAATATCACAGCTGGTTTGAGCCAGAAGGAGAAATGAATAATATCTCGAAGTCTTCTCATCTTTTTTTTTTTTTTTTTTTTTTCAGTTGGCACTAGCAGGTGCTCCTCCATCTTCAGACATTTTTGTTTTCACCGATGCTTCAGCAAAGGACAGTGAATTAAAAAGCACCGTTCAGGCCGTGATAGAACACACCAAGTCAACAGTGAGTGCCTGCAGAACACCAATACGTCATTACTGCTAATTTGTAACTGACACTCTCTGCAATTTCACTCTGCCCTCCAGGTCACTTTCATGTTGACTGACCCCTTCTCATTCCGTAGAAGACGGGATGTCTCACAATCTCAACAGTTTAATTCAAGATCAATTCCTCAGTCAGACATACAGCTGTACAGAGACCTGGCTCAAATTTCAGGTGGACAGACCATAGAGGTCCCAAGGGCTACACTGTCCCAGGCCACTGCAGTCATTACGGATGCATCTACCTCAGCCCTGGTATGTTCTGACAATGACTAATGTATGTGTGTATATATATATATATATATATATATATATATATATATATATATTAGGGATGCACTGATACCGATAATAGTATCGGTACCAGTATTGGAATAGAGAATTGTCAACCTCACGACCAATTCATACGAATTCGTACAAGTGAGTAAAAGATGGCTAATTCGTACAAATTCATACAACCTCATTCATACGAATTTGTACGATTTGTCTAAACCCCAGTGATGGGTAGGTTTTATTACGAGAATAAGCCACCTTGTAAAATTTGTACAAATTGCCGTGAGATCGGGTTGGATATTTCACTGGTATCTAAACATTTGAACCACTGACCCAATCCTTAGCACTCTAAATATGAGCTGTGCATTTAAATGATAAAATAGGATAGAGCGATAGAATGAACAGTGAAAGTAGCTGTAGCTCATACAATACATTTAAATATGCTTAAGCATGATTTGCTAAACAAATTAAGCCAACTAATATGATTCATATTCTTTTGGTTTCTCTACCAAATATATTTAAAAGTAAAAAATGCAGTTAAAATACAGGTATCGGCAAGTACCAAAACTGAAAGTATCGGTATCGGACTCGTTCTGGAAAAAGTTTCATTTTTATGTGTTTCAATTTGGTGGTTGGAATTTTGCTGTGAAACACGGCAACATTGAAAACGTCTCTGTGTTTCTTGAAGGTGACTGTTCTTCAGGTCGTGAGAAGTCCAGCCATTGCAGAAATTTTTTCTTTTGTGTTGGATCCATCTCTGTCCAATGTGACTGTGTATGTCACCGGAGACTCTCCCGTCTTTACCCTCTACAGCCCTACAGGTGAGCCAACGCACCTCGGACATTGTGTGTTGATGATATAAGGGTTTTATTTTCTCCAACACAAAAATCCAGATGCCAGAATCATTGTTAAAAATAAGCAATGCTTCTCCTGCCTTTCAGGTGTGTCTCAGTCAGATTCAGTGGCAGATGGTCCTCTGGGTAGCATCATGACTGTTGGGAATTTAAGGAGAGTTACACTAAACTCTGACAACCAGACAGGGATGGAATGGAAGATCAGCATTAACTCTTCAACTTTCTACAGCCTTAAAGTCACTGGTAAGTGGTTTTAATCTGCCGGATTTGTAAACCATTGATATACATTTTTTTTATCAAATGCATTATTATGATTGCATTTATGTTTAATCTTGATTTTAGTTTAACAAACAATGGTTTTGAAAAGAAAATCAGTCAAATGTTTTCATTTGGAAGATTGCAATAATGTTGCATCTTGCAATAGTTGTGCCAACGCATTCTCATCCTTGGGCGTCATATACTGATCCTTTTGACATTTCGTCTACATCGAAGGCACATGGCAACCTTTAGCGTCAATATAAGACGCACAGAGCTTTGTTCGGTTATGGGTAGGTTTAGGTCTGGGGTATAGTCCAGTCATTTTAGGAAAAAAGGTTGAACAAATTGCAACAGAAGCAAACTCAACTGATTTTGTATCCTCAATATGTCCTGAGTAAGGGAAAAAAGTCCAGATGAATCCCATTAGGGGAAAGTTTCGAAAAAGACCCAAATATAGCCTATTCATACGCCTATTGATTTTTTTTCTCACGTGAATAGGGTAACATTTTTAACCTTTAGATATCAACATGAAAATTACAGAGTTGATTACTTACACCAAGACAAACAAAAAATGTATTAAAAGTTTTTTGAAATTGTTTGTTAACATGGACAAACGGTGCATAATCAAATTACATATGTGCTAATTTGCATAAATACCACAACAGATCTAAACATTGGGTCTAGCCAGGTGAAAATGTCTTGTTGAATCTTGTTGACTTATAACAGTAAAATAATTAATATTAAGGTCTGAATGGAACCCATTTAGGCTACCTACGAGCATAAATACATAGAGTCAGGAAGAAGTACTTTAGAAACCAGCCTTTATTCATTTTTAAGAGATGGGGTTTAGGGCTGGGTCCGTGGGACTGTTTCTGGGTGACGAGTCTGAGGGAAGAACAGGAGACAATGGTAAGGAGAATGCAGAAGACAAAAGGTAAGTAAAATAATAAGTAAATCCCGAGAAACAGTCCCACAGACCCAGCCCCAAACCCCATATCTGCAATAATAATTAATAAAGGCTGGTTTAAAGTACTTCTTCCTGACTCTATGTATTAATGCTCATGGGTAGCCTAAATGGGTTCCATTCAGACCTTAATATTAATTAGTTTACTGTTATATGTCAACAAGATTCAACAAGACATTTTCACCTGGCTAGACCCAATGTTTAGATCTGGTGTGGTATTTATGCAAATTAGCACATCTGTAATTAGATTATTCACTGTTCGTCCATGTTAACAAACAATTTAAAAAAAACTTGTAATACATTTTTTGTTTGTCTTGATGTAAGTAATCAACTCAGTCATTTTCATGGTGATATCTAAAGGTTAAAAATTTTACCCTATTCACGTGAGAAAAAAAATGAATAGGCGTATGAATAGGCTATATTTGGGTCTTTTTCGAAACTTTGCCCTAATGGGATTCTTCGGGACTTTTTTTTCCTTACTCAGGATATATTGAGGATACAAAATCAGTTGAGTTTGCTTCTGTTGCAATTTGTTCAAGGTTGACCCCCATTTTGGCTTAAAATGACTGGACTAGTAGGGTTACGGCTAGACCGCTAGGAGGCGCTTTCTGGCCCATATCTATCTGCGTCTCATATTGACGCTAAAGGGTGCCACGTGCGTTCGATGTAGACGAAATGTCAAAAGTGTCAATATATGACGCCCTAGGATGAGAACGGGCTGGTTGTGCTACTTTCACTATATTTTAATTGTGACTACAGGTCAGAGCTCGGTGAACTTTCTCTTTAACTTTGTGGAGCAGTCAGAGGGAGGTGACATCACACCAAAAGCCAATCGTCCATTCATTGGTATGATATATATAGATATATATTTTTTTTCTCTAATATTTCCTCTTGATTATTTTTAGACAGTTGATTATTTCTTTTGACACTACCGGTCAAAAGTTTTGAGTCTGTAATATTTTTAAAATGTTTTCGAAAAAAGTTCATTGTGTGTTTTTATTCAGTCCTTGCTGAATAAAAGTATAATAAAAAAAAAAAAAATCTTTCTGATGAACAGGAGAGTATAAACATGAAGAACTATCTTTATTTTTATTTTTTAGTCTTGTCAATGTGAATGAAAAATGTTTTCTTTGATTGCTGATCAGGTCGGAATGCTACTTTGTTTGTCTCTGTGACCGGAGGAGATTCAGTCACAGTGACTGACGTGCTTCTAGTTGAAGCTTCAGGATCTGACGTTGTTAATGGAACCATCAAAGCAGTGGGAGCGACAGACTTCCTGGTGAATGTAGACAGAATCCCAGAGGGAGCATTTGTGGTCCAACTTAAAGGACTGTTGAATGACTCAACTCGATCTTTGCCTAGTCAATTCCAGAGACAGTCACCCACACAGCAAAAAGGCTCTAGAGTTACCATCACGGTGAGCTTAAGGGGATAGTTCAGCAAAAAAATATTGATACATGATTTTTATATAAGTTTAGTATGAGCAGCACAGAATTCAATGAAATATATGCAAAATACATTGACAATATTTCTAACCATATAAACCATTTCACTTCTCAGGCCCAACCTGATAGCACTATACAGCCTGGAATTCCTTTCGATCTCAACTTTACATTGGTCAATAATGCTACAGGGAGCTACACTATCCGAGCCAGGACTGACCGCGGCTTCAGCGTGTCTTTCCCCAGCTCTCTGAACGTGGGGACAGAGGGCAGCGCTCAGGGAACTGTAACACTGACCGCACCCTCTAACACAAAGTCAGGGACGGATGTCACACTCACTATTGAAGCAGAAGATCCAGAGTCCAGTGACTCGAATTACGTGGCATTGCGGTTCAGTGTCATGACTAAGGTAGCTGTTATGAAAGCGGCTAGAGTAGACATAAATATTAATATTAACATTAATAATACCATCAGTTTGAATTTTGTTGCATTTTCATTGTACTGTAACTGATCTCCATTGAATAGAATAGCTTTTTTCGTGACTCATTGTTTTTGGTGCAAACAGTATTAGCATTTGATCCCTTCATCGACTCTGATTAACCTCAATTATTTTTATTTTTATTTGGCAGGTGACTGATATTTCTAGCCCTGTCTGTCAGGTAGTGAGCATCAAAGCTAACTGTTCTGTGGAATGCAGCACGGCATCATGGGAACTCTCCGCCAACTTGACGGACGGGAATGGCACAGGCATATCCGGTGTGTCTTTCAACCGTGGGAACGGCTCTCTCAGCTTAAGCATTGTGATAAGTGAGGATGGCACAAATGTGACTGTGGCATCCTATAATGCTTCCTGTTGTTCTCAGGAAGTAGAGCTGGTAGTTGTGGACATGGTGGGAAATGTGGGCACATGTTTCACTTCTATAAAGAGTCCCTCTGTAACTGCAACCACAGTTGAGCCCTCTACAGTCACTAATAAGCCTTCGACAATCACCACGGTCATTACCACACCCAATAGAGGCTACTTTGTGTCTTTCTCAATGTCTGTTTTGCTCTGCAACTTAATTGCTTTTTTTATGTGAATAGGAGAAACTTCAGTTATATAATGAGATAAGAATATCATGCCTCTTAAGTACATTTACATTAATCAATGTCTAAATCATGTGAAAATGCTTAGGTGAGGGATAAAATTGTTTGAAATATAAATGATCTTTTTCTAATTCTTTTTTTTATTTTTTAATGTGCAATAATCATTGAAAATTATTACAGAGAACAAAGAGTTGTCTCTCTTTTATTTAAAAAATAATTGTCTTCACTTTCTTTTTTAATATGATATAGTACGATTATATAGTATGAAGTCATTATTCAGAAATAGTTGGTATAAAAAAGCTCAGCTGTAACCTGTACTTATTATGTTTTAAGTGTTAGACTGAGTTCAATTACATCCCGTCTGAGTCTGATACTCCTAAATAAATACTTTACCGATAATTAAAATGTTTATAGACTGGTGCCACATAAGTGAACATTTTTAACTTTAAGTTGTTTAGTGGTGCTTAACAAGAGAGCAGAAACCAATATGCTGGTCTGATAAACCTTTAACCCTTAAGTGCATGAATTTTTCACCAATCATTATTACGTATTTGGGTCTTTAGCGACCCAGATTTATATATAACACGGATGGATCTCTACCTGTCGTGATAATATAAAACTCTCCTGATATTAGACAATGACAGAAGTTACCTTTTGAAGCTATGAAGAGTTCAGTTTGAGCAGATGTTTTATACCATCATCACTTTCCTCGTCAGAGCTCATTTCCCAGTACATTCACCATCTGGCTCATATTTGCGATCTATCATTTTCACCATCCTCAAAATCAATATTTTGATCAGCTTCTTTAGGTCCATCATCAAGTGAAAGTGACACTAATGTTTGATTACGTTCAGTACTTGCTCTGCAGTAAATCACTGAGCCATTTAAGTTTTGCTGATGATAGGCTACTCCCTTGTATTTTATTTTTTGCCTGCGGAAACTATCAGTGAAACATCACTTCGTCATTGTGTATCACTGTTATACACCTCGGGTTGTTAGCGAGCCTAAACAATTTTTATAAAAAATCAATGGGTAAACGGGGCATTCTTTTATACATTTGTTTCTTGTCATATTATTTATAATAAATTGATTGAGGAATACTAAGAAGGTTGATGTCTAACTTTAAAAAATGAATGAGGAGGAGGACGTCCCGGGTCACTAAAGACCCGAGGTTAAGGGTTTATATAGTCAAGTCAAGTCATCTTTATTTATATAGCGCTTTTAACAATGTAGATTGTCTCAAAGCAGCTTTACAGAGATAAGCGTATAATTTAAGGTAACAGAGATTGTTTCGGCTTTACAGCAGAGTTAAGTTATTTCCATCTAAAGTTAGTTTTAATTGATTTGGTTCTGTCGCAATGATCATTTGTTATTAAATTAGGGGCCGCTAAGACGACACCATTCTCTCTACACAGACTTTAAACGCGAACCTGTGAGAAACGCTGATGGCGTTCACAAGCGCATTTAGAATGGGTTCTATAGTTATGTGCGTTTGAATATACGCAGGTTTGGAATTCCCCACAAGCCAAGCCTAAGCAAAATACTTGTCTTTCCTTATAAATTTTGATAAGGAATTTTATTTTATTTGTTGCTTTGGGGTAGGACCGCGAGACGAATTTTCCCGACAACGCCTTATCTGTAGAGTGGTAGTGGGATCCTCCATAGGGAGAGACTAGTTGGCACTTCAGCACTGCGTTGTCATCGGTCCAGGTGAAGGTCCTTCGTCAGATCTGGATACGGCCTGGATCCGGCAGGCTGCAGGAAAAACCTTGGGATAAACACAGACACTAAAATTAGCGTAGATGCCATTCTTCTCATGATGTAACGAGTACATCAGGATTTTTGGGAAGTGTTCCCGGTTCCGGCTGACCTAATCTATGCAGCATAACATTAAATTATAGAAGTCTATAATGTATTATGTGAAAGCTAGGTCAAAGAGATGTGTCTTTAATCTGGCTTTGAACTGACAGAGTGTGTCTGCTTCCCGGACAATGGTAGGAAGACTGTTCCAGAGTTTTGGTGCTAAATAGGAAAAGGATCTACCGCCAGCAGTCGATTTTGATATTCTAGGTATAATCAACTGGCCGGAATTTTGAGATCGTAATAGACGTGACGGACTATAATGCGTTAAGAGCTCGCTCAAGTACTGCGGAGCTAAACCATTCAGTGCTTTGTAAGTAATCAGCAATATTTTAAAATTTATGCGATGTTTAATAGGGAGCCAATGCAGTTTTGACAGAACTGGGCTAATATGGTCATACTTCCTGGTTCTGGTAAGAACTCGAGCTGCTGCGTTTTGAACCAGCTGTAGTTTGTTTATTAAGCGTGCAGGGCAACCACCCAGTAGAGCATTACAATAATCTAGCCTTGAGGTCATGAATGCATGAACTAATTGTTCCGCATTTGTCAATGAGAGCATATGGCGTAATTTAGATATATTTTTAAGATGGAAAAATGCAGTTTTACAGATACTGGACACGTGACTTTCAAATGAAAGATTGGTATCAAAGAGCACACCCAGGTTCATAACCGACGACGAAGACTTAACAGAGCAGCCATCAAGTGTTAGACAGTATTCTAGATTATTACGTGAGGAAGTTTTTTGTCCAATAATTAGAAACTCTGTTTTTTCAGAATTTAGAAGTAGGAAATTACAAGTCATCCAATTTTTTATATCCGCTATGCATTCCGTTAATTTTGTGAATTGATAAGTTTCGTTAGGTTTTGAAGAAATATAGAGCTGAGTATCATCGGCATAACAGTGAAAGCTAATGCCATGTTTCCTAATGATATCTCCTAAGGGTAGCATGTACAGAGTGAACAGCAGCGGTCCTAGTACTGAGCCTTGTGGTACGCCATACTGAACTTGTGATCGATGAGACATCTCATCATTTACTGCTACAAACTGATAACGGTCAGATAAGTATGATTTAAACCATGCTAGTGCATTTCCCGTAATGCCAACATAATGTTCTAATCTATTTAAAAGAACGTTGTGGTCGATGGTGTCAAATGCAGCACTAAGATCGAGTAACACTAATAGAGAGATACAACCACGATCGGATGATAAGAGCAAATCATTTGTGACTCTAACGAGAGCTGTCTCGGTACTATGGTACGGTCTAAATCCTGACTGGAAATCCTCGCAGATATCATTTCTTTCAAGAAAGGAACACAGTTGTGAGGATACTGCCTTTTCTAATATCTTTGACAGAAAAGGTAGATTCGAGATCGGCCTGTAATTGACTAATTCTGAAGGATCAAGTTGCGTTTTTTTAACAAGCGGTTTAATCATAGCCAGCTTAAAGTTTTTTGGTACGTATCCTAGAGACAAAGACGAATTAATGATATTAAGAAGAGGATCTATGACCTCTGGAAGTATTTCTTTCAGTAGCTTAGTCGGTATAGGGTCTAACATACATGTTGTAGATTTAGATGATTTAATGAGTTTAGTAAATTCTTCCTCTCCTATAGCAACGAATGAATCAAATTTTTCCTCAGGGAGACTACAATGCACTGCCTGATGTGATACTGTAGTAGACGGTTGCATAGTTATAATTTTGTCCCTGATATTATCAATCTTATAAGTGAAGAAGTTCATAAAGTCATTACTGCTGTGTTGCTTGGAAACTTCGGTGCTTGAAGCTTTATTTTTCGTTAGTTTAGCCACCGTTTCAAATAAATACCTAGGATTATGTTTATTTTCTTCTAATAGGGTTGAAAAATAAGCAGATCTAGCAGCTTTTAAAGCCTCTCTGTAAGTAATTGAGCTCTCTTTCCATGAAATGCGAAATACCTCTAGTTTTGTTTTCTTCCAGTTGCGCTCCATTTTTCTGGCTGCTCTCTTAAGGGCCCGAGTGTGCTCGTTGTACCACGGCGTTGGACTATTTTCTTTAATCTTCTTTAAGCGCAACGGAGCAACTGTGTCTAAAGTGCTGGAAAAGAGAGAGTTAAACGTTTCTGTTGTAATATCTAGTTCTTCTAAGCTATCTGAGATGCTGAGATGATGAAACTGATTAGGAAGATTATTAATAAAGCAATCTTTAGTAGCAGAAGTGATAGGTCTCACATATTTGAAACACGGAGTCGGCTTTGCAGCCTTGGCTAAATGCAAATTACACGAGACTAGGTAATGATCTGAGATGTCATCGCTCTGCTGCAGAATTTCAACGGCATCAACATCTATTCCGTGTGATAATATTAGATCTAGAGTATGATTACGACGATGAGTAGGTCCTGACACGTGTTGTCTAACTCCAATTGAATTTACAATGTCTTTAAATGCCAATCCCAATGCATCTTTTTCATTATCGATGTGTATATTAAAATCACCAACAGTTAGTACTTTATCTGCAGTCAATATTAAAGGAGAACTCCGGTCAATTTTAACATTGAGCTCATTTTTTTGTACATTTGGAGTGCTGTCAATACAGAGAACAACGACAAAAATCGGTGTTGCCTACACCGAGTTATTCTATTTTTAAAATTTGCACCCTATTGACTTCAATGGGGCAAGTAGTAAGCCTGCTTTTTAGCCTCTTAACATCCTTTAAGTGTCATTACAAGTGCACAGAAAATGTGAGTGATTCCTTCCGAGTGAACACGGGTGAATCTGACTGCAGTAGATGTTAGAGATATTAATAAAAATGAAGTTAATTCAGCCAGCGCTCATACCTCTGTTTACATCCTGTTTTCGGTGGAAGGCCATAGTAATCGATTGTCGAGTTCACGCGCATAGGTTTAGTGCCTATGATCACGCGCGTGAACTCGACAATCGATTACTATGGCCTTCCACCGAAAACAGGATGTAAACAGAGGTATGAGCGCTGGCTGAATTAACTTCATTTTTATTAATATCTCTAACATCTACTGCAGTCAGATTCACCCGTGTTCACTCGGAAGGAATCACTCACATTTTCTGTGCACTTGTAATGACACATCAAGGATGTTAAGAGGCTAAAAAGCAGGCTTACTACTTGCCCCATTGAAGTCAATAGGGTGCAAATTTTAAAAATAGAATAACTCGGTGTAGGCAACACCGATTTTTGTCGTTGTTCTCTGTATTGACAGCACTCCAAATGTACAAAAAAATGAGCTCAATGTTAAAATTGACCGGAGTTCTCCTTTAATTCTGATAGAAAGTCCGCAAATTCTTTGATAAAGTCTGTATGGTGCCCTGGTGGCCTGTATACAGTAGCCAGCACAAATCTCAAACGTGATTTATCGTTTACACTATATATTTTTACATTAAGCACCAATGCTTCAAAAGAATTATATTTAAAACTTGATTTCTTAGTGGTATTGAAACTATTACTATAAATTACAGCAACACCACCCCCTTTGCATTTCAGACGAGGCTCATGTTTATAACAGTAATCTTGCGGGGTTGATTCATTTAAAGGGGTCATATAATGGTACATGCACTTTTACAAGTTGATTGCACTGAAATGTCTGTTGGCAGTGCCTGTACACAACCATCCTATCATGATAAAAATCCATCCAGTGGTTTTGTTTTAATCTCCTTATATGTTTGACCATCTCTGAAATCAAGCCGTTCGATATTGTGACGTCATAAGATCGTACGCCCCTCCCGCTATTGTGATTGACAGCCGTGTTTCAACACAAGACCCGCCCTGAGCAAGCTGTGACAGCCGTCGTCATAGTAGTCCGCTATTGTTGATATGCTGGAGTAGAATGGCGTCTAAGCGATTGTGGTGTTCTGTTCTTAGATGTAATAAGGAACACAGCAGTCATTTGGATGTTCCTAAATCCGAGCCGTTGAAGAAGCAGTGGCTGAGTTTTGTTTTTGAAGCAATATGCCCAAAGGATTGACGCGGGGATTCCCTCACGGGGATTCCCCACGATCGTCTGTGCTTTCATGTTTGCGCGAATCATTTCACACCAGACAGCTTCACAAACGAGAAAAAACGGATCGGTACCAACGTGTTCCTGCTAAACCTCCAGAAGATGTGAGTGTAATGTTTTATTAACCTTTATATTAGTATTTATATTAATCTTTGCGAAATTTGCAAACCTTGCTGCAGGCTTCACGATGAATGCGTCTAAGGTTTACACTCAGGGTACATTACAGCATGTTTTCTATGTACGACGTTCTCAATATAATTCATAATCCCACGTTTATAACGAATAACACGTGGTTATTGTGTTAGATACGGTCAGAGAATGTCTAATACGGTGTACCCACAGAACAGAGGGGCGGGGTGAGCAAAGCTCATTATCATTTAAAGACACATGCACTGAAACGGCGTGCTGAAAACAGAGCTGTTTTTGACCAGGTAAAATTAGTGTTTTCTTACAATACTAATGAGAATTTTTAATTAAAGTATATTACAAACTTTTAATTTAGACCCTAAAGAATCATATTAGCTTGTACAAAAATGGCATTATATGACCCCTTTAAAGTAATGTAATCGTTTGGTTTTAGCCAGGTTTCTGTCAAACACAGCACATCTAGGTTATTATCTGAAATCATATCGTTAACAACGAGTGCTTTTGAAGTAAGCGATCGAATATTCAGCAACCCAAGCTTTAGCATTTGCTCATCTGTATTATAGCTGTTTTTTATTTGTTGAACATCAATTAAATTTTTAACCTTAGTTGGGTTTAAACGTTTTTTTGGATTTCCAAATTCGGGGAACAGACACAGTCTCTATCTGATGATAGCTAGGTGAAAGAGGCTCTATGTGATAGGATTTATCTGACCTTGGTGACGCGAGGCCGCTAGCAGACGGTCGGTTAAGCCAGTCTGTCTGCTTCCTGACCTGAGCCCCAGATTGTCATGTTTGAGCTCTAAGACTATGAGCCATATTACTAGAGAGAAGAGCAGCACCATCCCAGGAGGGATGAATACCATCTCTTTTCAACAGGTCAGGTTTGCCCCAAAAACTTTTCCAATTGTCTATGAATTCTATATTATTAAGCGGACACCACCGAGACAGCCAACCGTTAAGCGAACATAATCTACTATCTCATCACTCCTGCGAACAGGAAGGGGGCCAGAGCAAATTACAGTCCTTGACATCGTACTTGCAAGTTCACACACCTCTTTAATATTAATTTTGGTGATCTCCGACTGGCGGAGTCGAACATCATTAGTGCCGACATGAATAATGATCTTAGAGAATTTACGATTAGCATTAGCCAGCACTTTTAAATTTGCTTTGATGTCAGGCGCTCTGGCTCCCGGCAAACATGTGACTATGGTGGCTGGTGTCTCTATTTTCACGTTCCGTGTGATTGAATCGCCAATAACTAGGGCACAATCATTCTCAGTGGGTGTTTCACTGAGCGGGGCAAATCGATTTGTTATGGTAATCGGAACGGAAGAGTGGTTTTTAGATCCGCGACTAGAGTGATCCCTCACTGTCACCCATTTGCCCGGCTGCACGGGCTCTACTTCAGCCAGAACCGACTCATGTAAAGTGGTCACTAACGTAGACTCACTGTATTCCGGACATCACGGTATTCCGGACACTTGACCTTTTCCCGCAAATTCTATAAATAAACACTGCCAGGTCACGGCATCTATATATATCTGTGTCTTCTTTGCCTCCTCCTCTTTCGACTCAGACCAACCTTGTGTTTCCAGAGCCAGTCATTTCAGAGAAATCAACGTGAGTTTCTAATGTACACCAATGACTGTTCAGAAAATGGCGGGGGGAGGGTTTTCCGGCTGGACAAAAGGAAGAGGGGAAGAATACCTCGGCTCTTAAAACACAATCACCCACCCAAAAATGTCAAATAAAAACATTCTTATGGTCTTATAAAATAATTAAAGAGTTACAATATAAAAATATTTGTACTTTAAGGTATATACATGTTCAATGGAGCACTTTGTCCTACATGAAGTTGAGCGGCAGCGGCGCATCACTGCACCATCATTAAATCACCTCACGTTAGGACAGCACGCATTGTAGTAGCATGCAATTTAACATAATTTCAAGCCATTAAGTTAATACAAGTTAACTTAAGCCATAAAAGTAAATAAATGATTAACTTAACGTTATTAACTTTACTTTTATTTACTAAATTACTTTTATTTTCTGAATAATTTTATTTAGTAAATAAAAGTAAAGTTAATAACGTTAAGTTAATCATAATTTCTATTACGTTACAATAACGTTAAGTTAACTTATTTGAGGACCCAATAAAAATGAATGAATCTAGACTTCATTTTATAAAAGGAACTTTTAATAACACGGAAAAAGTGAACATCAACAAACAACTAACTTATAAAATTTAATAACATGGAAAAAGATTAACATTACATTACATTAACAAAAAACTATATACATTTAATATAATATAACTTACATTTAAAGGGATAGTTCACCCAAAAATTAAAATGCTGTCCTCATTTAACTTGCTCACCCTCATGTTGTTCCAAACCTGTATGACTTTCTGCTGAACACAAAAGAAGATATTTTTAATAAAGTCGGTAACCAAACGACTGATGGACCCCATTGACTTCCATAGTAGGAAAAAAGACTATGGAAGTCAATGGGGACCAGCAACTGTTCAGTTACCAACCTTCTTTAAAATATTTTCTTTTGTGTTCAGCAGAAGACAAAAGAAGATATTTTTAATAAAGTCGGTAACCAAACGACTGATGGACCCCATTGACTTCCATAGTAGGAAAAAATACTATGGAAGTCAATGGGGACCAGCAACTGTTCAGTTACCAACCTTCTTTAAAATATCTTCTTTTGTGTTCAGCAGAAGAAAGGAAATCATACAGGTTTGGAACATGAGGGCGAGTAGGCTAAATGATGACAGCATTTTCATTTTTGGGTGAACTATCCCTTTAATGTTAGTTTTCCCTTTCCCTGGTGTGTCCTGGCCTGGTGTGTCCTCTCCCCGCCTGTTAAAAAGAAAAACATTAATGCTTTAAAAACACTTAATGTTAAAGCCATAAGTATAAGAACTCACAACAGTATTAACATTACAGAAAAGCTTACAAATGCATGTCTTCTTTTGGTTATGCTATGTTAGGGAAGAATGTCAGGGGAAAAAAAATACAGCAGGGAAATGCTAGACACAGCATTAAATGCTTTAAAGGCAGGAGAAAGCGTGAGAAGAGTCTCACAGAAATTCGGGATCCCGAAGTCCACCCTGTCAGACCACAAGCTGGGGAAATCTGAATGTGGTCCTCATCCAAATAGGGCCCTTACCCTGGAGGAAGAGGAATCGTTAGTGAATTATATTGTTTGGATGGCAGATCATGGGTTTCCTCTTACAAGAACCATAGTCAAGTGTCTTGCCCTGGAGATAATAAAAGAGAGCAGCCGGAAGACTCTGGTCAACCTGGAGACGGGGTTGAGCGACAACTGGTGGGTCCGCTTTAAAGTTCGCCATCCAGAGCTGACCACCCGGACACCGGACTCCCTCGATAGGGCCAGGGTCCTTGCCGCAACACCTGAGGGGATAGATCATTTTTTCAATTTGCTTGTTAAAATTATCGACCTCCACAGTCTCCATGACAAACCTCACCAGCTGTGGAACTGTGACGAGACGGGCTTCGGAGATAAGCCAAAGTCGAAGGAGAAGGTGATCTGCCAAAAGGGAAAGCGCCACATCTACCGGCAGCAGACCACCACCAGGGAGCACATCACTGTGCATGTAGCAGTAAGTGCAGCTGGTGAAAGTGTCCCTCCCTTCATTATTTATCCCCGCTGCCTTCCCAGTGTGGCGTATGCCTTGGGTGGGCCAGAAAATAGCCTTTACGGTTATGCAGAAAAAGGCTACATGACTGCAGAGCTATTTTTGAAATGGCTGGACCATTTTATCAAGTATGCCCCTCCTGCACGCCCTCTAGTACTTGTAATGGACCAGCATGAAACTCACTGTGGCCGTCACATAATAGACGTCTGCAGGCAAAACCAGATTGAGATTCTCCTCCTTCCCCCTCACACAACTCACATGCTGCAGCCACTGGACATAAGCGTTTTCAACCCCCTGAAGGGAGTTTTCAGCACCCTGGCTAGTCGCATGGGCCTGGTGAGAGGAGATATGGTGATTGGCAAGAAGCACTTCTCCTCTGTGCTGAAGCATGCCTATGAAAAGGCCGTCACTGCAGCCAACATCACATCAGGATTCCGGAAGGCCGGCATCTATCCTCTGTCAAGAGATGCAGTGGACATGACACAGGTTAGGTTCTTTATTGTATTTTCTAAAAATATTCCTATTAATTGTGTTATGCAACTTAAATCTAACATAATGTGAAGAATACCAGTTTTTAACTTGAGCACTCTCTATCTAGATTGTAAAGCTTGTGCCCAGTGCAGCTGCTGTGCCCACCTACTCCACAGCAGCCACTGCTTCCTCCTCCTTCACTGCAGCCACTGCTTCCTCCTCCTTCACTGCAGCCACTGCTTCCTCCTCCTCCACTGCAGCCACTGCTTCCTCCTCCTCCACGGCAGCCACTGCTTCCTCCTCCTTCACTGCAGCCACTGCTTCCTCCTCCTTCACTGCAGCCACTGCTTCCTCCTCCTCCACTGCAGCCACTGCTTCCTCCTCCTCCACGGCAGCCACTGCTTCCTCCTCCTCCACGGCAGCCACTGCTTCCTCCTCCTCCACGGCAGCCACTGCTTCCTCATCCTTCACTGCAGCCACTGCTTCCTCCTCCTCCACGGCAGCCACTGCTTCCTCCTCCTTCACTGCAGCCACTGCTTCCTCCTCCTTCACTGCAGCCACTGCTTCCTCCTCCTCCACGGCAGCCACTGCTTCCTCCTCCTCCACGGCAGCCACTGCTTCCTCCTCCTTCACTGCAGCCACTGCTTCCTCCTCCTCCACTGCAGCCACTGCTTCCTCCTCCTCCACGGCAGCCACTGCTTCCTCATCCTTCACTGCAGCCGATGCGCCCTCCTCCTCCATGGCAGCCACTGCTTCCTCCTCCTCCACTGCAGCCACTGCTTCCTCCTCCTCCACGGCAGCCACTGCTTCCTCCTCCTCCACGGCAGCCACTGCTTCCTCCTCCTCCACGGCAGCCACTGCTTCCTCCTCCTTCACTGCAGCCACTGCTTCCTCCTCCTTCACTGCAGCCACTGCTTCCTCCTCCTCCACTGCAGCCACTGCTTCCTCCTCCTCCACTGCAGCCACTGCTTCCTCCTCCTCCACGGCAGCCACTGCTTCCTCCTCCTCCACGGCAGCCACTGCTTCCTCATCCTTCACTGCAGCCGATGCGCCCTCCTCCTCCATGGCAGCCACTGCTTCCTCCTCCTCCATGGCAGCTGCTGCTCCCTCATCTGCTGTGCCCAGCTCCACCACAGCAGTAGCTTCTTCCTCCTCTGCTGTGGCCACCTGTTCCACTTCACCGGTCTGTCCTACTTGCAACAAGAGCACAAAAAATTACTTGGTGGAAACTGGCCTCATTCCACAATATTTAGCGGACATCCTGGTCACACCCACCTTTGGCCAGAGAGCGGAAGGGATACGGCGTCGAGTGCCACTGCAAGCCCGGGTCATAACAAGTGACGATTATGTGGCACACCTTGACAACCTAGAGGCCAAAGAAAAAGAAAAAGAAGAACAGAAGAAGAAAAGGAAGGAGGAACAGGAGAAGAATAGGGAAGCAAAAAGGGCTAGACAGGCTAAGGCAGCGAGAAGAGGAGCGCCTGCGATGGATGATGGCAGCTACTGTTCTGTTTGCAAAAGCAGTTTACCACCAGGGTCCAACGCAGAGGTGGACGAGTGGATCCAGTGTGACCTCTGCCAGCTGTGGTTCCACATGGCGTGTGTGGACACAGACACTGTCCCTGACGGAGAGTGGCTGTGTCACAAGTGTGGTGTCACTATGTAAATAGATAGCCTATAGATAGATAGATAGAATAGATAGTTAGATATAGACATTATATATATATATAGACATTATATAGATTTAGATAGAATAGATATTGTTAGATATAGACATATATCATTATAAATTGTTATTGTTAAAATTAAGTTGTTATTTTTGTGTTATATTTGTGTTCATTCTGTTTTTGTTTTTGATCAATTTTATGTGTTAATTAGTTCTCTTTTGTAATAATTAAATGCGTTCAATAATTCAACAAATTGGCAAAATTGTGTTTATTTATTTTTATTTACGGTAAATAAATCCTCCACATGACTTTACATGAGCAGTATTTCTAGCTATAACAATATACTAAGATTATTTAAAATTCTTAAATATGACATTAACGTTAGAATATAATACTGCCATGTGCTTCACATGTGCAATCGTCGATGCCATGTGCTTCACATGAGCAACCGTCGATTAAAAGAGTGTATAGACGCTGATAAATAATAAATATACAACATATGAAGATTAATATCATTATTTTATCAATTTATAGTTGTTAAAATGTATGTGTTCTATATTAGAAATGACTCCTCCTTACCTGTCCGAAACACGGTGAGTAAAAAATTTCAACCGTCCGGAACACAGTGAGTCCTCACGGTAATCCGGACACTGCTGCTGAGTCCCAATTCGCATACTATCCGTCCTAAATAGTATGCGAAACTAGAATTAGTACGTCCCAAATCGTAGCATGTTGAAATGAGTAATCCAAAGATACCCGGATGGTCTACTATTTCCGGTTAGAATTCGAAGTGCAGATCAATGCACACTCTAACGGCTAATATTGCCCACAACCCATTGCGTGCGGGAGGGAGGAGCTTTGCGGTGATGATGGTGATGTAAACCTGGCAGTCGGATGCAGCAACGGAGATGCGCCCTCAGTTTTTAAGTGTAAGAATTAAAATGTTTAACCCTAATTAAACTTATATTTTATTGTCTCGTAATATTAATGGGTTTATGTTGTGCCAAAAAAGTACCGTGTTTATCTTGTAGGGTCCGATGAAGATAACGAGCGCCTCATTGCAGGCTACAAAACAATAAATAAAAAGGCTCTAGTACAGTGTCATGCAAGTGTCTTTTTTTAATGTATTTCTTTTGATGTTTCTGTCTGACTTATTTGTAGTAATACTGTGGCTGTACATATGTTAACTTTATCAGTCCAATCAAAAGAAACATGGTTACTACACTTTTACTATAGTAAAAGCATGGTTCATTTTCATCGGGGTATTTTTAAGTATTATACATAAGTATAAGATTAAGTATAAAATACGTCAAACAATAGTTACACTATAAACTTTAAATATTTTAACTCAGAAAATAAGTAGCGCTAGCTTTCGTTACACACATTTGCACATGAACGTCAGAACCAGCCGCCTCACAAACGACCTGCGTTTGGTTGATCTACGACGACGCCCTACTTCACTCCTCAATTTGGTAAACACATTGTAAATGTATTGTGGAAAAAAGATGGGAATAGTAGCTAAATAAAATTATATTGGATATATAAGAATGATGAAATGTTAAATGTTTTGTTAACAGTCGAGGTGTGCGTAACTAGGCAACCACGTTCAAGTTCACGTTGCATGACGTCATCGAAGTATGTCCCAGAACGTGCATACTTTTTTTGCTACACACTCAAAAGTATGTACTTTTTCATCACAAAAAAAGTACATACTTTTAGGTCGTAGTATAAGTAGGCGAATTGGGACTCAGCACATGTCTCCCGGCGGTTTTTTCAAGATTTCTCCAAAATGATTGGTTCAAAATGTGTCAATCAAACTTTGGAAACATGTGGAAGGCATGTCCCCAGAGACAGACGAGCCAATCAGGTTTCTCTTTCCGCGAATTGATATCTTACAGGACTTTTTACTGTGCAAAGTGTCCGGAATACAGTGAGTCTACGTTATACTATGCGCATCCAAAACATCTAAAGCACTAGCACTCTTACTATCCTCAATTAAAGTTTGGATGCGTGTTTCTAATTCTGAAATCTTCTCTGTCAACCTAACTGTCTCCTTACATTTATCACATATAAATCATATATTGTCGACAGAGAAGCCTATACTAAACATGTGACATGAAGTGCAAGTGACAATAACAGGACAAGACATTACTCACCGTGTTTGTTGAGTGATTCTTACTCACCTGGGGCCCGTTCTTCGTACGTCGCTAACTCACTTAGCTGGATTTGATTGTTGGCGATTTGGCATGATCCTGGATTGTTTGGTTCTTCGACGCTCATCCTGGGGTCCGTTCTTCGTACGTCGCTAACTCACTTAGCTGGATTTGATTGTTGGCGATTTGGCATGATCTTGGATTGTTTGGTTCTTCAACGCTCTTCCTGGACTTGCTGTCATAGCAACATGTGCGCAAACTTAAACCTGCTCGGGAGCAGGCTTATTTCATGTTAACAGGATTAGATCCCGGCTTCATAAGCGGAGCTGATACGGGAAGTCCAGCGCAGCGCGATAGAGCACTTTCTGAGATATTTATTTTTTCTCGTGATTCGTGAGATTGTCGTTTTTTGTCGTTTTTTTTTTGTCGCTTTTATGTTTAAAAGACAGTTTTTTTTATTATTATTATTTTTTTTGTTTTTTGGCATTTCCAAGCCACTTAAGACCCAATGTTGTAAAGCAGTGTTTTTTTTTTTTTTTTTTAGGCTATCTGAAAAGGAGGATTGATAGAGATGTGTAGGTGGCTGGCTTGAAAACCAGTGGAGGTGTCGGTAAGAACAATCCAGTCTAGTCACTTCAATTACACGGCATCTTTCTTTATTAGGAATGTATGTGTGTGAGCGTGTGGTTTCTACAAGAACAGAAATACAATGTTTTAGTTCACAATAAACATAACATGAAATCAACATGAAATCCACTGGAAATAAAGGAATTTAAACAATACATGAAGTCATCTACTCATAATATAATCTCAGATACATATGTAAATAACTAAAGAACATGCCTAAGCAAGAAATACAGCAAAATAAACACATTTAGGATAAACTTAATACAGAATAATGATTAAGTGTCAAAATAAGCACTTACATGGTCAAATACACACACGCAGGGAAAAACAAAGGAAGAACTCAGTCCTCTGCACAGTGCATCCATGTGCACCAGAATGAAGGTGCTGTGGGCACAGGTGCAATTTATAAGGCCTGATAGTGTCCTAATTGGCTTGAGATTAGGTGGGTGGAGCTAAAACTTAATAGGAAAATTAACAAGCAAAGTGGGGTGTGGCACATGCTTGGCACCTTGACGCTTAGGGACACACAACTTCTCAACAGCCGCCCCCAAATTTGTATGGCAAATTTGATCAATCAGGGGAGATCAGGCAGGGCAGGAAGAGGAATGAGGCGGGCAATGGGCCTTGTATATGTCCTGTCCTTGACTTGGACATCAGCAACCCTACAACGGCCATCCTTGCTGGAATGAAGGGAGATGACCTTACCCACTGACCATTGGGATCTGGGAAGTTGAGGATCTAGTATTAGAACAACAGTGTTAGGTTGTAGGTTAGGATGATCTGTGCGCCACTTCTGTCTGGACTGGAGAGAGGGAAGGTAATTTCGAAGGAAATGGGCCCAAAAATGATCAGAAAGGATCTGGCTGTGACGCCATTGACGGCGACTGTGCAGCTCAGAGTCTGGATATGTAACCAGAGGAAGGGAAGCATCATGCCGCCCCATCAGCAGCAAGTTAGGGGTCACCGGGTCAGGGTCAGCAATGTCAGAAGACACATAGCCTATGGGTTTGGAATTTAAGATGCCTTCAATTTCAATCATTACTGTGCGTAATACCTCCTCACTGACAATTTGAGCACCGAGGGTAGTCTCCAGAGCGATTTTGATGGAGCGTATTTCACGCTCCCAGGTTCCACCAAAGTGAGGTGCGTATGGAGGATTGAATTTGAAGGAAATCCTCTGCTTAGCTAGAGCTTCCTGAAGGTCAGGGGTCAGGGATTGATAGGCATCAAGTAACTCTCTCTTACCGCCAATGAAGTTGGTACCTCTGTCAGAGAGTAGTTCAAATGGTTTACCTCTGCGAGCAATAAAGCGCCTGAGCGCCATCAGGAAGGAGTCTGTATTTATGTGACTGAGTAGATCAAGATGCACGCACCTAGTCGTCAGACATTTGAAAATTATTCCCCACCTTTTCTCAGCTCGTCTGCCAATCTTTACTGTATAGGGCCCGAAACAATCCATCCCAGTGGAATAGAATGGAGGTGTGTTCAGGCGAAGGCGAGCGGGAGGGAGATCCGCCATTTGGGGAATAATAGGATGTGCTCGGGACTGTTGGCATTTCGGGCATCTATGCTGATATTTTTTTACTGCCTCACGACCCCTCAGGATCCAGTACCGCCTCCTTAACTCAGCGAATAGCCTCTCTCGCCCAGGATGTTGTAAGTGGTCATCACAATCCTTAATTATAAGCGTTGTGATTGGATGGGCAGGGTCCAGGACTACTGGATGAATGGCATCAGGGGGTAGATCACTACTTCGCCGTAACCTTCCGCCAACTCGAATAAGCCCTGATGCTGGGTCTAGCTCTGGGGCAAGGGAGAGTAAACGGCTTGAAGGAAGAAGGGGCTTTTGGGTTTGAAGGCAGGCTAAATCATCCCTGAAGGAATCCACCTGGGCTTGTCTTAGGATGGCTGTCTCTGAATCACGATAGTTTTCTGCTGATGGAGGCTTTGCCGCTCCATGAAGAGATGCGGCCATGCAGTCAAGGAGATCTTGGAGGGTGGCAAATTGACTAGGGTCAGGGATGGAGGGGTATGGACTGAGAGATACAGCACCACAGAAGCTGGGCTTACGGCACTCTTCAGCATCATCAGACTGATCTATGACAGGGCTAGTGGGCCACAGTTCGGGGGATTGAAACATGAAGGCAGGTCCTTGGTTCCACCTGCAGGGCCTACTAAGTTCAGCAAGTAGCTTTCCTCTAGTTAGGTCGTCCGCTGGGTTGTTCTTAGAATCCACATAACACCACTCCTGGCCTTTAGTGAGCTCCTGAATCTCAGCTACCCTGGTTCCAACGAAAACTTTGTAACGGCAAGAGTCAGAGGTGAGCCAATGGAGTACAGTGGTAGAGTCAGTCCACAGAATAGTCTTTCTGATATGGAGGGTGAGCTCTGTTTGGAGGAGACTGAATAGCTGAGCTCCTATGAGGGCAGCACATAATTCAAGTCGTGGAATGGAAAGTTGTTTTTTGGGAGCAACGCGGGACCTCGCCATGAGAAAGGACACATTCCCTTGCTGCTGACAATCTTCTGTGCGCATGTAGGCAACCGCACCATAGGACTTCTCTGATGCATCACAGAAGATGTGGAGGTCTTGAGTGGTTAAGGAGGTGTCTACTGAATGAGGTGTGAGGCAGCGAGGCAAAGTGATGGTGGAGAGGTTAGGAAGTTCATTCTCCCATGAAAGCCAGGCTTTTAAGAGATCATGAGGGAGATTAGGGTCATCCCATTCTCGTGCCTTTCCCCATAAGTGCTGGACGATGATTTTGGCTCTTGTGGTGTAAGGGAGGATATAGCCAAGAGGATCATACTGGCTAGCAAGGACTCTGTAAATATGACGCATAGTTGGAGTAGTAGATTCAATGGCTCTGTGCCTGTATCTGAGAGTATCTGTATGGCAGTTCCAGAGGAGGCCTAGAGTAGACTCTAAGGGATCAAGAGAAGGATGGTGTGATAACCAGAGCTCTGTCTGTTCTGACCTGGCTTCAGGAGGGAGGTGACAGATGACCTGAGGATCATTACTGGCCCATTGTCTGATTTCGAAGCCACCAGAGGAGAGGGTAGTGCGTAGGCTATTAAGGAGATCTTTGGCTTCCTCTGGAGTGGGGAAACTCTGTAAACAGTTATCCACGTAGAAATTACTGTGTATGGAACTGTGAATGCACTCATCTGCCTGAGCATCTTTGATGATCCTCTGGAGGATGTAAATGGCACAGCAAGGGCTTGAGGTTGTGCCAAAGGGGAGGACTTGCCATTCATACACAGTTGGGGGAACTTTACAGTCCAGGTCACGCCAGAGGAATCGCAGGAGAGGTTTATCCTGGGGTAATAGGCGCACCTGGTGAAACATTGATTTAATGTCTCCACTGATTGCAATCTTGTGCTGCCTAAAACGGAGCAAAACTCCAAGGAGGGAAGGCCCGAGGATTGGTCCAGGAAGTAACTGCGAGTTCAAACACTGATTTCGGAAGGAGAAGGAGCAATCAAACACAATGCGATCTTTACCATTGTGATGCACATTGTGGTGGGGTATGAACCAGGACTCAGGAGTATCTTCTATTTCAGAGGATGACAACTTTTTGACATACCCAGCATTAACTAATTTCTGGATCTCACCAGTATAGTTCTTTGCCTGTTGTGGATTTTGAAGGAGTCGCCTTTCACAGCTGCGGAGACGGGAAATTACTGCCTCCTTGGGGGCCTTCAGAGGGGGCCAGGGGTCTACACGGAGGAGGGGTGCTGCATATCGTAGAACGCCGTCAACAGGTGTCCTGATAGTTTGGGTCTCAAGCTGGTGCATTGCCTCTTGATCCTGTTTGGACCGAACCACTGCTTTCATGCTTCTCTGTGGTAACGCATCAATCTGCCATAGTTTCTGAACATTATGGTGGATGTCATCAGGTGGGCATTTAAAGGAGATATAATGAGAACAAGTAGAAGATAAGCTAGAAAGATCTCTTGCAGGACCCTGCAGTGTCCAGCCGAGCCGGGTCTTGATTGCTACAGGGGATCCAGGAGGGCCTAATTTGACAGGTTGTGTTGGGATGATAAGGTGTGTATGATCAGCTCCTATAAGGAGAAGTGGCCTTACTCTATTAAGCTGTTTGAGAGGGAACTGACGGAGATGTGAGTAGCGCCGCTGGAGGAATTTCACCGGGTGAGAATGTTCTGACAAGGATAGTTGTTCAGCAGTGAAGGCTTGACTGATGACATAGGACTTATTAGGATGCACTTTAGGAATAAGGGTGAAGGATACAGAAGCTCCATTAAGAGTCTGAACATCCTGTCTCACGGTTCTCAGCTGTAGACTCTCAGATTTACCTTTTAGCTGAAGTGTTTGGGCAGCAGGGTGAAGGAGGATTGTTCTTTCGGACCCATCATCCAGTATGGCATAAGTGTCTAAGGATCTGTCTCCACTGCGCAGGGTCACTTCAACTACCTTCAGTAGTACTTTATTGCAGTCACTAGGGTGGTCAAGATATAGATTTTGCACTTGCCTCTGATTAACGTTGCATAGGATGTGTAGGTGTTTCCCATTACACTGGCTGCAGCGTCCTTTCAGGTTACATTGGGTTGTAAAGTGATCTCGTAAACATCGCCAACAACGTCTCTGTTCCTTGATCCAATTAGTTATCTGGTCTTTGGTGAGCTGGAGGAAATCACCACACTTACTGACATGATGTTCAGTAGAATTGCAGTAAGCGCACACTGGATAGGATTCAGCCAAGTTGTTAGGAGGCTGAATTACTTTCGGTGAGAGAACTTGGGCTTTGGAGGAGGTCATATGAGAGGAGGTTTTAATACCATGGAGTATGGTTGTACCTCTTAATGGGTGAGGAGGTGGAGGAGGCCTCTGCCGGATAGGCTGAAAGGTCCTTTCTCTCCTAGGCTGGCAGCGGGCTTCTTGTTGTAGCCAGTTGGAAAAATCTAGGAGGTTATAGGAAAGGGAACCTGGTCTACTCAAGCATATCCATCTCTTAAACTGACAGAACTGCTCATGGGGAAGTTTCTCTAGAAGTCGCTCAACATGTGAGCCACAGGTAAGCTCAGAGAGACCCTCAGGGCCCATGGATTGAAGGAGGCCTACTAATGCTTGCACTCGAAGAGAAAATTGGTCCAAGCCTCTACCATCACCTGTACGAATAACAGGCATCTCCATGATGGACCGGAGCTCCTTCAAAGCAAGCTGTCTATGTTGACCGTAACGCTCATCTAGGGCTCGTATAGCTCGAGTATAAGGATCTGGGGCATAAACATAAGCCAAAGCAAGTCTCCTCGCCTGGTCCACCTTTAGATGATCCAATAGGATGTGGTATTTATATTGCTCTGATTCTCTTGGATCTAACAAGTTGGATAGGGCCATCTTTAACATCATGTACTGACATTCATCCTCTCTTGTGAGATCAGGGAAAGAAGGACCTTCTACCCTCCTATGGTTTAACTGCAGGGGAACAATAGGAGGAACTAGCTGGTTTAGAGGGGCAGCCGATGTCAGGTGGTGGGGCTGCACATTGAGAGGCTGGTATGCCGGCTGGACAGAATAGGACAAAACACCAGGCAAAGGTTGATTTGGCAGTGTATAGGCTGGGAGCATGGGGTTATATGAGGCTGGTGCTTGATATGTGACAGGAAACTGACCACAGCCAGGAGGATGCGTGCTCTGCAACGACTGTGGCATAGGTTGGGTAAGAGGGGCACGACTTACAGGAGGCAGAGGAGATGGAAGCTGTGGCTGAAGTAGGAGAGGAGGGGGCCTATGGTCCTCTGTATGGGCTTGTGGAGATGCTGCTGATTGAAGGTTAAGATTATCAGGGCAAGGGGATGGCAAGCGAGACCGTGAGGAGTGGGTGCTGCTCCTAAGCATGCACTGCTGGATTAGTCTACCCTGATTTCTTAATTCTTCTACCAATTGCTGTAGGAGTGCAGTCTGAGTATCAGGAATGGGAGCTATTGGAGAGGTATGTTGGTGTTCAACTTCAGGGGTTTGCACTCTCTCAGATAGGACAGGTGAATAAGGGTGTGGAATATCCTCCTGAATGTCTCCCTCCGTGGGCAATTCCAACTCCTCTGGCTCTTCCTCAGACTCATCTTCTTTCCAGGGTTGATAATGAGGACCAGTACCAGGAATATCTGCAGGATGGAGCAGTTGTTGTTCTGGTGCTTCTGCTGTAGGTTGCGACCGCTGAGGATATTGTAGGATGAAATCATCATAACGTGCGGGGAGCTGAGCTTGGCGACGTGGGCGCTCATGCTGAGACAATGAGGGCAGGGAGTGACTAGACATATCCACTGATCATCAATGAGCTCCGGCTCGAAGGACCATGAAAAGGAGGATTGATAGAGATGTGTAGGTGGCTGGCTTGAAAACCAGTGGAGGTGTCGGTAAGAACAATCCAGTCTAGTCACTTCAATTACACGGCATCTTTCTTTATTAGGAATGTATGTGTGTGAGCGTGTGGTTTCTACAAGAACAGAAATACAATGTTTTAGTTCACAATAAACATAACATGAAATCAACATGAAATCCACTGGAAATAAAGGAATTTAAACAATACATGAAGTCATCTACTCATAATATAATCTCAGATACATATGTAAATAACTAAAGAACATGCCTAAGCAAGAAATACAGCAAAATAAACACATTTAGGATAAACTTAATACAGAATAATGATTAAGTGTCAAAATAAGCACTTACATGGTCAAATACACACACGCAGGGAAAAACAAAGGAAGAACTCAGTCCTCTGCACAGTGCATCCATGTGCACCAGAATGAAGGTGCTGTGGGCACAGGTGCAATTTATAAGGCCTGATAGTGTCCTAATTGGCTTGAGATTAGGTGGGTGGAGCTAAAACTTAATAGGAAAATTAACAAGCAAAGTGGGGTGTGGCACATGCTTGGCACCTTGACGCTTAGGGACACACAACTTCTCAACACTATCCTAATTTTTTATGAAGATCATACAATCATGACCATGCCGATTACAGATGTCACTCAGGCTTCACTAACGTGATTGGTACCATAGACTAGGCTACCATAGACTGCCATCAAGGCCTCAATGAAGGGGATTATGTGAACAGAAAGGGGGTTCACAATGTAAATGTGCAGCCCAGTTACTATTGTGATTCTTAATATTCCAGATTAGTAATATTATATCAAATAAAAAAAAGGCAGTTGACTAAAATCTTCCATATCACAAAAGTGAAAGCAAAATGGCCAGGATCTGTGCATGACTTAAGAATTTTCAGAGATTCACATTTATGCACATTATTTGAAAGTGGTAAGAAAAGTTCCACAATTAAATATCAAGCTCACTGTATTACATACACTTATGCTGATCCTAACAGAACTGCATTTTTCATAGGTGATTATGACATGTTCCTGCAGACAGGTGTTTTATGACCCCATTCCCTGACCCAAACCAGTTACAATGCAGCTTTAGCCAGGACAAGGGCACACAATGAAATGAACTTTGGCTAACTAAAGGGAAGATTTCAGTGTCTGAAAATTCTGAGGGTTGCACACCTGACAGGGCCTGTGACATTGTTGGCAAATGTGCCATATTACACAACATTGCCACAAAAAAAAAACACTTTTCATTAAATGTTTAATAAAAGACAAATATGCTTAGTTCCTTGAGTTTTATTTCAATTGTTCTTTGTAAAGAAAAGCCAGTGGTCAAGTGCCTGCAACAAGAGATATTAGACACATGCCTCATGCAACAAATAAAAAGGAAAAGTTGGCTATACACTGCCCACCTGTAGTAGGCCTATGTCTCCTCTGTCTGTGCAGACTCTTCTGTAGCCTTTCTGTAGATGTGGAATCCTACAACTTATATTGCAGCCATAAAGCATACAAGTATAAATGAAGTAAAGTTATTTATGCACTTGCAGGTAGGCTAGTTCCTCCATATGACAGTTATCTGAGAGTCTTTATTCACTGTCCAGTGCAATGGAAACAAATGGACATTACAAAGTCTTATACTTTCTTTCCTTTGGAAAGTTAGAAAATGTCCACTTACTGCACATATTTCAGCCACCACTTTCTTGGGAACAGATACAAGTGTTGGTGTATTATGTAAAAGTGCACAAAAGAGGAAAAAGTAATGTCATTACAATGAACTACACTTGGGAAAAATATTTTTACATTAACATAAGTTTATTAGTTTTCACTTTCACAAGTCAAAGCAATTCATCATTACTCAAGATTTAACAGTTGAAATGACTATACGGCCTTAATTTAATGCAGCAAAAAATATTTTACAGTGTAGGCTAAGATCTTTTTTTTTTCTCAGCCTTTTTCTTGGTTGCTTTTATAAACAGAACACCATTTATTTAACAGTGCCTTTTATAAAAGAAACTATATAACTAAAAATTAGGCTACCATTATGTAGAATATTTTTGTACTTCACTTTTATTTGTTCCCATGTTCTAGTGTGGTGACTCTGACATTACAATGAACAAAGCTATTATGCAATTATTAAAATACAAAAATATAGGCTAATAA
Source organism: Scardinius erythrophthalmus (assembly GCF_964197995.2). Classification (NCBI taxonomy): domain Eukaryota; kingdom Metazoa; phylum Chordata; class Actinopteri; order Cypriniformes; family Leuciscidae; genus Scardinius; species Scardinius erythrophthalmus. The sequence goes on from NC_138223.1 coordinate 32,838,423, forward strand.
GTGATAAAAACATCTAACATGGTCACTTCTAACGGATTTAAATTGTCTGCTACTTTTTGTCAGCCCTCTCTCCTGGCTTTGGCAGACTTTGAGGTGTTCCTTGGCGTTTTGATTAAACATTAAAATTCCGAATAAACTTCGACTATTAGTTCTTGCTCTGCTGAGGAGAAAATCTGAGCGCGCTCAGAGAATATCTAAAAGGCGGGCTCTGGCGCGCTCTTTGGCCACGCTGAACAGCCAATAGCAGCGTTGCTGATCAATGTTTCTACTATCGATACATATCCCCTTTTAAACTTAGCATGAACGCGCAATTATCTCAGATAACTTAATCCAGCTATACTAATCATATCCGGCAAGTGTGTTCGAAGAACCGAGTTAGCCAGATCATGAGTAGCACGATGATATCATCTTGGATGTCTCATTTGATCTCGGATGTTTTAAGCAACGTACGAAGAACGGACCCCTGGACTTGCTGTCATAGCAACATGTGCGCAAACTTAAACCTGCTCGGGAGCAGGCTTATTTCATGTTAACAGGATTAGATCGCGGCTTCATAAGCGGAGCTGATACGGAAGTCCAGCGCAGCGCGATAGTGCACTTTCTTTCTGAGATATATATTTTTTTCTCGTGATTCGTGAGATTGTCGTTTTTTGTCGCTTTTATGTTTAAAAAACAGTTTTAGGTTTTTTTTTTTTTTTTTGTGGCATTTCCAAGCCACCAATGTTGTAAAGCAGTTTTTTTTTTTTTTAGGCTATCGTAATTTTTTATGAAGATCATACAATCATGACCATGCCGATTACAGATATGTCACTCAGGCTTCACTAACGTGATGGGTACCAGATCAAGGCCTCAATAAAGGGGATTATGTGAACAGAAAGGGGATTCACAATGTAAATGTGCAGCCCAGTTACTATTGTGATTCTTAATATTCCAGATTAGTAATATTATATCAAATAAAAAAAAAGGCAGTTGACTAAAATCTTCCATATCACAAATGTGAAAGCAAAATGGCCAGGATCTGTGCATGACTTAAGAATTTTCAGAGATTCACATTTATGCACATTATTTGAAAGTGGTAAGGAAAGTTCCACAATTAAATATCAAGCTCACTGCATTACATACACTTATGCTGATCCTAACACCTTTTTCATAGGTGATTATGACATGTTCCTGCCTGCAGACAGGTGTTTTATGATCCCATTCCCTGACCCAAACCAGTTACAATGCAGCTCTAGCCAGGACAAGGGCACACAATGAAATGAACTTTGGCTAACTAAAGGGAAGATTTCAGTGTCTGAGAAGTCTGAGGGTTGCACACCTGACAGGGCCTGTGACATTGTTGCATGTGCCATATTAAACAACATTGCCAAAAAAAAAAAAATATTTCATTAAATGTTTAATAAAAGACAAATATTCTTAGTTCCTTGAGTTTTATTTCAATTGTTCTTTGTAAAGAAAAGCCAGTGGTCAAGTGCCTGCAACAAGAGATATTAGACACATGCCTCATGCAACAAATAAAAAGGAAAAGTTGGCTATACACTGCCCACCTGTAGGCCTATGTGTCCTCTGTCTGTGCAGACTCTTCTGTAGGCCTTTCTGTAGATGTGGAATCCTGCAACTTATATTGCAGCCATAAAGCATACAAGTATAAATTAAGTAAAGTTATTTATGCACTTGCAGGTAGGCTAGTTCCTCCATATGACAGTTATCTGAGAGGGTTTATTCACTGTCCAGTGCAATGGAAACAAATGGACATTACAAAGTCTTATACTTTCTTTCCTTTGGAAAGTTAGTAAATGTCCACTTACTGCACATATTTCAGCCACCACTTTCTTGGGAACAGATACAAGTGTTGGTGTATTGTGTAAAAGTGCACAAAAGAGGAAAACACAATGTCATTACAATGAACAACACTGGGGAAAAATGTGATCAATAACTAATGGCAAAATATTTTTACATTAACATAAGTGTATCAGTTTTCACTTTCACAAGTCAAAGCAATTCATCATTACTGAAGATTTAACAGTTGAAATGACTATACGGCCTTATTTTAATTCAGCAAAAATTATTTTACAGTGTAGGCTACTAAGATCTTTTCTTTTTTTTTCTCAGCCTTTTTCTTGGTTGCTTTTATAAACAGAACACCATTTATTTAACAGTGCCTTTTATAAAAGAGACTAGCCTATAATATAACTAAAAATTAACATTATGTAGAATATTTTTGTACTTCACTTTTATTTGTTCCCATGTTCTAGCGTGGTGACTCTGACATTACAATGAACAAAGTAATTATGCAATTATTAAAATACAAAAATGTTGGCTAATAAGTGATAAAAACATCTAACATGGCCACTTCTAACGGATTTAAATTGTCTGCTACTTTTTGCCAGCCCTCTCTCCTGGCTTTTGCAGACTTTGAGGTGTTCCCTGGCGTTTTGATTAAACATTAAAATTCCGAATAAACTTCGACTATTAGTTCTTGCTCTGCTGAGGAGAAAAACTGAGCGCGCTCTTTGGCCACGCTGAGCAGCCAATAGCAGCGTTGCTGATCAATGTTTCTACTATCGATACATATCCCCTTTTAACCAGCGCATGAACGCGCAATTATCTCAGATAACTCAATCCAGCTATACTAATCATATCCGGCAAGTGTGTTCGAAGAACCCAGTTAGCCAGATCATGATTCGCACGATGATATCATCTTGGATGTGTCATTTGATCTCGGATGTAATAAGCAACGTACGAAGAACGGACCCCTGGGGCCCGTTCTTCGTACGTCGCTAACTCACTTAGCTGGATTTGATTGTTGGGGATTTGGCATGATCTTGGATTGTTTGGTTCTTCGACGCTCATCCTGGACTTGCTGTCATAGCAACAGGTGCGCAATCTTAAACCTGGGGCCCGTTCTTCGTACGTTGCTTAAAACATCCGAGATCAAATGAGACATCCAAGATGATATCATCGTGCTAATCATGACCTGGCTAACTCGGTTCTTCGAACACACTTGCCGGATATGATTAGTATAGCTGGTTTGAGTCATCTGAGATAATTGCGCGTTCATGCGCTGGTTAAAAGGGGATATGTATCGATAGTAGAAACATTGATCAGCAACGCTGCTATTGGCTGCTCAGCGTGGGCGTGGCCAAAGAGCGCGCTCAGTTTTTCTCCTTAGCAGAGCAAGAACTAATAGTCAAAGTTTATTCGGAATTTTAATGTTTAATTAAAACGCCAGGGAACACCTCAAAGTCTGCAAAAGCCAGGAGAGAGGGCTGGCAAAAAGCAGCAGACAATTTAAATCCGTTAGAAGTGGCCATGTTAGATGTTTTTATCACTTATTAGCCTATATTTTTGTATTTTAATAATTGCATAATTACTTTGTTCATTGTAATGTCAGAGTCACCACACTAGAACATGGGAACAAATAAAAGTGAAGTACAAAAATATTCTACATAATGGTATTTTTTGTTATATAGTCTCTTTTATAAAAGGCACTGTTAAATAAATGGTTGTCTGATTATAAAAGCAACCAAGAAAAAGGCTGAGAAAAGAAAAGATCTTAGTAGCCTACACTGTAAAATAATTTTAGCTGCATTAAATTAAGGCCGTATAGTCATTTCAACTGTTAAATCATGAGTAATGATGAATTGCTTTGACTTGTGAAAGTGAAAACTGATAAACTTATGTTAATGTAAAAATATTAACACTTGTATCTGTTCCCAAGAAAGTGGTGGCTGAAATATGTGCAGTAAGTGGACATTTTCTAACTTTCCAAAATAAATAAAGTATAAGACTTTATAATGTCCATTTGTTTCCATTGCACTGGACAGTGAATAAACCCTCTCAGATAACTGTCATATGGAGGAACTAGCCTACCTGCAAGTGCATAAATAACTTTACTTAATTTATACTTGTATGCTTTATGGCTGCAATATAAGTTGTAGGATTCCACATCTACAGAAAGGCCTACAGAAGAGTCTGCACAGACAGAGGAGACATAGGCCTACAGGTGGGCAGTGTATAGCCAACTTTTCCTTTTTATTTGTTGCATGAGGCATGTGTCTAATATCACTTGACTACTGGCTTTTCTTTACAAAGAACAACTGAAATAAAACTCAAGGAACTAAGCATATTTGTATTTTATTAAACATTTAATGAAAAGTGTGTTTTTTTTGCAATGTTGTGTAATATGGCACATGCAACAATGTCACAGGCCCTGTCAGGTGTGCAACCCTCAAGAGTTTTCAGACACTGACATCTTCCCTTTAGTTAGCCAAAGTTCATTTCAATGTGTGCCCTTGTCCTGGAGCTGCATTGTAACTGGTTTGGGTCAATGGGGTCATAAAACACCTGTCTGCAGGCAGGAACATGTCATAATCACCTATGAAAAAATGCAGTTCTGTTAGGATCAGCATAAGTGTATGTAATGCAGTGAGCTTGATATTTAATTGTGTAACTTTTCTTACCACTTTCAAATAATGTGCATAAATGTGAATCTCTGAAAATGCTTAAGTCATGCACAGACCCTGGCCATTTTGCTTTCACATTTGTGATATGGAAGATTTTAGTCAATTGCCTTCTTTTTTTTTTTATATAATATTACTAATCTGGAATATTAAGAATCACAATAGTAACTGGGCTGCACATTTACATTGTGAACCCCCTGTTCACATAATCCCCTTATTGAGGCCTTGATGGCAGTCTATAGCCTATAGTCTACCAATCACGTTAGTGAAGCCTGAGTGACATATACTGTAATCGGCATGGTCATGATTGCATGATCTTCATAAAAAATTATGACAGCCTAAAAAAAAAAAAAAAAAATTAAAAAAAAGCTTTAAAAAAAATGCTTTACAACATTGGGTCTTAAGTGGCTTGGAAATTCCACACAAAAAAACCCTAAACCTGTTTTTTTAAACCTAAAAGCGCCAGGTAAACTCCGAATGACACGACAGACAGCACTTTCCATGAAGTTCTCCGCATCTCCAATAGTGTAAAGGAAAGAGCCACTCGCAAATAATCTTAGGGCAATGCAAACAGTTTGTGCTGTAGTTAAAGCCCGACTCCGACAAGTCGAAAATAAATGTGCGTTTCCAACAAATTAATAATGTAAACGACAATCTCACGAGTCACGAGAAAAAATATATATCTCAGAGAGTGCACTATCGCGCTGCGCTGGACTTCCCGTATCAGCTCCGCTTATGAAGCCGCAGTCTAATCCTGATAACATGAAATAAGCCAATCGAACAGACAGGAGCAATCGATCAAAACTACAGACATATAACATCAGTATTCAAACTACTACTACAGACATTTGGTTTAAAAATAAACATTGTATATATAATTATTATCCGGTTAAATAAAAAGACATCCCTTCAGATATGGGGCATGGAGTTCAAACCCACACACCAAAAAAAGAACAATTATATAATAATAACAGTAATCATATTATTTTCTATAGTAGTATATCAATATTTTCAGTAAAAAACAAAAAAAAAAAAAAAAAAAAACTGTTGTTGATGTGTGGATTCCACTTTTGAGACACATTTTTATCTCAAAGGATCCTCAAACAAAGCTCAAATTAATCTTCATATCCTATCTAATATGTTGACCATTTAATTGTTGTCTTTGTTTAGATTATGTAATATAGTATCCAGGATTGACAGTTTACCCCACAACTAATTTTCATTATTTCATCTTTTCAGGCGTATATGGTTCTCAATCAAGGGGCTCTGTTGGCATTTTGGGGTTTTAGTAAAACACCTTACTGCCATCTAGTGGTCATTACAGGAACTAGTAAATGAGAGACAATATTACATCGCCAGATTTAGGATTATATATAAAGTCCAGTAAAACAGTTAAGCATCTTTTAGGATATTTAATTACAGCTATAGTTTGACAACAAAGTTCAATAATGAAGTAAACTGAAATTACTGGCATGTTTTAGCAAACCTGCAATAACACACATCCTGCTGTGATCTTTGATGAAATTAAATATAAGCAAATAACAATTAAGAATTATTAAGTTGGCTTGAGAGAGCCAACTTACTGAAATCCTATTTAAACTTATTATTAAGTTGGCTTGAGAGAGCCAACATATTGAAATCCTATTTAAACTTATTATTATTAAGTTGGCTTGAGAGAGCCAACTTACTGAAATCCTATTTAAACTTATTAAGTTGGCTTGAGAGAGCCAACATATTGAAATCCTATTTAAACTTATTATTATTATTATTATTATTAAGTTGGCTTGAGAGAGCCAACTTACTGAAATCCTATTTAAACTTATTAAGTTGGCTTGAGAGAGCCAACATATTGAAATCCTATTTAAACTTATTATTATTAAGTTGGCTTGAGAGAGCCAACTTACTGAAATCCTATTTAAACTTATTAAGTTGGCTTGAGAGAGCCAACATATTGAAATCCTATTTAAACTTATTATTATTAAGTTGGCTTGAGAGAGCCAACTTACTGAAATCCTATTTAAACTTATTATTAAGTTGGCTTGAGAGAGCCAACTTACTGAAATCCTATTTAAACTTATTATTATTAAGTTGGCTTGAGAGAGCCAACATATTGAAATCCTATTTAAACTTATTATTATTATTATTATTCTTCTGACCGTAAAAATTTACAACTCAAACTCCTCCTAGAGCTTTAACTCCACATACTCCAAACTCGGCACAGACACTCAAACTGATCTGACTCGGTGTGCTATATCTTTTCAGACTGATCGGACTTACGGTTTTCCTAAAAATGACGATCAAAACTCGGAAAAACTCATTCAAAAACTCCCATTGACTTACATTGGGGAGTTCTAAAAAAACCAACCGACGAAAATTTAAATCAAAACACCTTGAAGACTAAACCAAACTGCCGTTCTATATACTATATGAGCCATTGAGACTCATTTAAACTAATGCACTCTAAACTCATACACTTATAAACTAATTAACTTATAAACTCATGAATTCATAGACTTATGAACTCTTAAACTCATAAATTAATAAACTCTGAACTCTTAAACTCATTTAAACTTATAAACTCTAAACTCATTTAAACTTATAAACTCAAAACTCAATTAAACTTATAAACTAAACTCAAAAACTTGTACACTTATAAACTCATGCATTTATACACTTATAAACTCTAAACTCATAAACTCTGAGTGTGTGTGTGTGTGTGTGTGTGTGTGTGTGTGTGTGTGTGTGTGTGTGTGTGTGTGTGTGTGTGTGTAAACTCATTTAAACTTAAACTCTAAACTCATTTAAACTTGTAAACTCAAAACTCAAAAACTCGTAAACTACTTTAAACTTCAAACCACTTTAAACTTCTTAAGTTTAAAGCTCCCAGCTCCCAAGCAACTCCATAGCAACCAAACTTGAGTACCCTAGCAAACGTTTTGCAAGACCTATATCTCTGTATCAGAACATCGTATAGAGATGAGGTTTGGCTCTTTTGACTCATGCTTGCAAACAGCACTTCCAACATGCTACACATGCTAGCAGTAAATAGCTACATGCTAATAGCGATTAGTTAAGTGCTAAATTATGCCAAGATCATGCTAAGAACTCTGTAAAGACTCCATAGTAACCATCTGTGACAACTACCAACCACCTAGTAACACCATACCAACAGCCCAGAACACCCTAGCAACTGCCTAGCAACCACCCAGAATACCCTAGCAACCGCCTAGCAACAGCATAGCAACCACCCAGAATACCCTAGCAACCGCCTAGAAACACCCTAGCAACCACCCAGAATACCCTAGCAACCGCCTAGCAACACCATAGCAACCACCCAAAACACCCTAGCAACCGCCTAGCAACCACCCAAAATACCCTAGCAACCGCCTAGCAACAGCATAGCAACCACCCAGAACACCCTAGCAACCACCTAGCAACCACCCAAAACACCCTAGCAACCGCCTAGCAACCACCCAAGACACCCTAGCATCCACCCAGAATACCCTAGCAACTGCCTAGCAACACCCTAGCAACCACCCAGAACACCCTAGCAACCACCTAGCAACACCCTAGCAACCACCCAAAATACCTTAGCAACCACCTAGCAACACCATAGCAACCACCCAGAACACCCTAGCAACCGCCTAGCAACCACCAACATACCTTAGCAACTGCCTAGCAACACCCTAGCAACCACCAAAAATACCCTAGCAACCGTTTAGCAACACCCTAGCAACCACCCAGAAAACCCTAGCAACCACCTAGCAACTATGCAAAACACCTTAGCAACCCACTAGATAACCCCCGACAACTTTTTAACTTTAAACTACTTTAAACTTCAAACTAATTTAAACTTTAAGCTAATTTAAACTTCAAACTAATTTAAACTTTAAACTACTTTAAACTCAAACTAATTTAAACTTTAAACTACATTAAACTTTAAACTAATTTAAACTTTAAACTAATTTAAACTTTAAGCTAATTTAAGCTTCAAACTAATTTAAACTTTAAACTACTTTAAACTTTAAACTAATTTAAACTCCAAACTATTTTAAACTTCTTCAAACTTTCTGGTCCAAACTTTCTCAAGCCAACTTAAAGTTTGTCTCGACGAACTTTTGCATCTAGTTATTATTAATCTTCTGTTAAAAACTGTTGACTCAAACTCGTCCTAGAGCTTTAACTCTACATACTCCAAACTCGGCTCAGACACTCAAACTGATCTGAAGTTAGTTGCTATATCTTTTCAGACTGATCGGACTTACGGTTTTCCTAAAAATGACGATCAAAACTTGGAAAAACTCCCATTGACTTACATTAGGGAGTTCTAAAAAATTCAAATTTAGATTCAAACTGACCAACCGACGAAAATTCAAATCAAAATACCTTGAAGACTAAACCAAACTGCCGTTCTATATACTATATGAGCCATTGAGACTCATTTAAACTAATGCACTCTAAACTCATACACTTATAAACTAATTAACTTATAAACTCATGAATTCATAGACTTATGAACTCTAAAACTCATAAATTAACAAACTCTGAACTCTTAAACTCATTTAAATTTATAAACTCTAAACTCATTTAAACTTATAAACTCAAAACTCATTTAAACTTATAAACTAAACTCAAAAACTTGTACACTTATAAACTCATCCATATATACACTTATAAACTCTACACTCATAAACTCTGAGTGTGTGTGTGTGTGTGTACACACACACACACACACACACACACACACACACACACACACACACACACACACACACACACACTCTCTCTAAACTCATTTAAACTTATAAACTCAAAACTCAAAAACTTGTAAACTACTTTAAACTTCAAACCACTTTAAACTTATTAAGTTTAAAGCTCCCAGCTCCCAAGCAACTCCATAGCAACCAAACTTGAGTACCCTAGCAACCGTTTTGCAAGACCTATATCTCTGTATCAGAACATCGTATAGAGATGAGGTTTGGCTCTTTTGACTCATGCTAGCAAACAGCACTTCCAACATGCTACACATGCTAGCAGTGAATAGCTACATGCTAATAGCGATTAGTTAAGTGCTATATCATGCCAAGATCATGCTAAGAACTCTATAAAGACTCCATAGTAACCATCTGTGACAACTACCAACCACCTAGCAACACCATAGCAACCACCCAGAACACCCTAGCAACCGCCTAGCAATACCATAGCAACCACCCAGAACACCCTAGCAACTGCCTAGCAACCACCCAGAATACCCTAGCAACCACCTAGCAACACCATAGTAACCACCCAGAACACCCTAGCAACCGCCTAGCAACCACCCATAACACCCTAGCAACCGCCTAGCAACCACCCAGAATACCTTAGCAACCGCCTAGCAACACCATAACAACCACCCAGAACACCCTAGCAACCGCCTAGCAACACCATAGCAACCACCCAGAATACCCTAGCAACCACTTAGCAACACCCTAGCAACCACCCAAAACACCCTAGCAACCAACCAGAATACCCTAGCAACCGCCTAGCAACCACCCAAAACACCCTAGCAACCACCTAGCAACCACCCAGAACACCCTTGCAACCGCCTAGCAACACCCTAGCAACCACCCAGAACACCCTAGCAACCGCCTAGCAACCACCCAGAACACCCTAGCAACCGCCTAGCAACACCATAGCAACCACCCAGAACACCCTAGCAACCGCCTAGCAACCACCCAGAACACCTTAGCAACCACCCAAAAAACCCTAGCAACCAAACAGAATACCCTAGCAACCGCCTAGCAACTACTCAAAACACCCTAGCAACCACCTAGCAACCACCCAGAACACCCTAGCAACCGCCTAGCAACACCATAGCAACCACCCAGAACACCCTAGCAACCGCCTAGCAACCATCCAAAATACCTTAGCAACCGCCTAGCAACACCATAGCAACCACCCAGAACACCCTAGCAACCGCCTAGCAAAAAAAACGTTCTGGTCCAAACTTTCTCAAGCCAACTTAAAGTTTGTCTCGACGAACTTTTGCATCTAGTTATTATTATTCTTCTGACCCTAAAAATTTACAACTCAAACTCCTCCTAGAGCTTTAACTCCACATACTCCAAACTCGGCACAGACACTCAAACTGATCTGACTCGTGTTGCTATATCTTTTCAGACTGATCGGACTTACGGTTTTCCTAAAAATGACGATCAAAACTCGAAAAAACTCATTCAAAAACTCCCATTGACTTACATTGGGGAGTTCTAAAAAATTCAAACCGACAAAATTTAAATCTAAACACCTTAAAGACTAAACCAAACTGCCATTCTATATACTAGATGAGCCATTGAGACTCATTTAAACTAATAAACTCTAAACTCATACACTTATAAACTAATTAACTTATAAACTCATGAATTCATAGACTTATGAACTCTTAAACTCATAAATTAATAAACTCTGAACTCTTAAACTCATTTAAACTTATAAACTCTAAACTCATTTAAAACGTATAAACTCTAAACTCAAAAACTCTTACACTTATAAACTCATCAATTTATACACTTATAAACTCTAAACTCATAAACTCTGAGTGTGTGTGTGTGTGTGTGTGTGTGTGTGTGTGTGTGTGTGTGTGTGTGTGTGTGTGAACACACACACACACACACACACACACACACACACACACTAAACTCATTTAAACTTAAACTCTAAACTCATTTAAACTTATAAACTCAAAACTCAAATTCTCGTAAACTACTTTAAACTTCAAACCACTTCTTTAGTTTAAAGCTTCCAGCTCCCAAGCAACTCCATAGCAACCAAACTTGAGTACCCTAGCAACCGTTTTGCAAGACCTATATCTCTGTATCAGAACATCGTATAGAGATGAGGTTTGGCTCTTTTGACTCATGCTAGCAAACAGCACTTCCAACATGCTACACATGCTAGCACTGAATAGCTACATGCTAATAACGAGTAGTTAAGTGCTATATCATGCCAAGATCATGCTAAGAACTCTATAAAGACTCCATAGTAACCATCTGTGACAACTACCAACCACCTAGCAACACCATAGCAACCGCCCAGAACACCCTAGCAACCGCCTAGTAACCGCCCAGAATACCTTAGCAACCGCCTAGCAACACCATAGCAACCACCCAGAACACCCTAGCAACCGCCTAGCAACCACTCAGAATACCCTAGCAACCGCCTAGCAACACCATAGCAACCACCCAGAACACCCTAGCAACCGCCTAGCAACCACCCAGAATACCCTAGCAACCGCCTAGCAACACCATAGCAACCACCCAGAACACCCTAGCAACCACCTAGCAACCACCCAGAACACCCTAGCAACAGCATAGCAACCACTCAGAACACCCTAGCAACCGCCTAGCAACCACCCAGAATACCTTAGCAACCGCCTAGCAACACCCTAGCAACCGCCTAGCAACCACTCAGAATACCCTAGCAACTGCCTAGCAACACCATAGCAACCACCCAGAACACCCTAGCAACCGCCTAGCAACCACCCAGAATACCCTAGCAACCACCTAGCAACACCATAGCAACCACCCAGAACACCCTAGCAACCGCCTAGCAACCACCCAGAACACCCTAGCAACACCATAGCAACCACTCAGAACACCCTAGCAACCGCCTAGCAACCACCCAGAATACCTTAGCAACCGCCTAGCAACACCATATCAACAACCCAGAACACCCTAGCAACCGCCTAGCAACCACCAAGAATACCCTAGCAACCGCCTAGCAACACCATAGCAACCACCCAGAACACCCTAGCAACCGCCTAGCAACACCATAGCAACCACCCAGAACACCCTAGCAACCACCCAAAACACCCTAGCAACCGCCTAGCAACCACCCAGAATACCCTAGCAACCGCCTAGAAACAGCATAGCAACCACCCAAAAGACCCTAGCAACCGCCTAGCAACCACTCAAAAGACCCTAGCAACCGCCTAGCAAAAAGCGTTCTGGTCCAAACTTTCTCAAGCCAACTTAAAGTTTGTCTCGACGAACTTTTGCATCTAGTTATTATTATTATTATTATTCTTCTGACCGTAAAAATTTACAACTCAAACTCCTCCTAGAGCTTTAACTCCACATACTCCAAACTCGGCTCAGACACTCAAACTGTTCTGACTCGCGTTGCTATATCTTTTCAGACTGATCGGACTTACGGTTTTCCTAAAAATGACGATCAAAACTCGAAAAAACTCATTCAAAAATCCCATTGACTTACATTGGGGAGTTCTAAAAAATTCAAACCGACGAAAATTCAAATCAAAATACCTTGAAGACTAAACCAAACTGCCATTCTATATACTATATGAGCCATTGAGACTCATTTAAACTAATGCACTCTAAACTCATACACTTATAAACTTATTAACTTATAAACTCATGAATTCATAGACTTATGAACTCTAAAACTCATAAATTAATAAACTCTGAACTCTTAAACTCATTTAAATTTATAAACTCTAAACTCATTTAAACTTATAAACTCAAAACTCATTTAAACTTATAAACTAAACTCAAAAACTTGTACACTTATAAACTCATCCATTTATACACTTATAAACTCTACACTCATAAACTCTGAGTGTGTGTGTGTGTGTGTGTGTACACACACACACACACACACACACACACACACACACACACACACACACACACACACACACACACACACACACACACACACACTCTAAACTCATTTAAACTTATGAACTCAAAACTCAAAAACTCATAAACTACTTTAAACTTCAAACCACTTTAAACTTCTTAAGTTTAAAGCTTCCAGCTCCCAAGCAACTCCATAGCAACCAAACTTGAGTACCCTAGCAACCGTTTTGCAAGACCTATATCTCTGCATCAGAACATCGTATAGAGATGAGGTTTGGCTCTTTTGACTCATGCTAGCAAACAGCACTTCCAACATGCTACACATGCTAGCAGTGAATAGCTACATGCTAATAGCGATTAGTTAAGTGCTAAATCATGCCAAGATCATGCTAAGAACTCTATAAAAACTCCATAGTAACCATCTGTGACAACTACCAACCACCTAGTAACACCATAGCAACAGCCCAGAACACCCTAGCAACCGCCTAGCAACCACCCGGAATACCTTAGCAACCGCCTTGCAACACCATAGCAACCACCCAGAACACCCTAGAAACCGCCAAGCAACACCATAGCAACCACCCAGAACACCCTAGAAACCACCTAGCAACCACCCAGAATACCTTAGTAACCGCCTAGCAACACCATAGCAACCACCAAAACACCCTAGCAACCGCCTATCAACACCCTAGCAACCACCTAGAATACCCTAGCAACCACCTAGCAACACCCTAGCAACCACCCAGCATACCCTAGCAACTGCCTAGCAACACCATAGCAACCACCCAGAACACCCTAGCAACTGCCTAGCAACATCATAGCAACCACCTAGAACACCCTAGAAACCACCTAGCAACACCCTAACAACCCCCAGAATACCCTAGCAACCGCCTAGCAACAGCATAGCAACACCTAGAAACACCCTAGCAACCAACCAGAATACCCTAGCAACTGCCTAGCAACACCATAGCAACCACCAAAACAACCTAGCAACCGCCTAGCAACATCATAGCAACCACCTAGAACACCCTGGCAACCGCCTAGCAACCACCAAAACACCATAGCAACCGCCTAGCAACAGCATAGCAACCACCAAAACACCCTAGAAACCGCCTAGCAACAGCATATTAACCACCCAGAACACCCTAGCAACAGCATAGCAACCACCCAAAACACCCTAGCAACCGCCTAGCAACCACCCAGAATACCCTAGCAACCGCCTAGCAACAGCATAGCAACCACCCAGAACACCCTAGCAACCACCTAGCAACCACCCAGAATACCCTAGCAACCGCCTAGCAACACCTTAGCAACCACCCAGAACACCCTAGCAACTGCCTAGCAACCATCCAGAACACCCTAGCAAACGCCTAGCAACCACCCAGAACACCCTAGCAACCACCTAGCAACAGCATAACAACCACCCAGAACACCCTAGCAACCGCCTAGCAACACCATAGCGACCACCCATAACATCCTAGCAACTGCCTAGCAAAAAACGTTCTGGTCCAAACTTTCTCAAGCCAACTTCAAAGTTTGTCTCGACGAACTTTTGCATCTAGTTATTATTATTATTCTTCTGACCCTAAAAATTTACAACTCAAACTCCTCCTAGAGCTTTAACTCCACATACTCCAAACTCGGCACAGACACTCAAACTGATCTGACTCGCGTTGCTATATCTTTTCAGACTGATCGGACTTACGGTTTTCCTAAAAATGACGATCAAAACTCGAAAAAACTCATTCAAAAACTCCCATTGACTTACATTGGGGAGTTCTAAAAAATTCAAACTGACAAAATTTAAATCTAAACACCTTGAAGACTAAACCAAACTGCCATTCTATATACTATATGAGCCATTGAGACTCATTTAAACTAATAAACTCTAAACTCATACACTTATAAACTAATTAACTTATAAACTCATGAATTCATAGACTTATGAACTCTTAAACTCATAAATTAATAAACTCTGAACTCTTAAACTCATTAAAACTTATAAACTCTAAACTCATTTAAAACGTATAAACTCTAAACTCAAAAACCCTTACACTTATAAACTCATCAATTTATACACTTATAAACTCTAAACTCATAAACTCTGAGTGTGTGTGTGTGTGTGTGTGTGTGTGTGTGTGTGTGTGTGTGTGTGTGTGTGTGTGTTCACACACACACACGCACACACACACACTAAACTCATTTAAACTTAAACTCTAAACTCATTTAAACTTATAAACTCAAAACTCAAATTCTCGTAAACTACTTTAAACTTCAAACCACTTCTTAAGTTTAAAGCTTCCAGCTCCCAAGCAACTCCATAGCAACCAAACTTGAGTACCCTAGCAACCGTTTTGCAAGACCTATATCTCTGTATCAGAACATCGTATAGAGATGAGGTTTGGCTCTTTTGACTCATGCTAGCAAACAGCACTTCCAACATGCTACACATGCTAGCACTGAATAGCTACATGCTAATAACGAGTAGTTAAGTGCTATATCATGCCAAGATCATGCTAAGAACTCTATAAAGACTCCATAGTAACCATCTGTGACAACTACCAACCACCTAGCAACACCATAGCAACCGCCCAGAACACCCTAGCAACCGCCTAGTAACCGCCCAGAATACCTTAGCAACCGCCTAGCAACACCATAGCAACCACCCAGAACACCCTAGCAACCGCCTAGCAACCACTCAGAATACCATAGCAACCGCCTAGCAACACCATAGCAACCACCCAGAACACCCTAGCAACCGCCTAGCAACCACCCAGAATACCCTAGCAACCGCCTAGCAACACCATAGCAACCACCCAGAACACCCTAGCAACCGCCTAGCAACCACCCAGAACACCCTAGCAACAGCATAGCAACCACTCAGAACACCCTAGCAACCGCCTAGCAACCACCCAGAATACCTTAGCAACCGCCTAGCAACACCCTAGCAACCGCCTAGCAACCACTCAGAATACACCAGCAACCGCCTAGCAACACCATAGCAACCACCCAGAACACCCTAGCAACCACCTAGCAACCACCCAGAACACCCTAGCAACACCATAGCAACCACTCAGAACACCCTAGCAACCGCCTAGCAACCACCCAGAATACCTTAGCAACCGCCTAGCAACACCATATAAACCACCCAGAACACCCTAGCAACCGCCTAGCAACCACCAAGAATACCCTAGCAACCGCCTAGCAACACCATAGCAACCACCCAGAACACCCTAGCAACCGCCTAGCAACACCATAGCAACCACCCAGAACACCCTAGCAACCGCCTAGCAACCACCCAAAATACCCTAGCAACCGCCTAGAAACAGCATAGCAACCACCCAAAAGACCCTAGCAACCGCCTAGCAACCACCCAAAAGACCCTAGCAACCGCCTAGCAAAAAGCGTTCTGGTCCAAACTTTCTCAAGCCAACTTAAAGTTTGTCTCGACGAACTTTTGCATCTAGTTATTATTATTCTTCTGACCGTAAAAATTTACAACTCAAACTCCTCCTAGAGCTTTAACTCTACATACTCCAAACTCAGCTCAGACACTCAAACTGTTCTGACTCGCGTTGCTATATCTTTTCAGACTGATCGGACTTACGGTTTTCCTAAAAATGACGATCAAAACTCGAAAAAACTCATTCAAAAATCCCATTGACTTACATTGGGGAGTTCTAAAAAATTCAAACCGACGAAAATTCAAATCAAAATACCTTGAAGACTAAACCAAACTGCCATTCTATATACTATATGAGCCATTGAGACTCATTTAAACTAATGCACTCTAAACTCATACACTTATAAAGTAATTAACTTATAAACTCATGAATTCATAGACTTATGAACTCTAAAACTCATAAATTAATAAACTCTGAACTCTTAAACTCATTTAAATTTATAAACTCTAAACTCATTTAAACTTATAAACTCAAAACTCATTTAAACTTATAAACTAAACTCAAAAACTTGTACACTTATAAACTCATCCATTTATACACTTATAAACTCTACACTCATAAACTCTGAGTGTGTGTGTGTGTGTGTACACACACACACACACACACACACACACACACACACACACACACACACACACACACACACTCTAAACTCATTTAAACTTATAAACTCAAAACTCAAAAACTCGTAAACTACTTTAAACTTCAAACCACTTTAAACTTAAGTTTACAGCTTCCAGCTCCCAAGCAACTCCATAGCAACCAAACTTGAGTACCCTAGCAACCGTTTTGCAAGACCTATATCTCTGTATCAGAACATCGTATAGAGATGAGGTTTGGCTCTTTTGACTCATGCTAGCAAACAGCACTTCCAACATGCTACACATGCTAGCAGTGAATAGCTACATGCTAATAGCGATTAGTTAAGTGTTAAATCATTCTAAGAACTCTATAAAAACTCCAGAGTAACCATCTGTGACAACTACCAACCACCTAGTAACACCATATCAACCGCCCTGAATACCTTAGCAACCGCCTAGCAACCACCCAGAATACCCTAGCAACCGCCTAGCAACACCATAGCAACCACCCAGAACACCCTAGCAACCGCCTAGCAGCACCATAGCAACCACCCAGAACACCCTAGCAACCGC
Organism: Scardinius erythrophthalmus; assembly: GCF_964197995.2. NCBI lineage: Eukaryota > Metazoa > Chordata > Actinopteri > Cypriniformes > Leuciscidae > Scardinius > Scardinius erythrophthalmus. Next base: position 32,856,143 of record NC_138223.1, read on the forward strand.
CTAGCAACCACCCAGAACACCCTAGCAACCAACCAGAATACCCTAGCAACCACCTAGTAACACAATAGCAACCACCCAGAACACCCTAGCAACCACCCTAAACACCCTAGCAACCAACCAGAATACCCTAGCAACCGCCTAGCAACCACCCAAAACACCCTAGCAACCACCCAGAACACCCTTGCAACCACCTAGCAACACCCTAGCAACCACCCAGAACACCCTAGCAACCGCCTAGCAACCACCCAAAATACCTTAGCAACCGCCTAGCAACCACCCAGAACACCCTAGCAACCGCCTAGCAACACCATAGCAACCACCCAGAACACCCTAGCAACCGCCTAGCAACCACCCAGAACACCCTAGCAACCGCCTAGCAACCACCAAGAATACCCTAGCAACACCATAGCAACCACCCAGAACACCCTAGCAACCGCCTAGCAACACCATAGCAACCAACCAGAATACCCTAGCAACCGCCTAGCAACCACTCAAAACACCCTAGCAACCACCTAGCAACCACCCAGAACACCCTAGCAACCGCCTAGCAACACCATAGCAACCACCCAGAACACCCTAGCAACCGCCTAGCAACCACCCAGAATACCCTAGCAACCGCCTAGCAACACCATAACAACCACCCAGAACACCCTAGCAACCACCCAGAATACCCAAAACACCCTAGCAACCGCCTAGCAACCACCCAGAACACCCTAGCAACCAACCCAAATACCCTAGCAACCACCTAACAACAGCATAGCAACCACCCAGAACACCCTAGCAACCGCCTAGCAACCACCCAGAACACCCTAGCAACCGCCTAGCAAAAAACGTTCTGGTCCAAACTTTCTCAAGCCAACTTAAAGTTTGTCTCGACGAACTTTAGCATCTAGTTATTAAGTTGGCTTGAGGGAGCCAACATATTGAAATCCTATTTAAACTTATTATTATTATTATTATTATTAGTGGTGCTTTTTTGAAAGCATCACTATTGTTATTGCTCATACTTATTATTAGTGGTGCTTTTTTGAAAGCATCACTATTGTTATTGCTCATACTTATTATTAGTGGTGCTTTTTTGAAAGCATCACTATTGTTATTGCTCATACTTATTATTCTTTTTATTATTATTCTTCCACACAAAAGTTTGGCGCGTAATGCGCCCCGCACCGTTTGTCACAGACCCCTGAGTGAGGTGTCAAATCGACCGGCTCATTGAGGAGAGGTGTGCTATGACTTTTCTAAGCGATCGGGTGTACGATGTTCGCACAGCGGACGAAAAAGCGGCCAAAAAAGTCCCCATTGACTTTACATTGGGCATTCTAAAAATATTTGAATCCCAACTGACGTTTTCACACACACACCACTCCAAAGGGCCTGACACCCCTGCGTCTCTCCCTCTCTCTCTCCCTCAGAGGATTTATATTATCAAGCAGCCAATAAGTAATTTCCTTAAATCTTCATAGCCACACCCTAGCAACCAGTTTTAGCACCCTAGCAACCACTAAGAGCTCCCTAGCAACCACCCTAAACCAAAAAAAAAATTTTGTACATTTTTTTGTATTTTTTAGCGCAATATTACACTCGTGGCCTTGCGATATTGCTCCATGCTTGTGCCTATTCAGCCATAGGCACGAGGCCGCAGGCCGAGTGCCGTACTGAAGGCACTCGTTATTAAAGATTTTAATAACTCTATAAAAACTCCATAGTAACCATCTTTGACAACTACCAACCACCTAGTAACAAAATAGCAACTACCAAAAATACCTTAGCAACCATCCTGAACACCCTAGCAACGTCTAGAAACGCTCTAGTAGATCATAGAAACACCAAGGTGGTCTCGTTTCACTCAGGGCATCAAATGGCCAATCATGAATCACCTCAACACTTCCTAGCCCCTCCCTAGCAACCATTGTCGAGCACCTTAGCAACCAAAATCCTAGAGGGATATCTTCTATTCTGAATGTCACAGAGGCATGGAAGTTGGTTTATATCATTCATAGTAACAAAAAGCCTTTGCAGTTTCATCAATGGCAGCTGTCAAGCAACTCCATAGCAACCAAACAGATTACCCTAGCAACCAAAATTCAAAGATGGATATCTTCCATTCTGAATGTCACAGAGGCATGGGAGTTTGTTTATGTCATTCATACTGAAAAGCAGCCTTTGGAGTTCATCATTAGCAGCTGCCAAGCCACTCCATAGCAACCAAACAGAGTACCCTAGCAACTATTTAGCAAGACCTATATCTCTGTATCAGAGCATCGTATAGAGATGGGGGAAGGTTTATATAATTCAATATTGACAAGAAGCCTTTGGAGTTTTTTAATGATTGGCAGCTGCCAAGCCACTCCCTAGCAACCAATCATAGTACCCTAGCAACCAAAATCCAAAGAGGGATATCTTCCAGTCTGAATGGCACAGAGGCATGGGAGTTGGTTTATATCCTTCATAGTAACAAAAAGCCGTTGCAGTTTCATCAATGGCAGCTGTCAAGCAACTCCATAGCAACCAAACAGATTACCCTAGCAACCAAAATTCAAAGAGGGATATCTTCCATTCTGAATGTCACAGAGGCATGGGAGTTGGTTTATGTCATTCATACTGACAAGAAGCCTTTGGTGTTTCATGATTGGCAGCTGCCAAGCAACTCCATAACAACCATACAGAGTACCCTAGCAACCAAAATCCAAACAGGGATCTCTTCCATTCTGAATGTCACAGAGGCATTGGAGTTGGTTTATATCATTCATACTGACAAGAAACCTTTGGAATTTCATCATTGGCAGCTGCCAAGTAACTCCATAGCAACCAAACAGAGTACCCTAGTAACCAAAATCCAAAGAGGGATATCTTCCATTCTGAAAGTCACACAGGCATGGGAGTTGATTTATATCATTCATAATGACAAGCAGCCTTTGGAGTTTTATGATTGGCACCTGCCAAGTCACTCCCTTGCAACCAAACAGAGGACCCTAGCAACCAAATTCCAAAGAGGGATATCTTCCATTCTGAATGTCACAGAGGCATGGGAGTTGGTTTAAATCATTTATACTGACAATCAGCCTTTGGAGTTTCATCATTGGCACCTGCCAAGTCACTCCCTGGCAACCAAACAGAGGACCCTAGCAACCGTTTATCATGACCCATGTCTCTGCATCAGAACATCACATAGAGATGGGGGTTGGCTCTTTTGTTTTGGTTGGGAAACTGTCTGTAACTATCACCATGGTAACTGATTTTACACCCTAGCAACCGTTTAGAGCCACCTAGCAACCATATTGCAACATATAGAAGCCATATTTCAGCTCCACAACATTGTACAGACATGGTTGTTGGCTCGAATGCAATCATGTACAACACCCTAGCAACCAAGTGGAGAGTTTTGCCACTGCAAGCACCACTTCACATTTTCTTCAGGAAATGTACATTCTAGTTAGTGGTGCTTTTTTGAAAGCATCACTATTGTTATTGCTCGTACTTATTATTCTTTTTATTATTATTCTTCCACACAAAAGTTTGGCGCGTAATGCGCCCCGCACCGTTTGTCACAGACCCCTGAGTGAGGTGTCAAATCGACCGGCTCATTGAGGAGAGGTGTGCTATGACTTTTCTAAGCGATCGGGTGTACGATGTTCGCACAGCGGACGAAAAAGCGGCCAAAAAAGTCCCATTGACTTAACATGGGGAGTTCTAAAAACATTTGAATCCCAACTGCCGTTTTCACACACACAGACTCCAAAGGGCCTGACAGCCCTGCGTCTCTCCCTCTCTCTCTCCCTCAGAGGATTTATATTATCAAGCAGCCAATAAGTAATGGCCTAAAATCTTCATAGCCACACCCTAGCAACCAGTTAAAGCACCCTAGCAACCACTAAGAGCTCCCTAGCAACCACCCTAAACCAAAAAAAAAATTTTTTTACATATTTTTGTATTTTTTAAAGCAATATTACACTCGTGGCCTTGCGATATCGCTCCATGCTTGTGCCTATTCAGCCATAGGCACGAGGCCACAGGCCTCGTGCCGTACTGAAGGCACTCGTTATTAAAGATTTTAATAACTCTATAAAAACTCCATAGTAACCATATTTGACAACTACCAACCACCTAGTAACACCATAGCAACTAACAAAAACAACTTAGCAACCACCCTGAACACCCTAGCAACGTCTAGAAATGCTCTAGTAACCACAAAAAACTCTAGCAAGCACCCAGAACACCCTAGCAACTGCCTAGCAACCACCTAGAACACCTAGCAACTGCCTAGCAACCACCCTGAACACCCTAGCAACTGCCTAGCAATGCCCTAGCATCCACCCAGAATACCATAGCAACTGCCTAGCAACACCATAGCAACCACCCAGAATACCCTAGCAACCGCCTAGCAAGTCCATAGCAACCACCCAGAACACCCTAGCAACTGCCTAGCAACGCCCTAGCAACCACCCAGAATACCCTAGCAACTGCCTAGCAACACCATAGCAACCACCCAGAACACCCTAGCAACCACCTAGCAAAGCCCTAGCAACCACACAGAACACCCTAGCAACACCCTAGCAACCACCTGAACAACATGAATAAGCCATATCTCAGCACCAGAACATCGTACAGACATGTTTGTTGGCTTGTATGCAATCATGTACCACACTCTAGCAACCGAGTGGCGAGTTTTGCCACTGCAAGCACCACTTCACATTTTCTTCAGGAAATGTACATTCTAGTTCTTCTTCTTCTTATTATTATTATTCTGGACAAAAGTTTGGCGCGTAATGCGCCCCGCACCGTTTGTCTCAGACCCCTGATTGAGGTGTCAAATCGACCGGCTCATTGAGGAGAGGTGTGCTATGACTTTTCTAAGCGATCGGGTGTACGATGTTCGCACAGCGGACGAAAAAGCGGCCAAAAAAGTCCCATTGACTTTACATGGGGAGTTCTAAAAACATTTGAATCCCAACCGACGTTTTCACACACACAGACTCCAAAGGGCCTGTCACCCCTGCGTCTCTCCCTCTCTCTCTCCCTCAGAGGATTTATATTATCAAGCAGCCAATAAGTAATGGCCTAAAATCTTCATAGCCACACCCTAGCAACCAGTTTCAGCAACCTAGCAACCACTAAGAGCTCCCTAGCAACCACCCTAAACCAAAAAAAATATTTTTTTACATTTTTTTGTATTTTTTAAAGCAAAATTACACTCGTGGCCTTGCGATATTGCTCCATGCTTGTGCCTAATCGGCCATAGGCACGAGGCCGCAGGCCGAGTGCCGTACTGAAGGCACTCGTTATTAAAGATTTTAAAAACTCTATAAAAACTCCATAGTAACCACATCTTTGACAACTACCAACCACCTAGTAACACCATAGCAACTACCAAAAATACCTTAGCAACCATACTGAACACCCTAGAAACGTCTAGAAACGCTCTGGTAGATCATATAAAAACACGAAGGTGGTCTCGTTTCACTCAGGGCATCAAATGGCCAATCATGAATCACCTCAACACTTCCTAGCCCCTCCCTAGCAACCATTGTCGAGCACCTTAGCAACTAAAATCCTAGAGGGATATCTTATATTCTGAATGTCACAGAGACATGGGAGTTGGTTTATATCATTCACACTGACAAGCAGCCTTTGAAGTTTCATGATTGGCAGCTGCCAAGCCACTCCCTAGCAACCAAATAGAGTACCCTAGCAACCAAAATCCAAAGAAGTATATCTTCCATTCTGAATGTCACAGAGACATGGAAGTTGGATTATATCATTCATACTGACAAGAAGCCTTTGGAATTCATCATTGGCAGCTGCCAAGCCACTCCCTAGCAACCATTGTCGAGCACCTTAGCAACCAAAATCCAAAGAGGAATATCTTCCATTCTGAATGTCACAGAGGCATGGGAGTTGGTTTATATCATTCATAGTGACAAGAAGCCTTTGCAGTTTCATCATTGGCAGCTGCCAAGCAACTCCATAGCAACCAAACAGAGTAACCTAGCAACCATTTTACAATACCTATATGTCTGCATCAGAACATCATAAAGAGATGGTGTTAAGACAAGTTTGACTCAGGGCAGCAAACAGCCATTCATGAGACACTACAACACTTGCTAGCCCCGCCCTAGCAACCATTGTCAAGCACCTTAGCGACCAAAATCCATAGAGGGATATCTTTCATTCTGAATGTCACAGAGGAATGAGAGTTGGTTTATATCATTCATACTGACAAGCAGCCTTTGGAGTTTCATGATTGTCAGCTGCCAAGCCACTCCCTAGCAAACAAATAGAGTACCCTAGCAACCAAAATCCAAAGAAGGATATCTTCCATTCTGAATGTCACAGAAACATGGAAGTTGGATTATATCATTCATACTGACAAGAAGCCTTTGGAATTCATCATTGGCAGCTGCCAAGCCACTCCCTAGCAACCATTGTCGAGCACCTTAGCAACCAAAATCCAAAGAGGGATATCTTCCATTCTGAATGTCACAGAGGAATGAGAGTTGGTTTATATCATTCATACTGACAAGCAGCCTTTGGAGTTTCATGATTGTCAGCTGCCAAGCCACTCCCTAGCAACCAAACAAAGTACCTTAGCAACCATTTTGCAAGACCTATTTCTCTGCACTAGAACATCGTATAGAGATGGGGTTTGGCTCTTTTGACTCATGCTAGCAAACAGGAATTCCAACATGCTACACATGTTAGCTGTGAATAGCTACATGCTAATAGCGATTAGGTAAGTGCTAAATTATGCCAAGAAAATGCTAAGAACTCCAATAGTAATCATCTGTGACAACTGCCAACCACATAGTTACACGATAGTAACCACCCAGAATACCATAGCAACCGCCTAGCAACGCCCTAGCAACCACCCAGAATACCCTAGCAACCACCTATAAACACCATAGCAACCACCCAGAATACCATAGCAACCGCCTAGCAACGCCCTAGCAACCACCTAGAATACCCTAGCAACCGCCTAGCAACACCATAGCAACCACCCAGAATACCCTAGCAACCACCTAGCAACTCCAAAGCAACCACCCAGAACACCCTAGCAACTGCCTAGCAACCGCCTAGCAACACCATAGCAACCACCCAGAACACCCTAGCAACCACCTAGCAAAGCCCTAGCAACCACACAGAACACCCTAGCAACACCATAGCAACCACCTGAACAACATGAATAAGCCATATCTCAGCACCAGAACATCGTACAGACATGTTTGTTGGCTTGTATGCAATCATGTACCACACTCTAGCAACCGAGTGGCGAGTTTTGACACTGCAAGCACCACTTCACATTTTCTTCAGGAAATGTACAATCTAGTTATTAAGTTGGCTTGAGAGAGCCAACATATTGAAATCCTATTTAAACTTATTAAGTTGGCTTGAGAGAGCCAACATATTGAAATCCTATTTAAACTTATTAAGTTGGCTTGAGAGAGCCAACTTACTGAAATCCTATTTAAACTTATTATTAGTGGTGCTTTTTTGAAAGCATCACTATTGTTATTGCTCATACTTATTATTCTTTTTATTATTATTCTTCCACACAAAAGTTTGGCGCGTAATGCGCCCCGCACCGTTTGTCACAGACCCCTGAGTGAGGTGTCAAATCGACCGGCTCATTGAGGAGAGGTGTGCTATGACTTTTCTAAGCGATCGGGTGTACGATGTTCGCACAGCGGACGAAAAAGCGGCCAAAAAAGTCCCCATTGACTTTACATTGGGCATTCTAAAAATATTTGAATCCCAACTGACGTTTTCACACACACACCACTCCAAAGGGCCTGACACCCCTGCGTCTCTCCCTCTCTCTCTCCCTCAGAGGATTTATATTATCAAGCAGCCAATAAGTAATTTCCTTAAATCTTCATAGCCACACCCTAGCAACCAGTTTTAGCACCCTAGCAACCACTAAGAGCTCCCTAGCAACCACCCTAAACCAAAAAAAAATTTTTGTACATTTTTTTGTATTTTTTAGCGCAATATTACACTCGTGGCCTTGCGATATTGCTCCATGCTTGTGCCTATTCAGCCATAGGCACGAGGCCGCAGGCCGAGTGCCGTACTGAAGGCACTCGTTATTAAAGATTTTAATAACTCTATAAAAACTCCATAGTAACCATCTTTGACAACTACCAACCACCTAGTAACAAAATAGCAACTACCAAAAATACCTTAGCAACCATCCTGAACACCCTAGCAACGTCTAGAAACGCTCTAGTAGATCATAGAAACACCAAGGTGGTCTCGTTTCACTCAGGGCATCAAATGGCCAATCATGAATCACCTCAACACTTCCTAGCCCCTCCCTAGCAACCATTGTCGAGCACCTTAGCAACCAAAATCCTAGAGGGATATCTTCTATTCTGAATGTCACAGAGGCATGGAAGTTGGTTTATATCATTCATAGTAACAAAAAGCCTTTGCAGTTTCATCAATGGCAGCTGTCAAGCAACTCCATAGCAACCAAACAGATTACCCTAGCAACCAAAATTCAAAGATGGATATCTTCCATTCTGAATGTCACAGAGGCATGGGAGTTTGTTTATGTCATTCATACTGAAAAGCAGCCTTTGGAGTTCATCATTAGCAGCTGCCAAGCCACTCCATAGCAACCAGAGTACCCTAGCAACTATTTAGCAAGACCTATATCTCTGTATCAGAGCATCGTATAGAGATGGGGGAAGGTTTATATAATTCAATATTGACAAGAAGCCTTTGGAGTTTTTTAATGATTGGCAGCTGCCAAGCCACTCCCTAGCAACCAATCATAGTACCCTAGCAACCAAAATCCAAAGAGGGATATCTTCCAGTCTGAATGGCACAGAGGCATGGGAGTTGGTTTATATCCTTCATAGTAACAAAAAGCCGTTGCAGTTTCATCAATGGCAGCTGTCAAGCAACTCCATAGCAACCAAACAGATTACCCTAGCAACCAAAATTCAAAGAGGGATATCTTCCATTCTGAATGTCACAGAGGCATGGGAGTTGGTTTATGTCATTCATACTGACAAGAAGCCTTTGGTGTTTCATGATTGGCAGCTGCCAAGCAACTCCATAACAACCAAACAGAGTACCCTAGCAACCAAAATCCAAACAGGGATCTCTTCCATTCTGAATGTCACAGAGGCATTGGAGTTGGTTTATATCATTCATACTGACAAGAAACCTTTGGAATTTCATCATTGGCAGCTGCCAAGTAACTCCATAGCAACCAAACAGAGTACCCTAGTAACCAAAATCCAAAGAGGGATATCTTCCATTCTGAAAGTCACACAGGCATGGGAGTTGGTTTATATCATTCATAATGACAAGCAGCCTTTGGAGTTTTATGATTGGCACCTGCCAAGTCACTCCCTTGCAACCAAACAGAGGACCCTAGCAACCAAATTCCAAAGAGGGATATCTTCCATTCTGAATGTCACAGAGGCATGGGAGTTGGTTTAAATCATTTATACTGACAATCAGCCTTTGGAGTTTCATCATTGGCACCTGCCAAGTCACTCCCTGGCAACCAAACAGAGGGCCCTAGCAACCGTTTATCATGACCCATGTCTCTGCATCAGAACATCACATAGAGATGGGGGTTGGCTCTTTTGTTTTGGTTGGGAAACTGTCTGTAACTATCACCATGGTAACTGATTTCACACCCTAGCAACCGTTTAGAGCCACCTAGCAACCATATTGCAACATATAGAAGCCATATTTCAGCTCCACAACATTGTACAGACATGGTTGTTGGCTCGAATGCAATCATGTACAACACCCTAGCAACCAAGTGGAGAGTTTTGCCACTGCAAGCACCACTTCACATTTTCTTCAGGAAATGTACATTCTAGTTAAGTTGGCTTGAGAGAGCCAACATATTGAAATCCTATTTAAACTTATTATTATTATTATTATTATTATTATTATTATTCTGACCGTAAAAATTTACAACTCAAACTCCTCCTAGAGCTTTAACTCCACATACTCCAAACTCGGCACAGACACTCAAACTGATCTGACTCGCGTTGCTATATCTTTTCAGACTGATCCGACTTACGGTTTTCCTAAAAATGACGATCAAAACTCGAAAAAACTCATTCAAAAACTCCCATTGACTTACATTGGGGAGTTCTAAAAAATTCAAACCGACAAAATTTAAATCAAAATACCTTGAAGACTAAACCAAACTGCCATTCTATATACTATATGAGCCATTGAGACTCATTTAAACTAATAAACTCTAAACTCATACACTTATAAACTAATTAACTTATAAACTTATGAATTCATAGACTTATGAACTCTTAAACTCATAAATTAATAAACTCTGAACTCTTAAACTCATTTAAACTTATAAACTTTAAACTCATTAAAACTTATAAACTCTAAACTCATTTAAAACTTATAAACTCTAAACTCAAAAACTCTTACACTTATAAACTCATCAATTTATACACTTATAAACTCTAAACTCATAAACTCTGAGTGTGTGTGTGTGTGTGTGTGTGTGTGTGTGTGTGTGTGTGTGTGTGTGTGTGAACACACACACACACACACACACACACACACACACTAAACTCATTTAAACTTAAACTCTAAACTCATTTAAACTTATAAACTCAAAACTCAAAAACTCGTAAACTACTTTAAACTTCAAACCACTTCTTAAGTTTAAAGCTTCCAGCTCCCAAGCAACTCCATAGCAACCAAACTTGAGTACCCTAGCAACCGTTTTGCAAGACCTATATCTCTGTATCAGAACATCGTATAGAGATGAGGTTTGGCTCTTTTGACTCATGCTAGCAAACAGCACTTCCAACATGCTACACATGCTAGCACTGAATAGCTACATGCTAATAACGATTAGTTAAGTGCTATATCATGCCAAGATCATGCTAAGAACTCTATAAAGACTCCATAGTAACCATCTGTGACAACTACCAACCACCTAGCAACACCATAGCAACCGCCCAGAACACCCTAGCAACCGCCTAGTAACCGCCTAGCAACACCATAGCAACCACCCAGAACACCCTAGCAACCGCCTAGCAACCACCCAGAATACCTTAGTAACCGCCTAGCAACACCATAGCAACCACCAAAACACCCTAGCAACCGCCTAGCAACACCCTAGCAACCCCCAGAATACCCTAGCAACCGCCTAGCAACAGCATAGCAACACCTAGCAACACCATAGCAACCAACCAGAATACCCTAGCAACTGCCTAGCAACACCATAGCAACCACCAAAACACCCTAGCAACCGCCTAGCAACATCATAGCAACCACCTAGAACACCCTGGCAACCGCCTAGCAACACCCTAGCAACCCCCCATAATACCCTAGCAACAGCATAGCAACCACCAAAACACCATAGCAACCGCCTAGCAACAGCATAGCAACCACCAAAACACCCTAGCAACCGCCTAGCAACAGCATAGCAACCACCCAGAACACCCTAGCAACAGTATAGCAACCACCCAAAACACCCTAGTAACCGCCTAGCAACCACCCAGAATACCCTAGCAACCGCCTAGCAACAGCATAGCAACCACCCAGAACACCCTAGCAACCGCCTAGCAACCACCCAGAATACCTTAGCAACCGCCTAGCAACACCATAGCAACTACCCAGAACACCCTAGCAACCGCCTAACAACCACCCAGAACACCCTAGCAACCACCTAGCAACAGCATAACAACCACCCAGAACACCCTAGCAACCGCCTAGCAACACCATAGCAACCACCCAGAACACCCTAGCAACCGCCTAGCAACACCATAGCGACCACCCATAACATCCTAGCAACCGCCTAGCAAAAAACGTTCTGGTCCGAACTTTCTCAAGCCAACTTCAAAGTTTGTCTCGACGAACTTTTGCATCTAGTTAAGTTGGCTTGAGAGAGCCAACATATTGAAATCCTATTTAAACTTATTATTATTATTATTCCGAGACTAAAATTTCTATATGAAACTCCTCCTAGAGCTTTAACTCTACATACTCCAAACTCGGCTCAGACACTCAAACTGATCTGACTCGCGTTGCTATATCTTTTCAGACTGATCGGACTTACGGTTTTCCTAAAAATGACGATCAAAACTCGGAAAAACTCCCATTGACTTGCATTGGGGAGTTCTAAAAAATTCAAATTTAGATTCAAACTCACCAACCGACGAAAATTCAAATCAAAATACCTTGAAGACTAAACCAAACTGCCGTTCTATATACTATATTAGCCAATGAGACTCATTTAAACTAATGAACTCTAAACTCATACACTTATAAACTAATTAACTTATAAACTCATGAATTCATAGACTTATGAACTCTTAAACTCATAAATTAATAAACTCTGAACTCTTAAACTCATTTAAACTTATAAACTCTAAACTCATTAAAACTTATAAACTCTAAACTCATTTAAAACTTATAAACTTTAAACTCAAAAACTCTAACACTTATAAACTCATCAATTTATACACTTATAAACTCTAAACTCATAAACTCTGAGTGTGTGTGTGTGTGTGTGTGTGTGTGTGTGTGTGTGTGTGTGTGTGTGAACACACACACACATACACTCTAAACTCATTTAAACTTGTAAACTTGTAAACTCAAAACTCGTAAACTACTTTAAACTTCAAACTTAAAGCTTCCAGCTCCCAAGCAACTCCATAGCAACCAAACTTGAGTACCCTAGCAACCGTTTTGCAAGACCTATATCTCTGTATCAGAACATCGTATAGAGATGAGGTTTGGCTCTTTTGACTCATGCTAGCAAACAGCACTTCCAACATGCTACACATGCTAGCAGTGAATAGCTACATGCTAATAGCGATTAGTTAAGTGCTCCATAGTATATAAAGACTCCATAGTAACCATCTGTGACAACTACCAACCACCTAGTAACACCATAGCAACCACCCAGAACACCCTAGCAACCACCTAGCAACACCCTAGCAACCACCCAGAATACCCTAGCAACACCATAGCAACCACCAAAACACCCTAGCAACCACCTAGCAACATCATAGCAACCACCCAGAACACCCTAGCAACACCATAGCAACCACCAAAACACCCTAGCAACCGCCTAGCAACACCATAGCAACCATCAAAACACCCTAGCAACCGCCTAGCAACACCATAGCAACCACACAGAACACCCTAGCAACTGCCTAGCAACCACCCAGAATACCCTAGCAACCACCTAGCAACACCATAGCAACCACCCAGAACACCTTAGCAACCGCCTAGCAACACCATAGCAACCATAAAAACACCCTAGCAACAACCTAGCAACACCATAGCAACCACCCAGAACACCCTAGCAACTGCCTAGCAACGACCCAGAATACCCTAGCAACCACCTAGAAAACACCATAGCAACCACCCAGAACACCCTAGCAACCGCCTAGCAACACCATAGCAACGACCCAGAACACCCTAGCAACTGCCTAGCAACCACCCAGAATACCCTAGCAACCGCCTAGCAACCACCCAGAATACCTTAGCAACACCATAGCAACCACCCAGAACACCCTAGCAACCGCCTAACAACACACTAGCAACCGCCTAGCAACACCATAGCAATCACCCAGAACACCCTAGCAACCGCCTAGCAACCACCCAGAACACCCTAGCAACCGCCTAGCAACACCATAGCAACCACCCAGAACACCCTAGCAACTGCCTAGCAACCACCCAGAATACCTTAGCAACCACCTAGCAACCACCCAGAATACCTTAGCAACCGCCTAGCAACAACACACTAGCAACCGCCTAACAACACCCTAGCAACCGCCTAGCAACCACCCAGAACACCCTAGCAACCACCTAGCAACACCATAGCAACCACCCATAATACCCTAGCAACCGCCTAGCAACCACCCAGAATACCTTAGCAACCGCCTAGCAACACCATAGCAACCACCCAGAACACCCTAGCAACCGCCTAACAACACCCTAGCAACCGCCTAGCAACCAACCAGAACACCCTAGCAACCGCCTATCAACATGATAGCAACCACCCAGAACACACTAGCAACCGCCTAGCAACCACCCAGAATACCCTAGCAACCGCCTAGCAACCACCCAAAAGACCCAAGCAACCGCCTAGCAAAAAAACGTTCTGGTCCAAACTTTCTCAAGCCAACTTCAAAGTTTGTCTCGGCGAACTTTTGCATCTAGTTATTATTATTCTTCTGACCCTAAAAATTTACAACTCAAACTCCTCCTAGAGCTTTAACTCTACATACTCCAAACTCGGCTCAGACACTCAAACTGATCTGACTCGCGTTGCTATATCTTTTCAGACTGATCGGACTTACGGTTTTCCTAAAAATGACGATCAAAACTCGAAAAAACTCATTCAAAAATCCCATTGACTTACATTGGGGAGTTCTAAAAAATTCAAACCGACGAAAATTCAAATCAAAATACCTTGAAGACTAAACCAAACTGCCATTCTATATACTATATGAGCCATTGAGACTAATTTAAACTAAACTCAAAAACTTGTACACTTATAAACTCTAAACTCATAAACTCTGAGTATGTGTGTGTGTGTGTGTGTGTGCGCGCGTGCGCACACACACACACACACACACACACACACACACACACTCTAAACTCATTTAAACTTATAAACTCAAAACTCAAAAACTCGTAAACTACTTTAAACTTCAAACCATTTTAAACTTCTTAAGTTTAAAGTTCCCGGCTCCCAAGCAACTCCATAGCAACCAAACTTGAGTACCCTAGCAACCGTTTTACAAGACCTATATCTCTGCATCAGAACATCGTATAGAGATGAGGTTTGGCTCTTTTGACTCATGCTAGCAAACAGCACTTCCAACATGCTACACATGCTAGCAGTGAATAGCTACATGCTAATAGCGATTAGTTAAGTGCTAAATCATGCCAAGATCATGCTAAGAACTCTATAAAAACTCCATAGTAACCATCTGTGACAACTACCAACCACCTAGTAACACCATAGCAACCACCCAGAACACCCTAGCAACACCCTAGCAACCACCCAGAATACCTTAGCAACACCATAGCAACCACCAAAACACCCTAGCAACCACCTAGCAACATCATAGCAACCACCCAGAACACCCTAGCAACCGCCTAGCAACACCATATCAACCACCAAAACACCCTAGCAACCGCCCAGAACACCCTAGCAACCGCCTAGCAACACCATAGCAACCACACAGAACACCCTAGCAACTGCCTAGCAACCACCCAGAACACCCTAGCAACCACCTAGCAACACCATAGCAACCACCCAGAACACCCTAGCAACCACACATAACACCCTAGCAACCACCTAGCAACCACCCAGAATACCTTAGCAACTGCCTAGCAACACCATAGCAACCACCCATAACACCCTAGCAACTGCCTAGCAACCACCCAGAATACCCTAGCAACCACCCAGAACACCCTAGCAACCGCCTAGCAACACCCTAGCAACCACCCAAAATACCTTAACAACCGCCTAGCAACACCATAGCAACCACTCAAAACACCCTAGCAACTGCCTAGCAACCACCCAGAATACCCTAGCAACCGCCTAGCAACCACCCAGAACACCCTAGCAACCACCCATAACACCCTAGCAACCGCCTATCAACCACCCAGAACACCAGAGCAACCACCCAAAATACCCTAGCAACCGCCTAGCAACCACCCAGAACACCCTAGTAACCACCCAAAATACCCTAGCAACCACCCAGAACACCCTAGCAACCATCCAAAAGACCCTAGCAATCACCCAAAATATCCTAGCAACCACCTAGCAACCACCCAGAATACCCTAGCAACCTCCCAAAACAGCCTAGCAACCACCCAGAACACCCTAGCAACCACCCAGAATACCCTAGCAACCTCCCAAAACAGCCTAGCAACCACCCAGAACACCTTAGCAACGCCTAGCAACCACCCAGAATACCCTAGCAACCTCCCAAAACAGCCTAGCAACCACACATTAGGGAGTTCTAAAAAATTCAAATCCAGATTCAAACTGACCAACCGACGAAAATTCAAATCAAAATACCTTGAAGACTAAACCAAACTGCCGTTCTATATACTATATTAGCCATTGAGACTCATTTAAACTAATGAACTCTAAACTCATACACTTATTAACTAATTAACTTATAAACTCATGAATTCATAGACTTATGAACTCTTAAACTCATAAATTAATAAACTCTGAACTCTTAAACTCATTTAAACTTATAAACTCTAAACTCATTTAAAACTTATAAACTCTAAACTCAAAAACTCTAACACTTATAAACTCATCAATTTATACACTTATAAACTCTAAACTCATAAACTCTGAGTGTGTGTGTGTGTGTGTGTGTGTGTGTGTGTGTGTGAACACACACACACACACACACACACACACACACACACACACACACACACACACACACACACACACACACACTAAACTCATTTAAACTTAAACTCTAAACTCATTTAAACTTATAAACTCAAAACTCGTAAACTACTTTAAACTTCAAACCACTTTAAACTTCTTAAGTTTAAAGCTTCCAGCTCCCAAGCAACTCCATAGCAACCAAACTTGAGTACTCTAGCAACCGTTTTGCAAGACCTATATCTCTGTATCAGAACATCGTATAGAGATGAGGTTTGGCTCTTTTGACTCATGCTAGCAAACAGCACTTCCAACATGCTACACATGCTAGCAGTGAATAGCTACATGCTAATAGCGATTAGTTGAGTGCTAAATCATGCCAAGATCATGCTAAGAACTATAAAAACTCCATAGTAACCATCTGTGACAACTACTAATCACCTAGTAACACTATAGCAACCGCCAAGAACACCCTAGAAACCGCCTAGCAACACCCTAGCAACCACCCAGAATACCCTAGCAACAGCATAGCAACCACCAAAACACCCTAGCAACCACCTAGCAACATCATAGCAACCACCCAGAACACCCTAGCAACCGCCTAGCAACACCATAGCAACCACCCAGAACAACCTTGCAACCGCCTAGCAACACCCTAGCAACCACCCAGAATACCCTAGCAACCGCCTAGCAACATCATAGCAACCACCCAGAACACCCTAGCAACCGCCTAGCAACACCATAGCGACCACCAAAACACCCTAGCAACCGCCTAGCAACATCATAGCAACCACCCAGAACACCCTAGCAACCGTTTAGCAACACCCTAGCAACCACCCAGAACACCCTAGCAACAGCATAGCAACCACCCAAAGCACCCTAGCAACCGCCTAGCAACCACCCAGAATACCCTAGCAACCGCCTAGCAACAGCATAGCAACCACCCAGAACTCCCTAGCAACCGCCTAGCAACCACCCAGAATACCCTAGCAACCGCCTAGCAACACCATAGCAACCACCCAGAACAACCTAGCAACCGCCTAGCAACCACCCAGAATACCCTAGCAACCGCCTAGCAACACCCTAGCAACCACCCAGAACACCCTAGCAACCGCCTAGCAACCACCCAGAATACCTTAGCAACCACCTAGCAACACCATAGCAACCACCCAGAACACCCTAATTAATTTAAACTAAATTAAACTTCAAACTACTTTAAACTTTAAACTAAATTAAACTTCAAACTACTTTAAACTTTAAACTAAATTAAACTTCAAACTACTTTAAACTTTAAACTAAATTAAACTTCAAACTACTTTAAACTTTAAACTAATTTAAACTTTAAACTACTTTAAACTTCAAACTATTTTAAACTTCAAACTACTTTAAACTTTAAACTAATTTAAACTTCAAACTTCTTCAAACTTTCTGGTCCGGCTTTCTCAAGCCAACTTAAAGTTTGTCTCGACGAACTTTTTAATCTAGTTATTATTATTATTATTATTATTATTATTCTGACCGTAAAAATTTACAACTCAAACTCCTCCTAGAGCTTTAACTCCACATACTCCAAACTCGGCACAGACACTCAAACTGATCTGACTCGCGTTGCTATATCTTTTCAGACTGATCCGACTTACGGTTTTCCTAAAAATGACGATCAAAACTCGAAAAAACTCATTCAAAAACTCCCATTGACTTACATTGGGGAGTTCTAAAAAATTCAAACCGACAAAATTTAAATCAAATTAAAGCTGCAAGCAGCGATGAAAGGGCCCTCGCACCCGTGCCATCAACACTCGGTGGCTTTAGGAAGACAGAGCATGGTTGGGAAATGTACATTTAAGGAGGTATATATAGTAAGAGTATGTCAAAGTTAGTAACAAAATGTTTTGTATAATGGTGATAATAGCATGCTTCATGACTCAGCTAAGTGTTGCTAGCATGTTTAGTCTGTTTCTAGCATGCTTAGTACACAATAATTATGTGGTTAGTACTGCATTACTGTGTTAACCATGTCAGTTTCTGTTGCCAGTAGGTGGCGTTATGACTATAGCTGAATATGAGCATGGATGTGTGTTCAGGACAGAACTCTTATCAAACATGTGAAGTTTGGTGCAAATTGGAAATTGCCTTCTTGAGTAACAAAAAAGTCATGTTTCATTGAATTAGCATTCTTTAGCACTTAGCTAAGCATTGTTAGCATGTTTTAACATGTTTCTAGCATGTTTAGAACTCAATGGCATTTTTAACATGTTGCTAGAACGGCATCAACGTGTTAAACATGTCACTTCCTGTTGCCAGTAGGTGGCGCTATTACTAAAAATGAACATTCTCATGTAGATGTATTCAGGCCATGGCTCTTATCAAAAGTGTGAAGTTTGGGGCAGATTGGACATTCCATGCCTGAGTTACAGCAAATTCCTATTTAATTGCAATAATAGCATGCTTTAGCACTTAGCTAAGAGTTTGCTAGCATGTTTTAGCATGTTTCTAGTATGTTGTTAGCATGTTTAACACTTGCTGGCACTTTTTTATATGTTATTAGGAGTCCATAACAGTGTTAAACATGTCACTTCCTGTTGCCAGCAGGTGGCGCTATGACTGTAACTGAATATAAGCATGGTCATGTGTTCAAGACAGAACGCTTATCAAAAGTGTGAAGTTTGGGGCAGATTGGACATTCCATGCCTGAGTTACAGCAAATTCATATTTAATTGCAGTAATATCATTCTTTAGCACTTAGCTAAGTCTTTGCTAGTATGTTTTAGCATGTCTCTAGTATGTTGGTAGGATGTTTAGCACCTACTGGCATTTTTTTTATATGTTATTAGGAGTCAAGAACAGTGTTAAACGTCACTTCCTGTTGCCAGCAGGTGGCGCTATGACTATAACTAAATATGAGCATGGACATGTGTTCAAGAGATAACTCTTATCAAACGTGTGAAGTTTGGGGTAGATTGTACATTGCCTTCTTGAGTAACAACAAAGTCCTGTTTCATTGAATTATCATGCTTTAGCACTTAGCTAAGTATTGCTAGCATGTTTTAATATGTTTCTAGCATGTTTAGAACTCAATGGCATTTTTAACATGTTGCTAGAACGGCATCAACGTGTTAAACATGTCACTTCCTGTTGCCAGTAGGTGGCGCTATTACTATAACTGAATTTGAGCATAGACATGTGTTCAGGCCATGATTCTTATCAAACGTGTGATGTTTGGGGCAGATTGGACATTCCATGCCTGGGTTACAGCAAATTCCTATTTAATTGCAGTGATAGCATGCTTTAGCACTTAGCTAAGTGTTTGCTAGCATGTTTCTAGTATGTTACTAACCTGTTTAGCACTTGCTGGCTCTTTTTTATATGTTATTAGGAGACCACAACAGTGTTAAACATGTCACTTCCTGTTGACAGCAGGTGGCGCTATTACTATAACTGAATATTCTCATGTAGATGTGTTCAGGCCATGACTCTTATCAAACGTGTGAAGTTTGAGGCAGATTGGACATTCCTTGCCTGTGTTACAGCAAATTCCTATTTAATTGCAGCAATAGCATGCTTTAGCACTTAGCTAAGTGTTTGCTAGCATGTTTTAGCATTTTTCTAGTATGTTGTTAGCATGTTTAGCACTTGCTGGCACTTTTTTATGTTTTTATGTCCACAACAGTGTTTAACATGTCACTTCCTGTTGCCAGCAGGTGGCACTATGACTGTAACTGAATATGAGCATGGTCATGTGTTCAGGACAGAACGTTTATTAAAAGTGTGAAGTTTGTCGCAGATTGGACATTGCCTTCTTGAGTAACAACAACATCCTGTTTCATTGAATTAGCATGCTTTAGCACTTAGCTAAGTATTGCTAGCATGTTTTAAAATGTTTCTAGCATGTTTAGAAGTCAATGGCATTTTTAACATGTTGCTAGAATGGCATCAACGTGTTAAACATGACACTTCCTGTTACCAGTAGGTGGCGCTATTACTATAACTGAATGTTCTCATGTAGATGTGTTCAGGACAGAACGCTTATCAAAAGTGTGAAGTTTGGGGCAGATTGGACATTCCATGCCTGAGTTACAGCAAATTCCTATTTAATTGCAATAATAGCATGCTTTAGCACTTAGCTAAGAGTTTGCTAGCATGTTTTAGCATGCTTCTAGTATGTTGTTAGCATGTTTAGCACTTGCTGGCACTTTTTTATATGTTATTAGGAGTCCATAACAGTGTTAAACATGTCACTTCCTGTTGCCAGCAGGTGGCGCTATGACTGTAACTGAATATGAGCATGGTCATGTGTTCAGGACAGAACGCTTATCAAAAGTGTGAAGTTTGGGGCAGATTGGACATTCCATGCCTGAGTTACAGCAACTTCCTGTTTCATGGCGAAACATCGAAATTTGTCAGGCCGCCGAGGACCCGCCCTTTGACGAAAACTCAAGATCTTCGCAATTTAACGTCGCAAAGGCCTTAAGATTACACTCACCAAATTTGAAGATGATCAGATTAAAACTGTAGGAGGAGTTCGTTAAAGTACGAGGCCTGAAAATGTCAAAAACTGCACAAAAATCTGAGAGGAAGTTCAAAATGGCTGACTTCCTGTTGTGTTTAGGGCTATGCTCCAAGAGACTTTTTTGTAGGTATTAGTTCATTACATGTATGTACCGAATTTAGTGCACGTACGTGGAACGTTGCGGGAGGCGCACTCCGTTGAACTTTTATAGGTGGCGCTATCGAGCCGTTTTGCCCCGTCCAATTCTGAAACCTATATCAGATGTAAATTTTCGCCAGTTCTGACGCGTGTGCAAAGTTTCGTGAGTTTTCGAGCATGTTTAGGCCCTCAAAAATGCAATTCAATGCGGAGAAGAATAATAATAAATATAGCTGCGAGCAGCGATTACGGGCCCAAGCCGATGGCACCGCAACCCCGGTGCCTTTACCTAAAGGCACCGGGGTGGCGGTACCGCCGGCTTTGGCCCTTCATCGCTGCTCGCAGCTATATTTATATATATATATATATATATATATATATATATATATATATATATATATATATATATATACATACACATGGCTATAATGAACAGGCTGCGATGTCAAGATTGCAATGCTGGAATGTGTGTGTGTGTGTGTGTGTGTGTGTGTGTGTGTGTGTGTGTGTGTGTGTGTGTGTGTGTTTGCATGTGTGTGTTTGCATGTGTGTTCATGTTTTTCTATCCCGGTGGGGACTTCAACCTGAATGCACACAGACTCATGGGGACTCGTGTCACAGTGGGGACCTAAATAGAGGTCCCCATGGGTAAACAAGCTTAGAAATCATACACAATGAGTCTTTTTGGAAATGTAAAAATGCAGAAAGTTTTCTGTAATGGGTAGGTTTAGGGGTAGGGTTAGTGTGAGGAGATAGAATATACAGTTTGTAAAGTATAAAAACCATTAAGTCTATGGAGAGTCCCCACAAAGATAGTAAACCGTGTGTGTGTGTGTGTGTGTGTGTGTGTGTGTGTGTGTGTGTGTGTGTGTGTGTGTGTGGCGTGGGCGCGATGGAACAGTGGACACATAAAAACATACGTCATTATACAGGACGACATTTAAACTGCAAAGTGTTAACTTATATTTGTGTACTGTCGCAATAAGACACAACATTGTGCTTTTGTAAAATAATTTCAAGCAATCCACCCCCCTGAAAGGCGCTAATTTTAAAATTAAACTAAAATGCTCATGGCTGCACGGGCATTCATGGTGCGCATCCACGACAAGGAACGAGCAGAACAAAGTGGACGTTTTTCAGTTAATTCCTACTTCCAAAGGAATTCATTTGAAACGCCCGCTCAACCGCTCACCCTGTGGTCTGTGTGAGTCCTAATGCCCCAGTGTAGTGACGGGGACACTATACTGCCAAAAGAGCACCGTCCTTCGGATTAGACGTTAAACCGAGGTCCTGACTCTCTGTGGTCATTAAAAATTCCAGGATGTCCTTCGAAAAAGAGTAGGGGTGTAACCCCGGCATCCTGGCCAAATTTGCCCCTTGGCCTCTATCCATCATGGCCTCCTAATCATCCCCATGTACTGATATACTGATTGGCTTCATCACTGTCTCCTCTCCACCAGTAAGCTGGTGTGTGGTGGGCGTTCTGGCGCAATATGGCTGCCGTCGCATCATCCAAGTGGATGCTGCACATTGGTGATGGTTGAGGAGATTCCCCCCATCTATGTAAAGCGCTTTGAGGTCTCAGAAAAAGCGCTATATAAATGTAACAAATTATTATTATTATTATCAACCACTATCAATGTCAGTGCGGACGAAAATATTTACTTTCGTTTTTAAGTTTGCGATTCAAAAGCCCCCAGCGGTGTCACACGTCGATTAACCGGTGGTAAAATATTCTCACCGTCACATACCTAGTATATTTTTATGTAAATACAATAGTCCTACCTGATTTTGAACACAAGAAGGCAGTATAGCTCTATGAATGACTTGACTTTTATGAGACTAAATAGTACAATTTCTATTTTTAAACTTATAAATAATTATTAAATTTAAAAAAAAAAAGAATAAAATGAGTTTGGTTGTGATATTTGTATACTTTTATAGAAATAAATGGTGTATAATTACATTTTTAGAAGATGAGGCTTTTAGTGTTTAATTTTTGTACATTACTTCAGTCCCTCACTATAGCAAAACCATTTGAGATGTTTAATATCCGTTCACAATTTAGCATCTTTAATGTATTTTCATCATTTTGAAAAAGTTTGGTGTGAAAAAATAAGCCAGTTTGGAAGAGTAGCTAAAAACTCAGAGTCTGAAATATCCCAAAAATCCACATTCAAACCAAAATATCTGACTTTCTTTTGCTCTGAGCTAATGACTGTTAATTAGAAAGTTGTCCGGCTCGGTGAGACCAATCTATATACTCATGTTTGTAACTGTTGGTAAAACTAACCCCCCCACTTTTGTCAAAAGCATGTTGAAAGTGACACACTTCCTGCTGCCAGTTGGTGGCGCTATAACTTTGACTCACAATAGTTACATCCATCTGATCGGCCTCTTATCACAAACACACTGCTGAAGTTTCATCAATATCAGTTAATGTATGCAGAAGTTATAACACTTCGTGTCTCTCTTTTCTCGCCATAAATTCATTTCCTCGCCACGGCCAAACCGTTCAAGATATCAAAGATCCGTCCGCAATTTAGCATCCTCAATGCCTTGACTTCACGCTGACCGAGTTTGGAGGCGAATCGATGTATTTCCTAGGAGGAGTACATTAAATTCCACAGCAAGCGTTTCCAAACAACCCTAAATAGCCGACTTCCTGTTGGGCTGGCGTAAAACTTAGAGCACGAAAGTTGTTCGGCCCGATGAGATCTATATGTGTACCGAGTTTCAAATTAATTCATGCAAGTGTGTTTGATATATGGACCAAGTTTTAGAACCCCGTTCAAGGGGGCGCTGTCGAGCCCCCCTGCCACGCCCGGCTACCAGATTCAGCCCCGCCCTGATGGCCGCGGGTTCTGACCTGTGTGCAAAGTTTCAAGAGTTTTCGAGCACGTTTAGGGACCCAAAAGCCCCAGAAACCTTGAAAAACAAATGAAAAAGTAAATCTCACTCAACTGACAAATCACCCCCACCCCTCACACACTCAGAGACAGAGAGAGAGAGAGAAAATTCTCCAAAAAATCACATTCAAACCAAAATATCTGACTTTCTGTTGCTTTGTGCTATTAAGTGTAAATTAGAAAGTTGTCCGGCTCGATGAGAACAATATACATACCAATTTTTGTGATTCTAGGAAAAACTAAGGCCCCATTTTTGACTAAAGGTGGCGCTACTGAGCCATTCCACCACGCCCGTTTTTGAAACTTTGCACATGTCTACTGGCTAATAAGTGTGATGTGTCTGTTGAGTTTCATGCAATTTCAAGTATGTTAAGAGTCTCAAAAGCATCAAAAAAGAATAATAAAGTTTGATGCGTTGCCATGGCAACAGTATCTAAGATATCAATAATCCTTTCACAGGTCTACATCTGCCGTGTGTCTACATTATACACATAAAGTTTGAAGCAAATCGGGTAAAAATAAGAGAGTGATTTCAAAGCATTTTGAAAGTGACACACTTCCTGCTGCCAGTTGGTGGCGCTATAACTTTGACTCACAATAGTCACATCCTTGTGTTCGGCCTCTTACAACGAACACACTGCTGAAGTTTCATCAAGATCAGTTAATGTATGCAGAAGTTATAACACACTTCCTGTTTAATTTTTTCGCCATAAATTCGTTTCCTCGCCACGGCCAAACCGTTCGAGATATCAAAAATCCGTCCGCAATTTAGCATCCTCAATGTCTTGACTTCATGCACACCGAGTTTGGAGGCGAATCGATGAATTCCCTAGGAGGAGTACATTAAATTCCACAGCATGCGTTTCCAAACAACCCATAATAGCCGACTTCCTGTTGGGCTGGCGTAAAAAGTAAAAGTACGGAAGTTGTTTGGCCCGATGAGATCTATATGTGTATTGAGTTTCATATTATTATATGCAAGCGTGTCTGATTTATGGACCAAGTTTTCGGACCGCATTCAAGGGGGCGCTGTTGAGCCCCCCTGCCACGCCCGGGTACCAGCTTCAGCCCGGCCCTGATGGCCGCGGGTTCTGACCCGTGTGCAAAATTTCAAGAGTTTTCGAGCATGTTAAAGGCCCCAAAAGTGCCCGAAAGGTTGACAGAAAAATAAGAATAATAATAATAATAATAAATAATCCTACCGGAAACAATAGGGCCTTCGCCCTTTCAGGGCTTGGGCCCTAATTAAAGCTGCAAGCAGCGATGAAAGGGCCCTCGCACCCCTGCCATCAACACTCGGTGGCTTTAGGAAGACAGAGCATGGTTGGGAAATGTACATTTAAGGAGGTATATATAGTAAGAGTATGTCAAAGTCACTTACAAAATGTTTTGTATAATGGTGATAATAGCATGCTTCATGACTCAGCTAAGTGTTGCTAGCATGTTTAGTCTGTTCCTAGCATGCTTAGTACACAATAATTATGTGGTTAGTACTGCATTACTGTGTTAACCATGTCAGTTTCTGTTGCCAGTAGGTGGCGTTATGACTATAACTGAATATGAGCATGGATGTGTGTTCAGGACAGAACTCTTATCAAACGTGTGAAGTTTGGTGCAAATTGGACATTGCCTTCTTGAGTAACAACAAAGTCATGTTTCATTGAATTAGCATTCTTTAGCACTTAGCTAAGCATTGTTAGCATGTTTTAACATGTTTCTAGCATGTTTAGAACTCAATGGCATTTTTAACATGTTGCTAGAACGGCATCAACGTGTTAAACATATCACTTCCTGTTGCCAGTAGGTGGCGCTATTACTATAACTGAACATTCTCATGTAGATGTGTTCAGGCCATGACTCTTATCAAAAGTGTGAAGTTTGGGGCAGATTGGACATTCCATGCCTGAGTTACAACAAATTCCTATTTAATTGCAATAATAGCATGCTTTAGCACTTAGCTAAGAGTTTGCTAGCATGTTTTAGCATGTTTCTAGTATGTTGTTAGCATGTTTAACACTTGCTGGCACTTTTTTATATGTTATTAGGAGTCCATAACAGTGTTAAACATGTCACTTCCTGTTGCCAGCAGGTGGCGCTATGACTGTAACTGAATATAAGCATGGTCATGTGTTCAGGACAGAACGCTTATCAAAAGTGTGAAGTTTGGGGCAGATTGGACATTCCATGCCTGAGTTACAGCAAATTCATATTTAATTGGCAGTAATATATTCTTTAGCACTTAGCTAAGTGTATGCTAGTATGTTTTAGCATGTCTCTAGTATGTTGGTAGGATGTTTAGCACCTACTGGCATTTTTTTATATGTTATTAGGAGTCAAGAACAGTGTTAAACGTCACTTCCTGTTGCCAGCAGGTGGCGCTATGACTATAACTAAATATGAGCATGGGCATGTGTTCAAGAGATAACTCTTATCAAACGTGTGAAGTTTGGGGTAGATTGTACATTGCCTTCTTGAGCAACAACAAAGTCCTGTTTCATTGAATTAGCATGCTTTAGCACTTAGCTAAGTATTGCTAGCATGTTTTAATATGTTTCTAGCATGTTTAGAACTCAATGGCATTTTTAACATGTTGCTAGAACGGCATCAACGTGTTAAACATGTCACTTCCTGTTGCCAGTAGGTGGCGCTATTACTATAACTGAATTTGAGCATAGACGTGTTCAGGCCATGATTCTTATCAAACGTGTGAAGTTTGGGGCAGATTGGACATTCCATGCCTGAGTTACAGCAAATTCCTATTTAATTGCAGTAATAGCATGCTTTAGCACTTAGCTAAGTGTTTGCTAGCATGTTTCTAGTATGTTGCTAACCTGTTTAGCACTTGCTGGCTCTTTTTTATATGTTATTAGGAGACCACAACAGTGTTAAACATGTCACTTCCTGTTGACAGCAGGTGGCGCTATTACTATAACTGAATATTCTCATGTAGATGTGTTCAGGCCATGACTCTTATCAAACGTGTGAAGTTTGGGGCAGATTGGACATTCCATGCCTGTGTTACAGCAAATTCCTATTTAATTGCAGCAATAGCATGCTTTAGCACTTAGCTAAGTGTTTGCTAGCATGTTTTAGCATGTTTCTAGTATGTTGTTAGCATGTTTAGCACTTGCTGGCACTTTTTTATGTTTTTATATGTCCACAACAGTGTTTAACATGTCACTTCCTGTTGCCAGCAGGTGGCACTATGACTGTAACTGAATATGAGCATGGTCATGTGTTCAGGACAGAACGTTTATTAAAAGTGTGAAGTTTGGCGCAGATTGGACATTGCCTTCTTGAGTAACAACAACATCCTGTTTCATTGAATTAGCATGCTTTAGCACTTAGCTAAGTATTGCTAGCATGTTTTAACATGTTTCTAGCATGTTTAGAAGTCAATGGCATTTTTAACATGTTGCTAGAATGGCATCAACGTGTTAAACATGACACTTCCTGTTATAAGTAGGTGGCGCTATTACTATAACTGAATATTCTCATGTAGATGTGTTCAGGACAGAACGCTTATCAAAAGTGTGAAGTTTGGGGCAGATTGGACATTCCATGCCTGAGTTACAGCAAATTCCTATTTAATTGCAATAATAGCATGCTTTAGCACTTAGCTAAGAGTTTGCTAGCATGTTTTAGCATGCTTCTAGTATGTTGTTAGCATGTTTAGCACTTGCTGGCACTTTTTTATATGTTATTAGGAGTCCATAACAGTGTTAAACATGTCGCTTCCTGTTGCCAGCAGGTGGCGCTATGACTATAACTGAATATGAGCATGGTCATGTGTTCAGGACAGAACTCTTATCAAACGTGTGAAGTTTGGGGCAGATTGGACATTCCATGCCTGAGTTACAGCAACTTCCTGTTTCATGGCGAAACATCGAAATTTGTCAGGCCGCCGAGGACCCGCCCTTCGACGAAAACTCAAGATCTTCGCAATTTAACGTCGCAAAGGCCTTAAGATTACACTCACCAAATTTGAAGATGATCAGATTAAAACTGTAGGAGGAGTTCGTTAAAGTACGAGGCCTGAAAATGGCAAAAACTGCACAAAAATCTGAGAGGAAGTTGAAAATGGCTGACTTCCTGTTGTGTTTAGGGCTATGCTCCAAGAGACTTTTTTGTAGGTATTAGGTCATTACATGTATGTACCGAATTTCGTGCACGTACGTGGAACGTTGCGGGAGGCGCACTCCGTTGAACTTTTATAGGTGGCGCTATCGAGCCGTTTTGCCCCGTCCAATTCTGAAACCTATATCAGATGTAAATTTTCGCCAGTTCTGACGCGTGTGCAAAGTTTCGTGAGTTTTCGCGCATGTTTAGGCCCTCAAAAATGCAATTCAATGCGGAGAAGAAGAATAATAATAATAATAATAATAATAATAAACAGAGCAATTCCAAGAGGGTCCTCACACCATCGGTGCTCGGGCCCTAATAATAATTAAAGCTGCAAGCAGCGATGAAAGGGCCCTCGCACCCGTGCCGCCGCCACCCGGTGGCTTTAGGAAGACAGAGCATGGTTGGAAAATGTGCATTTAAGGAGGTATATATAGTAGTTGCTAGCATGTTTAGTATGTTTTTAGCATGCTTAGTACACAATAGTTATGTGGTTAGTACTGCATTACTGTGTTAACCATGTCAGTTTCTGTTGCCAGTAGGTGGGGCTATGTCTATATCTGAATATCGCTATGTAGATGTGTTCAGTGCAGGACTTTTATCAAACATGTGGAGTTTGGGGCAGATTGGACATTGTATGCTTGAGTTACAACAACTTCCTTTAGCATTTCTAGCATGTTTTATGATGTTTCTAGCATATTACATATTAATTTTGGGGTAGATTGGACATTGAATGCCTGAGTTACAGCAAATTCATATTTAATTGCAGTAATAGGATGCTTTAACACTTAGCTAAGTATTTGATTGCATGTTTCTAGTATGTTGCTAACATGTTTAGCAGTTGGTGACACTTTTTTATATGTTATTAGGAGTCCAGAATAGTGTTAAACGTCACTTCCTGTTGCCAGCAGGCGGCGCTATGACTATATCTGAATATGAGCATGGACTTGTGTTCAGGAGATAACTATTATCAAACGTTTGAAGTTTGGGGTAGATTGGACATTGTATGCCTAAGTTACAACAACTTCCTTTAGCATTTCTAGCATGCTTTAGAACTTAGCTAGGTGTTGCTAGCATGTTTCTTGCATGTTACATATTAAGTTTGGGGCAGATTGGACATTCCATGCCTGTGTTACAGCAAATTCATATTTAATTGCAGCAATAGCATGCTTTAGCACTTAGCTAAGTGTTTGCTAATATGTTTCTAGTATGTTGTTAGCGTGTTTAGCACTTGCTGGCACTTTTTTATATGTTATCAGGAGTCCACAACAGTGTTTAACATGTCACTTCCTGTTGCCAGCAGGCGGTGCTATGACTGTAACTGAATGAGCATGGTCATGTGTTCAGGACAGAACGCTTATCAAAAGTGTGAAGTTTGGCGCAGATTGGACATTGCCTTCTTGAGTAACAACAACATCCTGTTTCATTGAATTAGCTAAGTATTGCTAGCATGTTTTAACATGTTTCTAGCATTTTTAGAAGTCAATGGCATTTTTAACATGTTGCTAGAACGGCATCAACGTGTTAAACATGACACTTCCTGTTACCAGTAGGTGGCGCTATTACTATAACTGAATATTCTCATGTAGATGTGTTCAGGCCATGACTCTTATCAAACGTGTGAAGTCTGGGGCAGATTGGACATTCTGTGCCTGAGTTACAACAAATTTCTATTTAATTGCAGTAATAGCATGCTTTAGCACTTAGCTAAGTGTTTGCTAGCATGTTTTAGCATGTTTCTAGTATGTTGTTAGCATGTTTAGCACTTGCTGGCACTTTTTTATATGTTATCAGGAGTCCACAAGAGTGTTAAACATGTCACTTCCTGTTGCCAGCAGGTGGCGCTATGACTATAACTGAATATGAGCATGGTCATGTGTTCAGGACAGAACGCTTATCAAAAGTGTGAAGTTTGGCGCAGATTGGACATTGCCTTCTTGAGTAACAACAACATCCTGTTTCATTGAATTAGCATGCTTTAGCACTTAGCTAAGTATTGCTAGTATGTTTTAACATGTTTCTAGCATGTTTAGAAGTCAATGGCATTTTTAACATGTTGCTAGAATGGCATCAACGTGTTAAACATGACACTTCCTGTTACCAGTAGGTGGCGCTATTACTATAACTGAATATTCTCATGTAGATATGTTCAGGACAGAACGCTTATCAAAAGTGTGAAGTTTGGGGCAGATTGGACATTCCATGCCTGAGTTACAGCAAATTCCTATTTAATTGCAATAATAGCATGCTTTAGCACTTAGCTAAGAGTTTGCTAGCATGTTTTAGCATGCTTCTAGTATGTTGTTAGCATGTTTAGCACTTGCTGGCACTTTTTTATATGTTATTAGGAGTCCATAACAGTGTTAAACATGTCACTTCCTGTTGCCAGCAGGTGGCGCTATGACTATAACTGAATATGAGCATGGTCATGTGTTCAGGACAGAACGTTTATTAAAAGTGTGAAGTTTGGCGCAGATTGGACATTGCCTTCTTGAGTAACAACAACATCCTGTTTCATTGAATTAGCATGCTTTAGCACTTAGCTAAGTATTGCTAGTATGTTTTAACATGTTTCTAGCATGTTTAGAAGTCAATGGCATTTTTAACATGTTGCTAGAATGGCATCAACGTGTTAAACATGACACTTCCTGTTACCAGTAGGTGGCGCTATTACTATAACTGAATATTCTCATGTAGATATGTTCAGGACAGAACGCTTATCAAAAGTGTGAAGTTTGGGGCAGATTGGACATTCCATGCCTGAGTTACAGCAAATTCCTATTTAATTGCAATAATAGCATGCTTTAGCACTTAGCTAAGAGTTTGCTAGCATGTTTTAGCATGCTTCTAGTATGTTGTTAGCATGTTTAGCACTTGCTGGCACTTTTTTATATGTTATTAGGAGTCCATAACAGTGTTAAACATGTCACTTTCTGTTGCCAGCAGGTGGCGCTATGACTATAACTGAATATGAGCATGGTCATGTGTTCAGGACAGAACTCTTATCAAACGTATGAAGTTTGGGGCAGATTGGACATTCCATGCCTGAGTTACAGCAACTTCCTGTTTCATGGCGAAACATCAAAATTTGTCAGGCCGCCGAGGACCCGCCCTTCGACGAAAACTCAAGATCTTCGCAATTTAACGTCGCAAAGGCCTTAAGATTACACTCACCAAATTTGAAGATGATCAGATTAAAACTGTAGGAGGAGTTCGTTAAAGTATGAGGCCTGAAAATGTCAAAAACTGCACAAAAATCTGGGAGGAAGTTCAAAATGGCTGACTTCCTGTTGGGTTTAGGGCTATGCTCCAAGAGACTTTTTTGTAGGTATTAGGTCATTACATGTATGTACCGAATTTCGTGCACGTACGTGGAACGTTGCGGGAGGCGCACTCCGTTGAACTTTTATAGGTGGCGCTATCGAGCCGTTTTGCCCCGTCCAATTCTGAAACCTATATCAGATGTAAATTTTCGCCAGTTCTGACGCGTGTGCAAAGTTTCGTGAGTTTTCGCGCATGTTTAGGCCCTCAAAAATGCAATTCAATGCGGAGAAGAAGAATAATAATAATAATAATAATAATAATAAACAGAGCAATTCCAAGAGGGTCCTCACACCATCGGTGCTCGGGCCCTAATTAAAGCTGCAAGCAGCGATGAAAGGGCCCTCGCACCCCTGCCATCAACACTCGGTGGCTTTAGGAAGACAGAGCATGGTTGGGAAATGTACATTTAAGGAGGTATATATAGTAAGAGTATGTCAAAGTCACTTACAAAATGTTTTGTATAATGGTGATAATAGCATGCTTCATGACTCAGCTAAGTGTTGCTAGCATGTTTAGTCTGTTCCTAGCATGCTTAGTACACAATAATTATGTGGTTAGTACTGCATTACTGTGTTAACCATGTCAGTTTCTGTTGCCAGTAGGTGGCGTTATGACTATAACTGAATATGAGCATGGATGTGTGTTCAGGACAGAACTCTTATCAAACGTGTGAAGTTTGGTGCAAATTGGACATTGCCTTCTTGAGTAACAACAAAGTCATGTTTCATTGAATTAGCATTCTTTAGCACTTAGCTAAGCATTGTTAGCATGTTTTAACATGTTTCTAGCATGTTTAGAACTCAATGGCATTTTTAACATGTTGCTAGAACGGCATCAACGTGTTAAACATGTCACTTCCTGTTGCCAGTAGGTGGCGCTATTACTATAACTGAACATTCTCATGTAGATGTGTTCAGGCCATGACTCTTATCAAAAGTGTGAAGTTTGGGGCAGATTGGACATTCCATGCCTGAGTTACAACAAATTCCTATTTAATTGCAATAATAGCATGCTTTAGCACTTAGCTAAGAGTTTGCTAGCATGTTTTAGCATGTTTCTAGTATGTTGTTAGCATGTTTAACACTTGCTGGCACTTTTTTATATGTTATTAGGAGTCCATAACAGTGTTAAACATGTCACTTCCTGTTGCCAGCAGGTGGCGCTATGACTGTAACTGAATATAAGCATGGTCATGTGTTCAGGACAGAACGCTTATCAAAAGTGTGAAGTTTGGGGCAGATTGGACATTCCATGCCTGAGTTACAGCAAATTCATATTTAATTGGCAGTAATATCATTCTTTAGCACTTAGCTAAGTGTATGCTAGTATGTTTTAGCATGTCTCTAGTATGTTGGTAGGATGTTTAGCACCTACTGGCATTTTTTTATATGTTATTAGGAGTCAAGAACAGTGTTAAACGTCACTTCCTGTTGCCAGCAGGTGGCGCTATGACTATAACTAAATATGAGCATGGGCATGTGTTCAAGAGATAACTCTTATCAAACGTGTGAAGTTTGGGGTAGATTGTACATTGCCTTCTTGAGCAACAACAAAGTCCTGTTTCATTGAATTAGCATGCTTTAGCACTTAGCTAAGTATTGCTAGCATGTTTTAATATGTTTCTAGCATGTTTAGAACTCAATGGCATTTTTAACATGTTGCTAGAACGGCATCAACGTGTTAAACATGTCACTTCCTGTTGCCAGTAGGTGGCGCTATTACTATAACTGAATTTGAGCATAGACGTGTTCAGGCCATGATTCTTATCAAACGTGTGAAGTTTGGGGCAGATTGGACATTCCATGCCTGAGTTACAGCAAATTCCTATTTAATTGCAGTAATAGCATGCTTTAGCACTTAGCTAAGTGTTTGCTAGCATGTTTCTAGTATGTTGCTAACCTGTTTAGCACTTGCTGGCTCTTTTTTATATGTTATTAGGAGACCACAACAGTGTTAAACATGTCACTTCCTGTTGACAGCAGGTGGCGCTATTACTATAACTGAATATTCTCATGTAGATGTGTTCAGGCCATGACTCTTATCAAACGTGTGAAGTTTGGGGCAGATTGGACATTCCATGCCTGTGTTACAGCAAATTCCTATTTAATTGCAGCAATAGCATGCTTTAGCACTTAGCTAAGTGTTTGCTAGCATGTTTTAGCATGTTTCTAGTATGTTGTTAGCATGTTTAGCACTTGCTGGCACTTTTTTATATGTTTTTATATGTCCACAACAGTGTTTAACATGTCACTTCCTGTTGCCAGCAGGTGGCACTATGACTGTAACTGAATATGAGCATGGTCATGTGTTCAGGACAGAACGTTTATTAAAAGTGTGAAGTTTGGCGCAGATTGGACATTGCCTTCTTGAGTAACAACAACATCCTGTTTCATTGAATTAGCATGCTTTAGCACTTAGCTAAGTATTGCTAGCATGTTTTAACATGTTTCTAGCATGTTTAGAAGTCAATGGCATTTTTAACATGTTGCTAGAATGGCATCAACGTGTTAAACATGACACTTCCTGTTATAAGTAGGTGGCGCTATTACTATAACTGAATATTCTCATGTAGATGTGTTCAGGACAGAACGCTTATCAAAAGTGTGAAGTTTGGGGCAGATTGGACATTCCATGCCTGAGTTACAGCAAATTCCTATTTAATTGCAATAATAGCATGCTTTAGCACTTAGCTAAGAGTTTGCTAGCATGTTTTAGCATGCTTCTAGTATGTTGTTAGCATGTTTAGCACTTGCTGGCACTTTTTTATATGTTATTAGGAGTCCATAACAGTGTTAAACATGTCGCTTCCTGTTGCCAGCAGGTGGCGCTATGACTATAACTGAATATGAGCATGGTCATGTGTTCAGGACAGAACTCTTATCAAACGTGTGAAGTTTGGGGCAGATTGGACATTCCATGCCTGAGTTACAGCAACTTCCTGTTTCATGGCGAAACATCGAAATTTGTCAGGCCGCCGAGGACCCGCCCTTCGACGAAAACTCAAGATCTTCGCAATTTAACGTCGCAAAGGCCTTAAGATTACACTCACCAAATTTGAAGATGATCAGATTAAAACTGTAGGAGGAGTTCGTTAAAGTACGAGGCCTGAAAATGGCAAAAACTGCACAAAAATATGAGAGGAAGTTGAAAATGGCTGACTTCCTGTTGTGTTTAGGGCTATGCTCCAAGAGACTTTTTTGTAGGTATTAGGTCATTACATGTATGTACCGAATTTCGTGCACGTACGTGAAACGTTGCGGGAGGCGCACTCCGTTGAACTTTTATAGGTGGCGCTATCGAGCCGTTTTGCCCCGTCCAATTCTGAAACCTATATCAGATGTAAATTTTCGCCAGTTCTGACGCGTGTGCAAAGTTTCGTGAGTTTTCGCGCATGTTTAGGCCCTCAAAAATGCAATTCAATGCGGAGAAGAAGAATAATAATAATAATTAAAGCTGCAAGCAGCGATGAAAGGGCCCTCGCACCCATGCCATCAACACTCGGTGGCTTTAGGAAGACAGAGCATGGTTGGGAAATGTACATTTAAGGAGGTATATATAGTAAGAGTATGTCAAAGTCAGTTACAAAATGTTTTGTATAATGGTGATAATAGCATGCTTCATGACTCAGCTAAGTGTTGCTAGCATGTTTAGTCTGTTTCTAGCATGCTTAGTACACAATTATTATGTGGTTAGTACTGCATTACTGTGTTAACCATGTCAGTTTCTGTTGCCAGTAGGTTGCGTTATGACTATAACTGAATATGAGCATGGATGTGTGTTCAGGACAGAACTCTTATCAAACGTGTGAAGTTTGGTGCAAATTGGACATTGCCTTCTTGAGTAACAACAAAGTCATGTTTCATTGAATTAGCATTCTTTAGCACGTACCTAAGCATTGTTAGCATGTTTTAACATGTTTCTAGCATGTTTAGAACTCAATGGCATTTTTAACATGTTGCTAGAACGGCATCAACGTGTTAAACATGTCACTTCCTGTTGCCAGTAGGTGGCGCTATTACTATAACTGAACATTCTCATGTAGATGTGTTCAGGCCATGACTCTTATCAAAAGTGTGAAGTTTGGGGCAGATTGGACATTCCATGCCTGAGTTACAGCAAATTCCTATTTAATTGCAGTAATATCATTCTTTAGCACTTAGCTAAGTGTTTGCTAGTATGTTTCAGCATGTCTCTAGTATGTTGGTAGGATGTTTAGCACCTACTGGCATTTTTTTATATGTTATTAGGAGTCCAGAATAGTGTTAAACGTCACTTCCTGTTGCCAGCAGGCGGCGATATGACTATATCTGAATATGAGCATGGACTTGTGTTCAGGAGATAACTATTATCAAACGTGTGAAGTTTGGGGTAGATTGGACATTGTATGCCTAAGTTACAACAACTTCCTTTAGCATTTCTAGCATGCTTTAGAACTTAGCTATGTGTTGCTAGCATGTTTCTTGCATGTTACATATTAAGTTTGGGGCAGATTGGACATTCCATGCCTGTGTTACAGCAAATTCATATTTAATTGCAGCAATAGCATGCTTTAGCACTTAGCTAAGTGTTTGCTAATATGTTTCTAGCATGTTGTTAGCATGTTTAGCACTTGCTGGCACTTTTTTATATGTTATCAGGAGTCCATAACAGTGTTAAACATGTCACTTCCTGTTGCCAGCAGGTGGCGCTATGACTGTAACTGAATATAAGCATGGTCATGTGTTCAGGACAGAACGCTTATCAAAAGTGTGAAGTTTGGTGCAGATTGGACATTGCCTTCTTGAGTAACAACAACATCCTGTTTCATTGAATTAGCATGCTTTAGCACTTAGCTAAGTATTGCTAGCATGTTTTAACATGTTTCTAGCATGTTTAGAAGTCAATGGCATTTTTAACATGTTGCTAGAATGGCATCAACGTGTTAAACATGACACTTCCTGTTACCAGTAGGTGGCGCTATTACTATAACTGAATATTCTCATGTAGATGTGTTCAGGACAGAACGCTTATCAAAAGTGTGAAGTTTGGGGCAGATTGGACATTCCATGCCTGAGTTACAGCAAATTCCTATTTAATTGCAATAATAGCATGCTTTAGCACTTAGCTAAGAGTTTGCTAGCATGTTTTAGCATGCTTCTAGTATGTTGTTAGCATGTTTAGCACTTGCTGGCACTTTTTTATATGTTATTAGGAGTCCATAACAGTGTTAAACATGTCACTTCCTGTTGCCAGCAGGTGGCGCTATGACTATAACTGAATATGAGCATGGTCATGTGTTCAGGACAGAACTCTTATCAAAAGTGTGAAGTTTGGGGCAGATTGGACATTCCATGCCTGAGTTACAGCAACTTCCTGTTTCATGGCGAAACATCGAAATTTGTCAGGCCGCCGAGGACCCGCACTTCGACGAAAACTCAAGATCTTCGCAATTTAACGTCGCAAAGGCCTGAAGATTACACTCACCAAATTTGAAGATGATCAGATTAAAACTGTAGGAGGAGTTCGTTAAAGTACGAGGCCTGAAAATGGCAAAAACTGCACAAAAATCTGAGAGGAAGTTCAAAATGGCTGACTTCCTGTTGTGTTTAGGGCTACGCTCCAAGAGACTTTTTTGTAGGTATTAGGTAATTACATGTATGTACCGAATTTCGTGCACGTACGTGGAACGATGCGGGAGGCGCACTCCGTTGAACTTTTATAGGTGGCGCTATCGAGCCATTTTGCCCCGTCCAATTCTGAAACCTATATCAGATGTAAATTTTCGCCAGTTCTGACGCGTGTGCAAAGTTTCGTGAGTTTTCGAGCATGTTTAGGCCCTCAAAAATGCAATTCAATGCGGAGAAGAAGAATAATAATAATAATAATAATTAAAGCTGCAAGCAGCGATGAAAGGGCCCTCGCACCCGTGCCATCAACACTCGGTGGCTTTAGGAAGACAGAGCATGGTTGGGAAATGTACATTTAAGGAGGTATATATAGTAAGAGTATGTCAAAGTTAGTTACAAAATGTTTTGTATAATGGTGATAATAGCATGCTTCATGACTCAGCTAAGTGTTGCTAGCATGTTTAGTGTGTTTCTAGCATGCTTAGTACACAATAATTATGTGGTTAGTACTGCATTACTGTGTTAACCATGTCAGTTTCTGTTGCCAGTAGGTGGCGTTATGACTATAACTGAATATGAGCTTGGATGTGTGTTCAGGACAGAACTCTTATCAAACGTGTGAAGTTTGGTGCAAATTGGACATTGCCTTCTTGAGTAACAACAAAGTCATGTTTCATTGAATTAGCATGCTTTAGCACTTAGCTAAGCATTGTTAGCATGTTTTAACATGTTTCTAGCATGTTTAGAACTCAATGGCATTTTTAACATGTTGCTAGAACGGCATCAACGTGTTAAACATGTCACTTCCTGTTGCCAGTTGGTGGCGCTATTACTATAATTGAACATTCTCATGTAGATGTGTTCAGGCCATGACTCTTATCAAAAGTGTGAAGTTTGGGGCAGATTGGACATTCCATGCCTGAGTTACAGCAAATTCCTATTTAATTGCAATAATAGCATGCTTTAGCACTTGGCTAAGAGTTTGCTAGCATGTTTTAGCATGTTTCTAGTATGTTGTTAGCATGTTTAACACTTGCTGGCACTCTTTTATATGTTATTAGGAGTCCATAACAGTGTTAAACATGTCACTTCCTGTTGCCAGCAGGTGGCGCTATGACTGTAACTGAATATAAGCATGGTCATGTGTTCAGGACAGAACGCTTATCAAAAGTGTGAAGTTTGGGGCAGATTGGACATTCCATGCCTGAGTTACAGCAAATTCATATTTAATTGCAGTAATATCATTCTTTAGCACTTAGCTAAGTGTTTGCTAGTATGTTTTAGCATGTCTATAGTATGTTGGTAGGATGTTTAGCACCTACTGGCATTTTTTTATATGTTATTAGGAGTCAAGAACAGTGTTAAACGTCACTTCCTGTTGCCAGCAGGTGGCGCTATTACTATAACTGAATATTCTCATGTAGATATGTTCAGGACAGAACGCTTATCAAAAGTGTGAAGTTTGGGGCAGATTGGACATTCCATGCCTGAGTTACAGCAAATTCCTATTTAATTGCAATAATAGCATGCTTTAGCACTTAGCTAAGAGTTTGCTAGCATGTTTTAGCATGCTTCTAGTATGTTGTTAGCATGTTTAGCACTTGCTGGCACTTTTTTATATGTTATTAGGAGTCCATAACAGTGTTAAACATGTCACTTCCTGTTGCCAGCAGGTGGCGCTATGACTATAACTGAATATGAGCATGGTCATGTGTTCAGGACAGAACGTTTATTAAAAGTGTGAAGTTTGGCGCAGATTGGACATTGCCTTCTTGAGTAACAACAACATCCTGTTTCATTGAATTAGCATGCTTTAGCACTTAGCTAAGTATTGCTAGTATGTTTTAACATGTTTCTAGCATGTTTAGAAGTCAATGGCATTTTTAACATGTTGCTAGAATGGCATCAACGTGTTAAACATGACACTTCCTGTTACCAGTAGGTGGCGCTATTACTATAACTGAATATTCTCATGTAGATATGTTCAGGACAGAACGCTTATCAAAAGTGTGAAGTTTGGGGCAGATTGGACATTCCATGCCTGAGTTACAGCAAATTCCTATTTAATTGCAATAATAGCATGCTTTAGCACTTAGCTAAGAGTTTGCTAGCATGTTTTAGCATGCTTCTAGTATGTTGTTAGCATGTTTAGCACTTGCTGGCACTTTTTTATATGTTATTAGGAGTCCATAACAGTGTTAAACATGTCACTTCCTGTTGCCAGCAGGTGGCGCTATGACTATAACTGAATATGAGCATGGTCATGTGTTCAGGACAGAACGTTTATTAAAAGTGTGAAGTTTGGCGCAGATTGGACATTGCCTTCTTGAGTAACAACAACATCCTGTTTCATTGAATTAGCATGCTTTAGCACTTAGCTAAGTATTGCTAGTATGTTTTAACATGTTTCTAGCATGTTTAGAAGTCAATGGCATTTTTAACATGTTGCTAGAATGGCATCAACGTGTTAAACATGACACTTCCTGTTACCAGTAGGTGGCGCTATTACTATAACTGAATATTCTCATGTAGATATGTTCAGGACAGAACGCTTATCAAAAGTGTGAAGTTTGGGGCAGATTGGACATTCCATGCCTGAGTTACAGCAAATTCCTATTTAATTGCAATAATAGCATGCTTTAGCACTTAGCTAAGAGTTTGCTAGCATGTTTTAGCATGCTTCTAGTATGTTGTTAGCATGTTTAGCACTTGCTGGCACTTTTTTATATGTTATTAGGAGTCCATAACAGTGTTAAACATGTCACTTTCTGTTGCCAGCAGGTGGCGCTATGACTATAACTGAATATGAGCATGGTCATGTGTTCAGGACAGAACTCTTATCAAACGTATGAAGTTTGGGGCAGATTGGACATTCCATGCCTGAGTTACAGCAACTTCCTGTTTCATGGCGAAACATCAAAATTTGTCAGGCCGCCGAGGACCCGCCCTTCGACGAAAACTCAAGATCTTCGCAATTTAACGTCGCAAAGGCCTTAAGATTACACTCACCAAATTTGAAGATGATCAGATTAAAACTGTAGGAGGAGTTCGTTAAAGTATGAGGCCTGAAAATGTCAAAAACTGCACAAAAATCTGGGAGGAAGTTCAAAATGGCTGACTTCCTGTTGGGTTTAGGGCTATGCTCCAAGAGACTTTTTTGTAGGTATTAGGTCATTACATGTATGTACCGAATTTCGTGCACGTACGTGGAACGTTGCGGGAGGCGCACTCCGTTGAACTTTTATAGGTGGCGCTATCGAGCCGTTTTGCCCCGTCCAATTCTGAAACCTATATCAGATGTAAATTTTCGCCAGTTCTGACGCGTGTGCAAAGTTTCGTGAGTTTTCGCGCATGTTTAGGCCCTCAAAAATGCAATTCAATGCGGAGAAGAATAATAATAATAATAATAATAATAATAATTAAAGCTGCAAGCAGCGATGAAAGGGCCCTCGCACCCATGCCATCAACACTCGGTGGCTTTAGGAAGACAGAGCATGGTTGGGAAATGTACATTTAAGGAGGTATATATAGTAAGAGTATGTCAAAGTTAGTAACAAAATGTTTTGTATAATGGTGATAATAGCATGCTTCATGACTCAGCTAAGTGTTGCTAGCATGTTTAGTCTGTTTCTAGCATGCTTAGTACACAATAATTATGTGGTTAGTACTGCATTACTGTGTTAACCATGTCAGTTTCTGTTGCCAGTAGGTGGCGTTATGACTATTGCTGAATATGAGCATGGATGTGTGTTCAGGACAGAACTCTTATCAAACGTGTGAAGTTTGGTGCAAATTGGAAATTGCCTTCTTGAGTAACAAAAAAGTCATGTTTCATTGAATTAGCATTCTTTAGCACTTAGCTAAGCATTGTTAGCATGTTTTAACATGTTTCTAGCATGTTTAGAACTCAATGGCATTTTTAACATGTTGCTAGAACGGCATCAACGTGTTAAACATGTCACTTCCTGTTGCCAGTAGGTGGCGCTATTACTATAAATGAACATTCTCATGTAGATGTATTCAGGCCATGACTCTTATCAAAAGTGTGAAGTTTGGGGCAGATTGGACATTCCATGCCTGAGTTACAGCAAATTCCTATTTAATTGCAATATTAGCATGCTTTAGCACTTAGCTAAGAGTTTGCTAGCATGTTTTAGCATGTTTATAATATGTTGTTAGCATGTTTAACACTTGCTGGCACTTTTTTATGTTATTAGGAGTCCATAACAGTGTTAAACATGTCACTTCCTGTTGCCAGCAGGTGGCGCTATGTCTGTAACTGAATATAAGCATGGTCATGTGTTCAGGACAGAACGCTTATCAAAAGTGTGAAGTTTGGGGCAGATTGGACATTCCATGCCTGAGTTACAGCAAATTCATATTTAATTGCAATATTAGCATGCTTTAGCACTTAGCTAAGAGTTTGCTAGCATGTTTTAGCATGTTTATAATATGTTGTTAGCATGTTTAACACTTGCTGGCACTTTTTTATGTTATTAGGAGTCCATAACAGTGTTAAACATGTCACTTCCTGTTGCCAGCAGGTGGCGCTATGTCTGTAACTGAATATAAGCATGGTCATGTGTTCAGGACAGAACGCTTATCAAAAGTGTGAAGTTTGGGGCAGATTGGACATTCCATGCCTGAGTTACAGCAAATTCATATTTAATTGCAGTAATATCATTCTTTAGCACTTAGCTAAGTGTTTGCTAGTATGTTTTAGCATGTCTCTAGTATGTTGGTAGGATGTTTAGCACCTACTGGCATTTTTTTTTAATATGTTATTAGGAGTCAAGAACAGTGTTAAGCATCACTTCCTGTTGCCAGCAGGTGGCGCTATGACTATAACTAAATATGAGCATGGACATGTGTTCAAGAGATAACTTTTATCAAACGTGTGAAGTTTGGGGTAGATTGTACATTGCCTTCTTGAGTAACAACAAAGTCCTGTTTCATTGAATTAGCATGCTTTAGCACTTAGCTAAGTATTGCTAGCATGTTTTAATATGTTTCTAACATGTTTAGAACTCAATGGCATTTTTAACATGTTGCTAGAACGGCATCAACGTGTTAAACATGTCACTTCCTGTTGCCAGTAGGTGGCGCTATTACTATAACTGAATTTGAGCATAGACATGTGTTCAGGCCATGATTCTTATCAAACGTGTGAAGTTTGGTGCAGATTGGACATTCCATGCCTGGGTTACAGCAAATTCCTATTTAATTGCAGTGATAGCATGCTTTAGCACTTAGCTAAGTGTTTGCTAGCATGTTTCTAGTATGTTGCTAACCTGTTTAGCACTTGCTGGCTCTTTTTTATATGTTATTAGGAGACCACAACAGTGTTAAACATGTCACTTCCTGTTGACAGTAGGTGGCGCTATTACTATAACTGAATATTCTCATGTAGATGTGTTCAGGCCATGACTCTTATCAAACGTGTGAAGTTTGAGGCAGATTGGACATTCCATGCCTGTGTTACAGCAAATTCCTATTTAATTGCAGCAATAGCATGCTTTAGCACTTAGCTAAGTGTTTGCTAGCATGTTTTAGCATTTTTCTAGTATGTTGTTAGCATGTTTAGCACTTGCTGGCACTTTTTTATATGTTTTTATGTCCACAACAGTGTTTAACATGTCACTTCCTGTTGCCAGCAGGTGGCACTATGACTGTAACTGAATATGAGCATGGTCATGTGTTCAGGACAGAACGTTTATTAAAAGTGTGAAGTTTGGCGCAGATTGGACATTGCCTTCTTGAGTAACAACAACATCCTATTTCATTGAATTAGCATGCTTTAGCACTTAGCTAAGTATTGATAGCATGTTTTAACATGTTTCTAGCATGTTTAGAAGTCAATGGCATTTTTAACATGTTGCTAGAATGGCATCAACGTGTTAAACATGACACTTCCTGTTGCCAGTAGGTGGCGCTATTACTATAACTGAATGTTCTCATGTAGATGTGTTCAGGACAGAACGCTTATCAAAAGTGTGAAGTTTGGGGCAGATTGGACATTCCATGCCTGAGTTACAGCAAATTCCTATATAATTGCAATAATAGCATGCTTTAGCACTTAGCTAAGAGTTTGCTAGCATGTTTTAGCATGCTTCTAGTATGTTGTTGGCATGTTTAGCACTTGCTGGCACTTTTTTATATGTTATTAGGAGTCCATAACAGTGTTAAACATGTCACTTCCTGTTGCCAGCAGGTGGCGCTATGACTGTAACTGAATATGAGCATGGTCATGTGTTCAGGACAGAACGCTTATCAAAAGTGTGAAGTTTGGGGCAGATTGGACATTCCATGCCTGAGTTACAGCAACTTCCTGTTTCATGGCGAAACATCGAAATTTGTAAGGCCGCCGAGGACCCGCCCTTCGACGAAAACTCAAGATCTTCGCAATTTAACGTCGCAAAGGCCTTAAGATTACACTCACCAAATTTGAAGATGATCAGATTAAAACTGTAGGAGGAGTTCGTTAAAGTACGAGGCCTGAAAATGGCAAAAACTGCACAAAAATCTGAGAGGAAGTTCAAAATGGCTGACTTCCTGTTGTGTTTAGGGCTATGCTCCAAGAGACTTTTTTGTAGGTATTAGGTCATTACACGTATGTACCGAATTTCGTGCACGTACGTGGAACGTTGCGGGAGGCGCACTCCGTTGAACTTTTATAGGTGGCGCTATCGAGCCATTTTGCCCCGTCCAATTCTGAAACCTATATCAGATGTAAATTTTCGCCAGTTCTGACGCGTGTGCAAAGTTTCGTGAGTTTTCGAGCATGTTTAGGCCCTCAAAAATGCGATTCAATGCGGAGAAGAAGAATAATAATAATAATAATAATAATAATAATAAACAGAGCAATTCCAAGAGGGTCCTCACACCATCGGTGCTCGGGCCCTAATAATAATAAACAGAGCAATTCCAAGAGGGTCCTCACACCATCGGTGCTCGGGCCCTAATAATAATAATTAAAGCTGCAAGCAGCGATGAAAGGGCCCTCGCACCCGTGCCATCAACACTCGGTGGCTTTAGGAAGACAGAGCATGGTTGGGAAATGTACATTTAAGGAGGTATATATAGTAAGAGTATGTCAAAGTCAGTTACAAAATGTTTTGTATAATGGTGATAATAGCATGCTTCATGACTCAGCTAAGTGTTGCTAGCATGTTTAGTCTGTTTCTAGCATGCTTAGTACACAATAATTATGTGGTTAGTACTGCATTACTGTGTTAACCATGTCAGTTTCTGT
Source organism: Scardinius erythrophthalmus (assembly GCF_964197995.2). Classification (NCBI taxonomy): domain Eukaryota; kingdom Metazoa; phylum Chordata; class Actinopteri; order Cypriniformes; family Leuciscidae; genus Scardinius; species Scardinius erythrophthalmus. Next base: position 32,900,391 of record NC_138223.1, read on the forward strand.
TGCCAGTAGGTTGCGTTATGACTATAACTGAATATGAGCATGGATGTGTGTTCAGGACAGAACTCTTATCAAACGTGTGAAGTTTGGTGCAAATTGGACATTGCCTTCTTGAGTAACAACAAAGTCATGTTTCATTGAATTAGTATTCTTTAGCACGTAGCTAAGCATTGTTAGCATGTTTTAACATGTTTCTAGCATGTTTAGAACTCAATGGCATTTTTAACATGTTGCTAGAACGGCATCAACGTGTTAAACATGTCACTTCCTGTTGCCAGTAGGTGGCGCTATTACTATAACTGAACATTCTCATATAGATGTGTTCAGGCCATGACTCTTATCAAAAGTGTGAAGTTTGGGGCAGATTGGACATTCCATGCCTGAGTTACAGCAAATTCCTATTTAATTGCAATAATAGCATGCGTTAGCACTTAGCTAAGAGTTTGCTAGCATGTTTTAGCATGTTTCTAGTATGTTGTTAGCATGTTTAACACTTGCTGGCACTTTTTTATATGTTATTAGGAGTCCATAACAGTGTTAAACATGTCACTTCCTGTTGCCAGCAGGTGGCGCTATGACTGTAACTGAATATAAGCATGGTCATGTGTTCAGGACAGAACGCTTATCAAAAGTGTGAAGTTTGGGGCAGATTGGACATTCCATGCCTGAGTTACAGCAAATTCATATTTAATTGCAGTAATATCATTCTTTAGCACTTAGCTAAGTGTTTGCTAGTATGTTTCAGCATGTCTCTAGTATGTTGGTAGGATGTTTAGCACCTACTGGCATTTTTTTATATGTTATTAGGAGTCAAGAACAGTGTTAAACGTCACTTCCTGTTGCCAGCAGGTGGCGCTATGACTATAACTAAATATGAGCATGGACATGTGTTCAAGAGATAACTCTTATCAAACTTGTGAAGTTTGGGGTAGATTGTACATTGCCTTCTTGAGTAACAACAAAGTCCTGTTTCATTGAATTAGCATGCTTTAGCATTTAGCTAAGTATTGCTAGCATGTTTTAACATGTTTCTAGCATGTTTAGAACTCAATGGCATTTTTAACATGTTGCTAGAATGGCATCAACGTGTTAAACATGTCACTTCCTGGTGCCAGTAGGTGGCGCTATTACTATAACTGAATTTGAGCATAGACATGTGTTCAGGCCATGATTCTTGTCAAACATGTGAAGTTTGGGGCAGATTGGACATTCCATGCCTGAGTTACAGCAAATTCCTATTTAATTGCAGTAATAGCATGCTTTAACACTTAGCTAAGTGTTTGCTAGCATGTTTCTAGTATGTTGATAACCTGTTTAGCACTTGCTGGCTCTTTTTTATATGTTATTAGGAGACCACAACACTGTTAAACATGTCACTTCCTGTTGACAGCAGGTGGCGCTATTACTATAACTGAACATTCTCATGTAGATGTGTTCAGGCCATGACTCATATCAAAAGTGTGAAGTTTGGGGCAGATTGGACATTCCATGCTTGAGTTACAGCAAATTCCTATTTAATTGCAGCAATAGCATGCTTTAGCACTTAGCTAAGTGTTTGCTGGCATGCTTTAGCATGTTTCTAGTATGTTGTTAGCATGTTTAGCACTTGCTGGCACTTTTTTTATATGTTTTTATTTGTCCACAACAGTGTTTAACATGTCACTTCCTGTTGCCAGCAGGTGGCACTATGACTGTAACTGAATATGAGCATGGTCATGTGTTCAGGACAGAACGTTTATTAAAAGTGTGAAGTTTGGCGCAGATTGGACATTGCCTTCTTGAGTAACAACAACATCCTGTTTCATTGAATTAGCATGCTTTAACACTTAGCTAAGTATTGCTAGCACGTTTTAACATGTTTCTAGCATGTTTAGAAGTCAATGGCAATTTTAACATGTTGCTAGAATGGCATCAACGTGTTAAACATGACACTTCCTGTTACCAGTAGGTGGCGCTATTACTATAACTGAATATTCTCATGTAGATGTGTTCAGGACAGAACGCTTATCAAAAGTGTGAAGTTTGGGGCAGATTGGACATTCCATGCCTGAGTTACAGCAAATTCCTATTTAATTGCAATAATAGCATGCTTTAGCACTTAGCTAAGAGTTTGCTAACATGTTTTAGCATGCTTCTAGTATGTTGTTAGCATGTTTAGCACTTGCTGGCACTTTTTTAAATGTTATTAGGAGTCCATAACAGTGTTAAACATGTCACTTCCTGTTGCCAGCAGGTGGCGCTATGACTGTAACTGAATATGAGCATGGTCATGTGTTCAGGACAGAACGCTTATCAAAAGTGTGAAGTTTGGGGCAGATTGGACATTCCATGCCTGAGTTACAGCAACTTCCTGTTTCATGGCGAAACATCGAAATTTGTCAGGTCGCCGAGGACCCGCCCTTTGACGAAAACTCAAGATCTTCGCAATTTAACGTCGCAAAGGCCTTAAGATTACACTCACCAAATTTGAAGATGATCAGATTAAAACTGTAGGAGGAGTTCGTTAAAGTGCGAGGCCTGAAAATAGCAAAAACTGCACAAAAATCTGAGAGGAAGTTCAAAATGGCTGACTTCCTGTTGTGTTTAGGGCTATGCTCCAAGAGACTTTTTTGTAGGTATTAGGTCATTACATGTATGTACCGAATTTCGTGCACGTACGTGGAACGTTGCGGGAGGCGCACTCCGTTGAACTTTTATAGGTGGCGCTATCGAGCCGTTTTGCCCCGTCCAATTCTGAAACCTATATCAGATGTAAATTTTCGCCAGTTCTGACGCGTGTGCAAAGTTTCGTGAGTTTTCGCGCATGTTTAGGCCCTCAAAAATGCAATTCAATGCGGAGAAGAAGAAGAAGAAGAATAATAATAATAATTAAAGCTGCAAGCAGCGATGAAAGGGCCCTCGCACCCGTGCCATCAACACTCGGTGGCTTTAGGAAGACAGAGCATGGTTGGGAAATGTACATTTAAGGAGGTATATATAGTAAGAGTATGTCAAAGTCAGTTACAAAATGTTTTGTATAATGGTGATAATAGCATGCTTCATGACTCAGCTAAGTGTTGCTAGCATGTTTAATCTGTTTCTAGCATGCTTAGTACACAATAATTATGTGGTTAGTACTGCATTACTGTGTTAACCATGTCAGTTTCTGTTGCCAGTAGGTTGCGTTATGACTATAACTGAATATGAGCATGGATGTGTGTTCAGGACAGAACTCTTATCAAACGTGTGAAGTTTGGTGCAAATTGGACATTGCCTTCATGAGTAACAACAAAGTCATGTTTCATTGAATTAGCATTCTTTAGCACTTAGCTAAGCATTGTTAGCATGTTTTAACATGTTTCTAGCATGTTTAGAACTCAATGGCATTTTTAACATGTTGCTAGAACGGCATCAACGTGTTAAACATGTCACTTCCTGTTGCCAGTAGGTGGCGCTATTACTATAACTGAACATTCTCATGTAGATGTGTTCAGGCCATGACTCTTATCAAAAGTGTGAAGTTTGGGGCAGATTGGACATTCCATGCCTGAGTTACAGCAAATTCCTATTTAATTGCAATAATAGCATGCTAATAATAATAGCACTTAGCTAAGAGTTTGCTAGCATGTTTTAGCATGTTTCTAGTATGTTGTTAGCATGTTTAGCACTTGCTGGCACTTTTTTATATGTTATTAGGAGTCCATAACAGTGTTAAACATGTCACTTCCTGTTGCCAGCAGGTGGCGCTATGACTGTAACTGAATATAAGCATGGTCATGTGTTCAGGACAGAACGCTTATCAAAAGTGTGAAGTTTGGGGCAGATTGGACATTCCATGCCTGAGTTACAGCAAATTCATATTTAATTGCAGTAATATCATTCTTTAGCACTTAGCTAAGTGTTTGCTAGTATGTTTTAGCATGTCTCTAGTATGTTGGTAGGATGTTTAGCACCTACTGGCATTTTTTAATATGTTATTAGGAGTCAAGAACAGTGTTAAACGTCACTTCCTGTTGCCAGCAGGTGGCGCTATGACTATAACTAAATATGAGCATGGACATGTGTTCAAGAGATAACTCTTATCAAACGTGTGAAGTTTGGGGTAGATTGTACATTGCCTTCTTGAGTAACAACAAAGTCCTGTTTCATTGAATTAGCATGCTTTAGCACTTAGCTAAGTATTGCTAGCATGTTTTAATATGTTTCTAGCATGTTTAGAACTCAATGGCATTTTTAACATGTTGCTAGAACAGCATCAACGTGTTAAACATGTCACTTCCTGTTGCCAGTAGGTGGCGCTATTACTATAACTGAATTTGAGCATAGACATGTGTTCAGGCCATGATTCTTATCAAACGTGTGATGTTTGGGGCAGATTGGACATTCCATGCCTGGGTTACAGCAAATTCCTATTTAATTGCAGTGATAGCATGCTTTAGCACTTAGCTAAGTGTTTGCTAGCATGTTTCTAGTATGTTACTAACCTGTTTAGCACTTGCTGGCTCTTTTTTATATGTTATTAGGAGACCACAACAGTGTTAAACATGTCACTTCCTGTTGACAGCAGGTGGCGCTATTACTATAACTGAATATTCTCATGTAGATGTGTTCAGGCCATGACTCTTATCAAACGTGTGAAGTTTGAGGCAGATTGGACATTCCATGCCTGTGTTACAGCAAATTCCTATTTAATTGCAGCAATAGCATGCTTTAGCACTTAGCTAAGTGTTTGCTAGCATGTTTTAGCATTTTTCTAGTATGTTGTTAGCATGTTTAGCACTTGCTGGCACTTTTTTTATATGTTTTTATGTCCACAACAGTGTTTAACATGTCACTTCCTGTTGCCAGCAGGTGGCACTATGACTGTAACTGAATATGAGCATGGTCATGTGTTCAGGACAGAACGTTTATTAAAAGTGTGAAGTTTGGCGCAGATTGGACATTGCCTTCTTGAGTAACAACAACATCCTGTTTCATTGAATTAGCATGCTTTAGCACTTAGCTAAGTATTGCTAGCATGTTTTAACATGTTTCTAGCATGTTTAGAAGTCAATGGCATTTTTAACATGTTGCTAGAATGGCATCAACGTGTTAAACATGACACTTCCTGTTACCAGTAGGTGGCGCTATTACTATAACTGAATTTTCTCATGTAGATGTGTTCAGGACAGAACGCTTATCAAAAGTGTGAAGTTTGGGGCAGATTGGACATTCCATGCCTGAGTTACAGCAAATTCCTATTTAATTGCAATAATAGCATGCTTTAGCACTTAGCTAAGAGTTTGCTAGCATGTTTTAGCATGCTTCTAGTATGTTGTTAGCATGTTTAGCACTTGCTGGCACTTTTTTATATGTTATTAGGAGTCCATAACAGTGTTAAACATGTCACTTCCTGTTGCCAGCAGGTGGCGCTATGACTGTAACTGAATATGAGCATGGTCATGTGTTCAGGACAGAACGCTTATCAAAAGTGTGAAGTTTGGGGCAGATTGGACATTCCATGCCTGAGTTACAGCAACTTCCTGTTTCATGGCGAAACATCGAAATTTGTCAGGCCGCCGAGGACCCGCCCTTTGACGAAAACTCAAGATCTTCGCAATTTAACGTCGCAAAGGCCTTAAGATTACACTCACCAAATTTGAAGATGATCAGATTAAAACTGTAGGAGGAGTTCGTTAAAGTACGAGGCCTGAAAATGGCAAAAAGTGCACAAAAATCTGAGAGGAAGTTCAAAATGGCTGACTTCCTGTTGTGTTTAGGGCTATGCTCCAAGAGACTTTTTTGTAGGTATTAGGTCATTACATGTATGTACCGAATTTCGTGCACGTACGTGGAACGTTGCGGGAGGCGCACTCCGTTGAACTTTTATAGGTGGCGCTATCGAGCCATTTTGCCCCGTCCAATTCTGAAACCTATATCAGATGTAAATTTTCGCCAGTTCTGACGCGTGTGCAAAGTTTCGTGAGTTTTCGAGCATGTTTAGGCCCTCAAAAATGCAATTCAATGCGGAGAAGAAGAAGAAGAAGAATAATAATAATAATATATATATATATATAAATATAGCTGCGAGCAGCGATTACGGGCCCAAGCCGGTGGCACCGCAACCCCAGTGCCTTTAGTTACCTAAAGGCACCGGGGTGGCGGTACCGCCGGCTTTGGCCCTCCATCGCTGCTCGCAGCTATATTTATATATATATATATATATATACATACATACATACACACACATACATATATATGTATGTATATATATATATATATATATATATATATATATATATATATATATATATATATATATATATTATTGTTCAAAAGTTTGGGGTCAGTAAGATTTTTTATGTTTTTAGGAGAAGTCTCTTCTGCTCACCAAGGCTGCATTTATTGATTAAAAATACAAACAAAAACAGTAATATTGTGAAATATTATTCCAATTTAAAACAGCTGTTTTCAATTTTTAAATATTTTACATAGTAATTCATTTCTGTGATCAAAGTTGAGTTTTCAGCATCATTACTCCCGTCTTCAGTGTCACATGATCCTTCAGAAATCATACTAATATGATGATTGATGCTCAATAAATATTCATTATTATTTTCAATGTTGAAAACAGTTGTGTACAGATTTTTTTTTTTCAAAATGCTTTGATGAATGTAAAGTTCAAAAGAACAGCATATATTTCAAATATATATATTTTTAACATTATAAATGTCTTTACTGTAACTGTTGATCAGTTTAACTCATCCTTCATAAATAAAAGTACTGATTTATTTTATTTATTTCCCCAAAAAATAAAATTTTAATTATTACTAACCCAAAACTTTTGAGCGGTAGTGTTTAATGTTACAAAAGCTTTAGATTTCAGATAAATGCTGTTCTTTTGAACTATTCATCAAAGACTGTACACAACTGTTTTCGACATTTAAAATAATAATGAATGTTTCTTGAGTATCAATCATCATATTAGAATAATTTCTGAAGGATCATGTGACAGTGACGACTGGAGTAATGATGCTGAAAACTCAGCTTTGATCACAGGAATAAATAACAGTTTAAAATATATTAAAATAGAAAGCAGCTGTTTTAAATTGGAATAATATTTTACAATATTACTGTTTTTGTTTGTATTTTTAATCAAATAAATGCAGCCTTGGTGAGCAGAAGAAACTTCTCTGTTATGTGCGCGCCACAGACTGCACGCACGTCCGCTTAGAGTTCCGCCTTTTGCCTTCCGTCAATATTACGTTATTAGAAAAATTTTTTTTAGAGAATCGATTTTTTGACATTTGTGAATCGATTCAGAATCGTCCACGTCCGCATCGCGATGCATCTAAGAATAATTTTTTTCTCCCACCCCTAGATTTCATACAGCAGGTTAATAAACAGTTACAATTAAGTCACTTACATTTTAGATGCAATGTTGACTGTTTTTGTTCTGTTTCAGCAGCGAAAATAGTTAAACAAAGATCACGGCAGAACCATCACTTATCACGTGTTTTCTCATAACTGAACGATTCAGCATTTTTAACGAATCGGTTGACTCAAAGATTGAATGATCAATCCATAAACATCTGTCTTAATCATGATCGACTCATTCGAACGAATCGTTTGAACGAATGAATCAATGACTCGCTTATTAAGATGGATGCCTGGCGACACCTAATGGCGGTTTAGTGTTGTTTATTCTTTCCCACATGTGTGTGATTTGTGTGTGCAACATTATCATTATTTTTCTTTCACTATTATATTAGCGATTTAAAAGCACCCACTCGTGTCACACGTCGATTAACCGGTGGGAAAATATCCTCAGACACATACCTAATAAATGTACATTTAAATACAATATTGGCCTACCTGGTAAAAAGTTTTATATACTATTTTGATGTCCTTTTGGACACAAGAGGGCAGTATAGCCCTATGTTTGCTTTTTTGTTGAACCAAATAGCACTAAATAGCCTGTTTTAACTTTTTCATTCTTCTTGAATTGCAAAAACAGAATAAAATGGGTTTAGTTGTGATATTTGTATTCTTTTATATAGAAATAAATGGTATATAATTACATTTTTAGAAGATTTTTAGTGTTTCCTTTTTGGACATTACTTTAATCCCTCGCCATAGCAAAACCGTTTGAGATATTTATTATCCATTCACAATTTAGCATATTTAATGTAGTTTCATCATGTTGAAAAAGTTTGGTACGAATAAAATAAATAGTTTAAGAGGAGTGGCTAAAAATTCAGAGGCTGATTTTGCAAAAAAATTCACATTCAGACCAAAATATCTGACTTCCTGATGGCCAGAGCTATTGAATGTAAATTAGAAAGTTGTCCGGCTTGATGAGAACAATATACAAACTGTTTTTTCTTTACTGTAGTTAAAACTAACCCCCCCACTTTTGTCAAAAGCATGTTGAAAGTGACACACTTCCTGCTGCCAGTTGGTGGCGCTATAACTTTGACTCACAATAGCTACATCCATCTGATCGGCCTCTTACCACGAACACACTGCTGAAGTTTCATCAAGATCAGTTAATGTATGCAGAAGTTATTCCACTTCCGTGTTTCTCTTTTCTCGCCATAAATTCGATTCCTCGCCACAGCCAAACCGTTCGAGATATCAAAAATCCGTCCGCAATTTAGCATCCTCAAAGTCTTGACTACATGCACACCGAGTTTGAAGGGGACACGGTGAATTTTCTAGGAGGAGTATTTCACATTCCACAGCAAGCGTTTTCCAAACAACCCATAATAGCCGACTTCCTGTTGGGCTGGCGTAAAACTTGACCGGGGTAAAGTTGTTCGGCCCGATGAGATCTATATGTGTACCGAGTTTCATATTAATTCATGCGAGCGTGTTTGATATATGGATCAAGTTTTAGAACCCCGTTCAAGGGGGCGCTGTTGAGCCCCCCAGCCACGCCCGGGTCCCAGCTTCAGCCCGGCCCTGATGGCCGTGGGTTCTGACCTGTGTGCAAAGTTTCAAGAGTTTTTGAGCACGTTAAGGACCCCAAAAGCCCCTGAAACCTTGATTAACAATATAAAAGCAATAGTCCAATCCCCCCCTCCCCTCACACACACACAGACACAGAGAGAGGGAGAGAAAATTCTTCAGAAAATCCACATTCAAACCAAAATATCTCTCTTCCTGTTGGTCGGAGATGGTTCATGTAAATTAGAAAGTTGTCCGTCTTGATGAGAACAATACACATACCAAGTTTTGTGATTCTAGGAAAAACTAAGCCCCCATTTTTGACTAAAGGTGGCGCTACTGAGCCATTCCACCACGCCCGTTTCTGAAACTTTGCACATGTCTACGGGCTAATAAATGTGATGTGTCTGTTGAGTTTCATGCAATTTCAAGTATGTTAAGAGTCTCAAAAGCATCAAAAAATAATATTAAAGTTTGATGCGTTGCCACGGCAACAGTATCTAAGATATCAATAATCCTTTCACAGGTTTACATCTGCCGTGTGTCTACATTGTACACATAAAGTTTGAAGCAAATCGGGTAAAAATAAGACACTGATTTCAAAGCATTTTAATAGTGATGTACTTCCTGCTGCCTGTTGGTGGCGCTATAACTTTGACTCACAATAGTCACATCTGTGCGATCGGCCTCTTACAACGAACACACTGCTGAAGTTTCATCAAGATCAGTTAATGTATGCAGAAGTTATAACACACTTCCTGTTTCATTTTTTCGCCATAAATTCGTTTCCTCGCCACGGCCAAACCGTTCAAGATATCAAAAATCCGTCCGCAATTTAGCATCCTCAATGTCTTGACTTCATGCTGACCGAGTTTGGAGGCGATTGGATGAATTCTCTAGGAGGAGTACATTAAATTCCACAGCATGCGTTTCAAAACAACCCATAATAGCCGACTTCCTGTTGGGCTGGCGTAAAAAGTAAAAGTACGAAAGTTGTTCGGCCCGATGAGATCTATATGTGTACCGAGTTTCATATTATTACATGCAAGCGTGTCTGATTTATGGACCAAGTTTTCGGACCCCGTTCAAGGGGGCGCTGTCGAGCCACCCGGCCACGCCCGGGTACCAGCTTCAGCCCAGCCCTGATGGCCACGGGTTCTGACCCGTGTGCAAAGTTTCAAGAGTTTTCGAGCACGTTAAGGGTCTCATAAGTGCCCGAAAGGTTGACAGAAAAATAAGAATAATAATAATAATAATAAATAATCCTACCGAAAACAATAGGGCCTTCGCCCTTTCAGGGCTTGGGCCCTAAATAATAATAAACAGAGCAATTCCAAGAGGGTCCTCACACCATCGGTGCTCGGGCCCTAATAATAATAAACAGAGCAATTCCAAGAGGGTCCTCACACCATCGGTGCTCGGGCCCTAATAATAATAAACAGAGCAATTCCAAGAGGGTCCTCACACCATCGGTGCTCGGGCCCTAATAATAAACAGAGCAATTCCAAGAGGGTCCTCACACCATCGGTGCTCGGGCCCTAAATACCTTGAAGACTAAACCAAACTGCCATTCTATATACTATATGAGCCATTGAGACTCATTTAAACTAATAAACTCTAAACTCATACACTTATAAACTAATTAACTTATAAACTTATGAATTCATAGACTTATGAACTCTTAAACTCATAAATTAATAAACTCTGAACTCTTAAACTCATTTAAACTTATAAACTTTAAACTCATTAAAACTTATAAACTCTAAACTCATTTAAAACTTATAAACTCTAAACTCAAAAACTCTTACACTTATAAACTCATCAATTTATACACTTATAAACTCTAAACTCATAAACTCTGAGTGTGTGTGTGTGTGTGTGTGTGTGTGTGTGTGTGTGTGTGTGTGTGTGTGTGTGAACACACACACACACACACACACACTAAACTCATTTAAACTTAAACTCTAAACTCATTTAAACTTATAAACTCAAAACTCAAAAACTCGTAAACTACTTTAAACTTCAAACCACTTCTTAAGTTTAAAGCTTCCAGCTCCCAAGCAACTCCATAGCAACCAAACTTGAGTACCCTAGCAACCGTTTTGCAAGACCTATATCTCTGTATCAGAACATCGTATAGAGATGAGGTTTGGCTCTTTTGACTCATGCTAGCAAACAGCACTTCCAACATGCTACACATGCTAGCACTGAATAGCTACATGCTAATAACGAGTAGTTAAGTGCTATATCATGCCAAGATCATGCTAAGAACTCTATAAAGACTCCATAGTAACCATCTGTGACAACTACCAACCACCTAGCAACACCATAGCAACCGCCCAGAACACCCTAGCAACCGCCTAGTAACCGCCCAGAATACCTTAGCAACCGCCTAGCAACACCATAGCAACTACCCAGAACACCCTAGCAACCGCCTAACAACCACCCAGAACACCCTAGCAACCGCCTAGCAACCACCCAGAATACCTTAGCAACCGCCTAGCAACACCATAGCAACTACCCAGAACACCCTAGCAACCGCCTAACAACCACCCAGAACACCCTAGCAACCACCTAGCAACAGCATAACAACCACCCAGAACACCCTAGCAACCGCCTAGCAACACCATAGCAACCACTCAGAATACCCTAGCAACCGCCTAGCAACACCATAGCAACCACCCAGAACACCCTAGCAACCGCCTAGCAACACCATAGCGACCACCCATAACATCCTAGCAACCGCCTAGCAAAAAACGTTCTGGTCCGAACTTTCTCAAGCCAACTTCAAAGTTTGTCTCGACGAACTTTTGCATCTAGTTATTATTATTATTATTATTATTATTATTCTTCTGACCGTAAAAATTTACAACTCAAACTCCTCCTAGAGCTTTAACTCTACATACTCCAAACTCAGCTCAGACACTCAAACTGTTCTGACTCGCGTTGCTATATCTTTTCAGACTGATCGGACTTACGGTTTTCCTAAAAATGACGATCAAAACTCGAAAAAACTCATTCAAAAATCCCATTGACTTACATTGGGGAGTTCAAAAAAATTCAAACCGACGAAAATTCAAATCAAAATACCTTGAAGACTAAACCAAACTGCCATTCTATATACTATATGAGCCATTGAGACTCATTTAAACTAATGCACTCTAAACTCATACACTTATAAAGTAATTAACTTATAAACTCATGAATTCATAGACTTATGAACTCTAAAACTCATAAATTAATAAACTCTGAACTCTTAAACTCATTTAAATTTATAAACTCTAAACTCATTTAAACTTATAAACTCAAAACTCATTTAAACTTATAAACTAAACTCAAAAACTTGTACACTTATAAACTCATCCATTTATACACTTATAAACTCTACACTCATAAACTCTGAGTGTGTGTGTGTGTGTGTACACACACACACACACACACACACACACACACACACACACACACACACACACACACACACTCTAAACTCATTTAAACTTATAAACTCAAAACTCAAAAACTCGTAAACTACTTTAAACTTCAAACCACTTTAAACTTATTAAGTTTACAGCTTCCAGCTCCCAAGCAACTCCATAGCAACCAAACTTGAGTACCCTAGCAACCGTTTTGCAAGACCTATATCTCTGTATCAGAACATCGTATAGAGATGAGGTTTGGCTCTTTTGACTCATGCTAGCAAACAGCACTTCCAACATGCTACACATGCTAGCAGTGAATAGCTACATGCTAATAGCGATTAGTTAAGTGTTAAATCATTCTAAGAACTCTATAAAAACTCCAGAGTAACCATCTGTGACAACTACCAACCACCTAGTAACACCATATCAACCGCCCTGAATACCTTAGCAACCGCCTAGCAACCACCCAGAATACCCTAGCAACCGCCTAGCAACACCATAGCAACCACCCAGAACACCCTAGCAACCGCCTAGCAGCACCATAGCAACCACCCAGAACACCCTAGCAACCGCCTAGCAACCACCCAGAACACCCTAGCAACCAACCAGAATACCCTAGCAACCACCTAGTAACACAATAGCAACCACCCAGAACACCCTAGCAACCACCCAAAACACCCTAGCAACCAACCAGAATACCCTAGCAACCGCCTAGCAACCACCCAAAACACCCTAGCAACCACCTAGCAACCACCCAGAACACCCTTGCAACCACCTAGCAACACCCTAGCAACCACCCAGAACACCCTAGCAACCGCCTAGCAACCACCCAAAATACCTTAGCAACCGCCTAGCAACCACCCAGAACACCCTAGCAACCGCCTAGCAACACCATAGCAACCACCCAGAACACCCTAGCAACCGCCTAGCAACCACCCAGAACACCCTAGCAACCGCCTAGCAACCACCCAGAATACCCTAGCAACCGCCTAGCAACACCATAGCAACCACCCAGAACACCCTAGCAACCGCCTAGCAGCACCATAGCAACCACCCAGAACACCCTAGCAACCGCCTAGCAACCACCCAGAACACCCTAGCAACCAACCAGAATACCCTAGCAACCACCTAGTAACACAATAGCAACCACCCAGAACACCCTAGCAACCACCCAAAACACCCTAGCAACCAACCAGAATACCCTAGCAACCGCCTAGCAACCACCCAAAACACCCTAGCAACCACCTAGCAACCACCCAGAACACCCTTGCAACCACCTAGCAACACCCTAGCAACCACCCAGAACACCCTAGCAACCGCCTAGCAACCACCCAAAATACCTTAGCAACCGCCTAGCAACCACCCAGAACACCCTAGCAACCGCCTAGCAACACCATAGCAACCACCCAGAACACCCTAGCAACCGCCTAGCAACCACCCAGAACACCCTAGCAACCGCCTAGCAACCACCAAGAATACCCTAGCAACACCATAGCAACCACCCAGAACACCCTAGCAACCGCCTAGCAACACCATAGCAACCAACCAGAATACCCTAGCAACCGCCTAGCAACCACTCAAAACACCCTAGCAACCACCTAGCAACCACCCAGAACACCCTAGCAACCGCCTAGCAACACCATAGCAACCACCCAGAACACCCTAGCAACCGCCTAGCAACCACCCAGAATACCCTAGCAACCGCCTAGCAACACCATAACAACCACCCAGAACACCCTAGCAACCACCCAGAATACCCAAAACACCCTAGCAACCGCCTAGCAACCACCCAGAACACCCTAGCAACCAACCCAAATACCCTAGCAACCACCTAACAACAGCATAGCAACCACCCAGAACACCCTAGCAACCGCCTAGCAACCACCCAGAACACCCTAGCAACCGCCTAGCAAAAAACGTTCTGGTCCAAACTTTCTCAAGCCAACTTAAAGTTTGTCTCGACGAACTTTAGCATCTAGTTATTAAGTTGGCTTGAGAGAGCCAACTTACTGAAATCCTATTTAAACTTATTAAGTTGGCTTGAGAGAGCCAACTTACTGAAATCCTATTTAAACTTATTATTATTATTATTATTATTATTATTATTCCGAGACTAAAATTTCTATATGAAACTCCTCCTAGAGCTTTAACTCTACATACTCCAAACTCGGCTCAGACACTCAAACTGATCTGACTCGCGTTGCTTTATCTTTTCAGACTGATCGGACTTACGGTTTTCCTAAAAATGACGATTAAAACTCGGAAAAACTCCCATTGACTTGCATTGGGGAGTTCTAAAAAATTCAAATTTAGATTCAAACTCACCAACCGACGAAAATTCAAATCAAAATACCTTGAAGACTAAACCAAACTGCCGTTCTATATACTATATTAGCCAATGAGACTCATTTAAACTAATGAACTCTAAACTCATACACTTATAAACTATATGACTTATAAACTCATGAATTCATAGACTTATGAACTCTTAAACTCATAAATTAATAAACTCTGAACTCTTAAACTCATTTAAACTTATAATCTCTAAACTCATTAAAACTCAAACTCATTTAAAACTTATAAACTCTAAACTCAAAAACTCTTACACTTTTATAAACTCATCAATTTATACACTTATAAACTCTAAACTCATAAACTCTGAGTGTGTGTGTGTGTGTGTGTGTGTGTGAACACACACACACACACACACACACACACACACACACACTAAACTCATTAAAACTTAAACTCTAAACTCATTTAAACTTATAAACTCAAAACTCAAAAACTCGTAAACTACTTTAAACTTCAAACCACTTCAAACTTCTTAAGTTTAAAGCTTCCAGCTCCCAAGCAACTCCATAGCAACCAAACTTGAGTACCCTAGCAACCGTTTTGCAAGACCTATATCTCTGTATCAGAACATCGTATAGAGATGAGGTTTGGCTCTTTTGACTCATGCTAGCAAACAGCACTTCCAACATGCTACACATGCTAGCAGTGAATAGCTACATGCTAATAGCAATTAGCTAAGTATTAAATCGTGCCAAGATCATGCTAAGAACTATAAAAACTCCATAGTAACCATCTGTGACAACTACCAACCACCTAGTAAAACCATAGAAACCACCCAGAACACCCTAGCAACCACCTAGCAACACCCTAGCAAACCACCCAGAATACCCTAGCAACACCATAGCAACCACCAAAACACCCTAGCAACCGTCTAGCAACATCATAGCAACCACCCAGAACACCCTAGCAACCGCCTAGCAACACCATAGCAACCATAAAAACACCCTAGCAACCACCTAGCAACACCATAGCAACCACCCAGAACACCCTAGCAACCGCCTAGCAACACCATAGCAACCATCAAAACACCCTAGCAACCACCTAGCAACACCATAGCAACCACCCAGAACACCCTAGCAACCGCCTAGCAACCACCCAGAATACCCTAGCAACTGCCTAACAACACCATAGCAACCACCCAGAACACCCTAGCAACCGCCTAGTAACCACCCAGAACACCCTAGCAACCGCCTAGCAACCACCCAGAATACCCTAGCAACTGCCTAGCAACACCATAGCAACCACCCAGAACACCCTAGCAAACGCCTAGCAACCACCCAGAACACCCTAGCAACCGCCTAGCAACCACCCAGAATACCTTAGCAACCGCCTAAGAACACCATAGCAACCACCCAAAACACCCTAGCAACTGCCTAGCAACCACCCAGAAAACCCTAGCAACCACCCAGAACACCCTAGCAACCGCTTAGCAACACCCTAGCAACCACCTAGAACACCCTAGCAACCGCCTAGCAACGATCCAGAATACCCCAGCTACCACCTAGCAACCACCCAGAACACCTTAGCAACCCACTAGAAACACCCTAGCAACTTTTTAACTTTAAACTACTTCAAACTTTAAACTACTTTAAACTTCAAACTAATTTAAACTTTAAACTAAAAACTTCAAACTACTTTAAACTGTAAACTAAATTAAACTTCAAACTACTTTAAACTTTAAACTAAATTAAACTTCAAACTACTTTAAACTTTAAACTAAATTAAACTTCAAACTTCCTTAAACTTTAAACTAAATTAAACGTTAAACTAAATTAAACTTCAAACTACTTTAATCTTCAAACTACTTTAAACTTTAAACTTTCCAGTCCAAACTTTCTCAAGCCAACTTAAAGTTTGTCTCGACGAACTTTTTAATCTAGTTATTATTATTATTCCGAGACTAAAATTTCTATATGAAACTCCTCCTAGAGCTTTAACTCCACATACTCCAAACTCGGCTCAGACACTCAAACTGATCTGACCAAGTGTGCTATATCTTTTCAGACTGATCGGACTTACGGTTTTCCTAAAAATGACGATCAAAACTCGGAAAAACTCCCATTGACTTGCATTGGGGAGTTCTAAAAAATTCAAATCCAGATTCAAACTGACCAACCGACGAAAATTCAAATCAAAATACCTTGAAGACTAAACCAAACTGCCGTTCTATATACTATATTAGCCATTGAGACTCATTTAAACTAATGAACTCTAAACTCATACACTTATTAACTAATTAACTTATAAACTCATGAATTCATAGACTTATGAACTCTTAAACTCATAAATTAATAAACTCTGTACTCTTAAACTCATTTAAACTTATAAACTCTAAACTCATTTAAAACTTATAAACTCTAAACTCAAAAACTCTAACACTTATAAACTCATCAATTTATACACTTATAAACTCTAAACTCATAAACTCTGAGTGTGTGTGTGTGTGTGTGTGTGTGTGTGTGAACACACACACACACACACACACACACACACACACACACACACTAAACTCATTTAAACTTAAACTCTAAACTCATTTAAACTTATAAACTCAAAACTCGTAAACTACTTTAAACTTCAAACCACTTTAAACTTCTTAAGTTTAAAGCTTCCAGCTCCCAAGCAACTCCATAGCAACCAAACTTGAGTACCCTAGCAACCGTTTTGCAAGACCTATATCTCTGTATCAGAACATCGTATAGAGATGAGGCTTGGCTCTTTTGACTCATGCTAGCAAACAGCACTTCCAACATGCTACACATGCTAGCAGTGAATAGCTACATGCTAATAGCGATTAGTTGAGTGCTAAATCATGCCAAGATCATGCTAAGAACTATAAAAACTCCATAGTAACCATCTGTGACAACTACCAATCACCTAGTAACACCATAGCAACCACCCAGAACACCCTAGCAACCGCCTAGCAACACCCTAGCAACCACCCAGAATACCCTAGCAACAGCATAGCAACCACCAAAACACCCTAGCAACCACCTAGCAACATCATAGCAACCACCCAGAACACCCTAGCAACCGCCTAGCAACACCATAGCAACCACCCAGAACAACCTAGCAACCGCCTAGCAACACCCTAGCAACCACCAAAACACCCTAGCAACATCCTAGCAACCACCTAGAATACCCTAGCAACCGCCTAGCAACACCCTAGCAACCACCCAGAATACCCTAGCAACCGCCTAGCAACATCATAGCAACCACCCAGAACACCCTAGCAACAGCCTAGCAACACCATAGCGACCACCAAAACACCCTAGCAACCGCCTAGCAACATCATAGCAACCACCCAGAACACCCTAGCAACCGCTTAGCAACACCATAGCAACCACCCAGAACACCCTAGCAACAGCATAGCAACCACCCAAAGCACCCTAGCAACCGCCTAGCAACCACCCAGAATACCCTAGCAACCGCCTAGCAACAGCATAGCAACCACCCAGAACTCCCTAGCAACCGCCTAGCAACCACCCAGAATACCCTAGCAACCGCCTAGCAACACCATAGCAACCACCCAGAACACCCTAGCAACCGCCTAGCAACCACCCAGAATACCCTAGCAACCGCCTAGCAACACCATAGCAACCACCCAGAACACCCTAGCAACAGCATAGCAACCACCCAAAGCACCCTAGCAACCGCCTAGCAACCACCCAGAATACCCTAGCAACCGCCTAGCAACAGCATAGCAACCACCCAGAACTCCCTAGCAACCGCCTAGCAACCACCCAGAATACCCTAGCAACCGCCTAGCAACACCATAGCAACCACCCAGAACACCCTAGCAACCGCCTAGCAACCACCCAGAACACCCTAGCAACCGCCTAGCAACCGCCTAGCAACCACCCAGAATACCCTAGCAACCACCTAGCAACACCATAGCAACCACCCAGAACACCCTAGCAACCGCCTAGCAACCAACCAGAACACCCTAGCAACCGCCTAGCAACCGCCTAGCAACCACCCAGAATACCCTAGCAACCGCCTAGCAACACCATAGCAACCACCCAGAACACCCTAGCAACCGCCTAGCAACCACCCAGAACACCCTAGCAACCGCCTAGCAACCACCCAGAATACCCTAGCAACCACCTAGCAACACCATAGCAACCACCCAGAACACCCTAGCAACCGCCTAGCAACCACCCAGAACACCCTAGCAACCGCCTAGCAACCACCCAGAACACCCTAGCAACCGCCTAGCAACCGCCTAGCAACCACCCAGAATACCCTAGCAACTGCCTAGCAACACCATAGCAACCACCCAGAACACCCTAGCAACCACCGAGAACACCTTAGCAACCCACTAGAAAAACCCCAACAACTTTTTAACTTTAAACTACCTAATTTAAACTTTAAACTACTTTAAACTTCAAACTAATTTAAACTTTAAACTAATTTAAACTTTAAACTAATTTAAACTTCAAACTAATTTAAACTTTAAACTAATTTAAACTTTAAACTAATTTAAACTTTAAACTAATTTAAACTTCAAACTAATTTAAACTTTAAACTACTTTAAACTTTAAACTACTTTAAACTTCAAACTAATTTAAACTTTTAACTACTTTAAAATTTAAACTAATTTAAACTTTAAACTACTTTAAACTTCAAACTAATTTAAACTTTAAACTACTTTAAACTTTAAACTTATTTAAACTCCAAACTTTTTTAAACTTCTTTAAACTTTCTGGTCCGGCTTTCTCAAGCCAACTTAAAGTTTGTCTCGACGAACTTTTTAATCTAGTTAAGTTGGCTTGAGAGAGCCAACTTACTGAAATCCTATTTAAACTTATTATTATTATTATTATTCTGACCCTAAAAATTTACAACTCAAACTCCTCCTAGAGCTTTAACTCCACATACTCCAAACTCGGCACAGACACTCAAACTGATCTGACTCGTGTTGCTATATCTTTTCAGACTGATCGGACTTACGGTTTTCCTAAAAATGACGATCAAAACTCGAAAAAACTCATTCAAAAACTCCCATTGACTTACATTGGGGAGTTCTAAAAAATTCAAACCGACAAAATTTAAATCTAAACACCTTGAAGACTAAACCAAACTGCCATTCTATATACTATATGAGCCATTGAGACTCATTTAAACTAATAAACTCTAAACTCATACACTTATAAACTAATTAACTTATAAACTCATGAATTCATAGACTTATGAACTCTTAAACTCATAAATTAATAAACTCTGAACTCTTAAACTCATTTAAACTTATAAACTCTAAACTCATTTAAAACGTATAAACTCTAAACTCAAAAACTCTTACACTTATAAACTCATCAATTTATACACTTATAAACTCTAAACTCATAAACTCTGAGTGTGTGTGTGTGTGTGTGTGTGTGTGTGTGTGTGTGTGTGTGTGTGTGTGTGTGTGTGTGAACACACACACACACACACACACACACACACACACACACACACACACACACACACTAAACTCATTTAAACTTAAACTCTAAACTCATTTAAACTTATAAACTCAAAACTCAAATTCTCGTAAACTACTTTAAACTTCAAACCACTTCTTTAGTTTAAAGCTTCCAGCTCCCAAGCAACTCCATAGCAACCAAACTTGAGTACCCTAGCAACCGTTTTGCAAGACCTATATCTCTGTATCAGAACATCGTATAGAGATGAGGTTTGGCTCTTTTGACTCATGCTAGCAAACAGCACTTCCAACATGCTACACATGCTAGCACTGAATAGCTACATGCTAATAACGAGTAGTTAAGTGCTATATCATGCCAAGATCATGCTAAGAACTCTATAAAGACTCCATAGTAACCATCTGTGACAACTACCAACCACCTAGCAACACCATAGCAACCGCCCAGAACACCCTAGCAACCGCCTAGTAACCGCCCAGAATACCTTAGCAACCGCCTAGCAACACCATAGCAACTACCCAGAACACCCTAGCAACCGCCTAACAACCACCCAGAACACCCTAGCAACCGCCTAGCAACCACCCAGAATACCTTAGCAACCGCCTAGCAACACCATAGCAACTACCCAGAACACCCTAGCAACCGCCTAACAACCACCCAGAACACCCTAGCAACCACCTAGCAACAGCATAACAACCACCCAGAACACCCTAGCAACCGCCTAGCAACACCATAGCAACCACTCAGAATACCCTAGCAACCGCCTAGCAACACCATAGCAACCACCCAGAACACCCTAGCAACCGCCTAGCAACACCATAGCGACCACCCATAACATCCTAGCAACCGCCTAGCAAAAAACGTTCTGGTCCGAACTTTCTCAAGCCAACTTCAAAGTTTGTCTCGACGAACTTTTGCATCTAGTTATTATTATTATTATTATTATTATTATTCTTCTGACCGTAAAAATTTACAACTCAAACTCCTCCTAGAGCTTTAACTCTACATACTCCAAACTCAGCTCAGACACTCAAACTGTTCTGACTCGCGTTGCTATATCTTTTCAGACTGATCGGACTTACGGTTTTCCTAAAAATGACGATCAAAACTCGAAAAAACTCATTCAAAAATCCCATTGACTTACATTGGGGAGTTCAAAAAAATTCAAACCGACGAAAATTCAAATCAAAATACCTTGAAGACTAAACCAAACTGCCATTCTATATACTATATGAGCCATTGAGACTCATTTAAACTAATGCACTCTAAACTCATACACTTATAAAGTAATTAACTTATAAACTCATGAATTCATAGACTTATGAACTCTAAAACTCATAAATTAATAAACTCTGAACTCTTAAACTCATTTAAATTTATAAACTCTAAACTCATTTAAACTTATAAACTCAAAACTCATTTAAACTTATAAACTAAACTCAAAAACTTGTACACTTATAAACTCATCCATTTATACACTTATAAACTCTACACTCATAAACTCTGAGTGTGTGTGTGTGTGTGTACACACACACACACACACACACACACACACACACACACACACACACACTCTAAACTCATTTAAACTTATAAACTCAAAACTCAAAAACTCGTAAACTACTTTAAACTTCAAACCACTTTAAACTTATTAAGTTTACAGCTTCCAGCTCCCAAGCAACTCCATAGCAACCAAACTTGAGTACCCTAGCAACCGTTTTGCAAGACCTATATCTCTGTATCAGAACATCGTATAGAGATGAGGTTTGGCTCTTTTGACTCATGCTAGCAAACAGCACTTCCAACATGCTACACATGCTAGCAGTGAATAGCTACATGCTAATAGCGATTAGTTAAGTGTTAAATCATTCTAAGAACTCTATAAAAACTCCAGAGTAACCATCTGTGACAACTACCAACCACCTAGTAACACCATATCAACCGCCCTGAATACCTTAGCAACCGCCTAGCAACCACCCAGAATACCCTAGCAACCGCCTAGCAACACCATAGCAACCACCCAGAACACCCTAGCAACCGCCTAGCAGCACCATAGCAACCACCCAGAACACCCTAGCAACCGCCTAGCAACCACCCAGAACACCCTAGCAACCAACCAGAATACCCTAGCAACCACCTAGTAACACAATAGCAACCACCCAGAACACCCTAGCAACCACCCAAAACACCCTAGCAACCAACCAGAATACCCTAGCAACCGCCTAGCAACCACCCAAAACACCCTAGCAACCACCTAGCAACCACCCAGAACACCCTTGCAACCACCTAGCAACACCCTAGCAACCACCCAGAACACCCTAGCAACCGCCTAGCAACCACCCAAAATACCTTAGCAACCGCCTAGCAACCACCCAGAACACCCTAGCAACCGCCTAGCAACACCATAGCAACCACCCAGAACACCCTAGCAACCGCCTAGCAACCACCCAGAACACCCTAGCAACCGCCTAGCAACCACCAAGAATACCCTAGCAACACCATAGCAACCACCCAGAACACCCTAGCAACCGCCTAGCAACACCATAGCAACCAACCAGAATACCCTAGCAACCGCCTAGCAACCACTCAAAACACCCTAGCAACCACCTAGCAACCACCCAGAACACCCTAGCAACCGCCTAGCAACACCATAGCAACCACCCAGAACACCCTAGCAACCGCCTAGCAACCACCCAGAATACCCTAGCAACCGCCTAGCAACACCATAACAACCACCCAGAACACCCTAGCAACCACCCAGAATACCCAAAACACCCTAGCAACCGCCTAGCAACCACCCAGAACACCCTAGCAACCAACCCAAATACCCTAGCAACCACCTAACAACAGCATAGCAACCACCCAGAACACCCTAGCAACCGCCTAGCAACCACCCAGAACACCCTAGCAACCGCCTAGCAAAAAACGTTCTGGTCCAAACTTTCTCAAGCCAACTTAAAGTTTGTCTCGACGAACTTTAGCATCTAGTTATTAAGTTGGCTTGAGAGAGCCAACTTACTGAAATCCTATTTAAACTTATTAAGTTGGCTTGAGAGAGCCAACTTACTGAAATCCTATTTAAACTTATTATTATTATTATTATTATTATTATTATTCCGAGACTAAAATTTCTATATGAAACTCCTCCTAGAGCTTTAACTCTACATACTCCAAACTCGGCTCAGACACTCAAACTGATCTGACTCGCGTTGCTTTATCTTTTCAGACTGATCGGACTTACGGTTTTCCTAAAAATGACGATTAAAACTCGGAAAAACTCCCATTGACTTGCATTGGGGAGTTCTAAAAAATTCAAATTTAGATTCAAACTCACCAACCGACGAAAATTCAAATCAAAATACCTTGAAGACTAAACCAAACTGCCGTTCTATATACTATATTAGCCAATGAGACTCATTTAAACTAATGAACTCTAAACTCATACACTTATAAACTATATGACTTATAAACTCATGAATTCATAGACTTATGAACTCTTAAACTCATAAATTAATAAACTCTGAACTCTTAAACTCATTTAAACTTATAATCTCTAAACTCATTAAAACTCAAACTCATTTAAAACTTATAAACTCTAAACTCAAAAACTCTTACACTTTTATAAACTCATCAATTTATACACTTATAAACTCTAAACTCATAAACTCTGAGTGTGTGTGTGTGTGTGTGTGTGTGTGTGTGTGTGTGTGTGTGTGTGTGTGAACACACACACACACACACACACACACACACTAAACTCATTAAAACTTAAACTCTAAACTCATTTAAACTTATAAACTCAAAACTCAAAAACTCGTAAACTACTTTAAACTTCAAACCACTTCAAACTTCTTAAGTTTAAAGCTTCCAGCTCCCAAGCAACTCCATAGCAACCAAACTTGAGTACCCTAGCAACCGTTTTGCAAGACCTATATCTCTGTATCAGAACATCGTATAGAGATGAGGTTTGGCTCTTTTGACTCATGCTAGCAAACAGCACTTCCAACATGCTACACATGCTAGCAGTGAATAGCTACATGCTAATAGCAATTAGCTAAGTATTAAATCGTGCCAAGATCATGCTAAGAACTATAAAAACTCCATAGTAACCATCTGTGACAACTACCAACCACCTAGTAAAACCATAGAAACCACCCAGAACACCCTAGCAACCACCTAGCAACACCCTAGCAAACCACCCAGAATACCCTAGCAACACCATAGCAACCACCAAAACACCCTAGCAACCGTCTAGCAACATCATAGCAACCACCCAGAACACCCTAGCAACCGCCTAGCAACACCATAGCAACCATAAAAACACCCTAGCAACCACCTAGCAACACCATAGCAACCACCCAGAACACCCTAGCAACCGCCTAGCAACACCATAGCAACCATCAAAACACCCTAGCAACCACCTAGCAACACCATAGCAACCACCCAGAACACCCTAGCAACCGCCTAGCAACCACCCAGAATACCCTAGCAACTGCCTAACAACACCATAGCAACCACCCAGAACACCCTAGCAACCGCCTAGCAACCGCCTAGTAACCACCCAGAACACCCTAGCAACCGCCTAGCAACCACCCAGAATACCCTAGCAACTGCCTAGCAACACCATAGCAACCACCCAGAACACCCTAGCAAACGCCTAGCAACCACCCAGAACACCCTAGCAACCGCCTAGCAACCACCCAGAATACCTTAGCAACCGCCTAAGAACACCATAGCAACCACCCAAAACACCCTAGCAACTGCCTAGCAACCACCCAGAAAACCCTAGCAACCACCCAGAACACCCTAGCAACCGCTTAGCAACACCCTAGCAACCACCTAGAACACCCTAGCAACCGCCTAGCAACGATCCAGAATACCCCAGCTACCACCTAGCAACCACCCAGAACACCTTAGCAACCCACTAGAAACACCCTAGCAACTTTTTAACTTTAAACTACTTCAAACTTTAAACTACTTTAAACTTCAAACTAATTTAAACTTTAAACTAAAAACTTCAAACTACTTTAAACTGTAAACTAAATTAAACTTCAAACTACTTTAAACTTTAAACTAAATTAAACTTCAAACTACTTTAAACTTTAAACTAAATTAAACTTCAAACTTCCTTAAACTTTAAAATAAATTAAACGTTAAACTAAATTAAACTTCAAACTACTTTAATCTTCAAACTACTTTAAACTTTAAATTTTCCAGTCCAAACTTTCTCAAGCCAACTTAAAGTTTGTCTCGACGAACTTTTTAATCTAGTTATTATTATTATTCCGAGACTAAAATTTCTATATGAAACTCCTCCTAGAGCTTTAACTCCACATACTCCAAACTCGGCTCAGACACTCAAACTGATCTGACCAAGTGTGCTATATCTTTTCAGACTGATCGGACTTACGGTTTTCCTAAAAATGACGATCAAAACTCGGAAAAACTCCCATTGACTTGCATTGGGGAGTTCTAAAAAATTCAAATCCAGATTCAAACTGACCAACCGACGAAAATTCAAATCAAAATACCTTGAAGACTAAACCAAACTGCCGTTCTATATACTATATTAGCCATTGAGACTCATTTAAACTAATGAACTCTAAACTCATACACTTATTAACTAATTAACTTATAAACTCATGAATTCATAGACTTATGAACTCTTAAACTCATAAATTAATAAACTCTGAACTCTTAAACTCATTTAAACTTATAAACTCTAAACTCATTTAAAACTTATAAACTCTAAACTCAAAAACTCTAACACTTATAAACTCATCAATTTATACACTTATAAACTCTAAACTCATAAACTCTGAGTGTGTGTGTGTGTGTGTGTGTGTGTGTGAACACACACACACACACACACACACACACACACACACACACACTAAACTCATTTAAACTTAAACTCTAAACTCATTTAAACTTATAAACTCAAAACTCGTAAACTACTTTAAACTTCAAACCACTTTAAACTTCTTAAGTTTAAAGCTTCCAGCTCCCAAGCAACTCCATAGCAACCAAACTTGAGTACCCTAGCAACCGTTTTGCAAGACCTATATCTCTGTATCAGAACATCGTATAGAGATGAGGCTTGGCTCTTTTGACTCATGCTAGCAAACAGCACTTCCAACATGCTACACATGCTAGCAGTGAATAGCTACATGCTAATAGCGATTAGTTGAGTGCTAAATCATGCCAAGATCATGCTAAGAACTATAAAAACTCCATAGTAACCATCTGTGACAACTACCAATCACCTAGTAACACCATAGCAACCGCCCAGAACACCCTAGCAACCGCCTAGCAACACCCTAGCAACCACCCAGAATACCCTAGCAACAGCATAGCAACCACCAAAACACCCTAGCAACCACCTAGCAACATCATAGCAACCACCCAGAACACCCTAGCAACCGCCTAGCAACACCATAGCAACCACCCAGAACAACCTAGCAACCGCCTAGCAACACCCTAGCAACCACCAAAACACCCTAGCAACATCCTAGCAACCACCTAGAATACCCTAGCAACCGCCTAGCAACACCCTAGCAACCACCCAGAATACCCTAGCAACCGCCTAGCAACATCATAGCAACCACCCAGAACACCCTAGCAACAGCCTAGCAACACCATAGCGACCACCAAAACACCCTAGCAACCGCCTAGCAACATCATAGCAACCACCCAGAACACCCTAGCAACCGCTTAGCAACACCATAGCAACCACCCAGAACACCCTAGCAACAGCATAGCAACCACCCAAAGCACCCTAGCAACCGCCTAGCAACCACCCAGAATACCCTAGCAACCGCCTAGCAACAGCATAGCAACCACCCAGAACTCCCTAGCAACCGCCTAGCAACCACCCAGAATACCCTAGCAACCGCCTAGCAACACCATAGCAACCACCCAGAACACCCTAGCAACCGCCTAGCAACCACCCAGAATACCCTAGCAACCGCCTAGCAACACCATAGCAACCACCCAGAACACCCTAGCAACAGCATAGCAACCACCCAAAGCACCCTAGCAACCGCCTAGCAACCACCCAGAATACCCTAGCAACCGCCTAGCAACAGCATAGCAACCACCCAGAACTCCCTAGCAACCGCCTAGCAACCACCCAGAATACCCTAGCAACCGCCTAGCAACACCATAGCAACCACCCAGAACACCCTAGCAACCGCCTAGCAACCACCCAGAACACCCTAGCAACCGCCTAGCAACCGCCTAGCAACCACCCAGAATACCCTAGCAACCACCTAGCAACACCATAGCAACCACCCAGAACACCCTAGCAACCGCCTAGCAACCAACCAGAACACCCTAGCAACCGCCTAGCAACCACCCAGAATACCCTAGCAACCGCCTAGCAACACCATAGCAACCATCCAGAACACCCTAGCAACCGCCTAGCAACCACCCAGAACACCCTAGCAACCGCCTAGCAACCACCCAGAATACCCTAGCAACCACCTAGCAACACCATAGCAACCACCCAGAACACCCTAGCAACCGCCTAGCAACCACCCAGAACACCCTAGCAACCGCCTAGCAACCACCCAGAACACCCTAGCAACCGCCTAGCAACCGCCTAGCAACCACCCAGAATACCCTAGCAACTGCCTAGCAACACCATAGCAACCACCCAGAACACCCTAGCAACCACCGAGAACACCTTAGCAACCCACTAGAAAAACCCCAACAACTTTTTAACTTTAAACTACCTAATTTAAACTTTAAACTACTTTAAACTTCAAACTAATTTAAACTTTAAACTAATTTAAACTTTAAACTAATTTAAACTTCAAACTAATTTAAACTTTAAACTAATTTAAACTTTAAACTAATTTAAACTTTAAACTAATTTAAACTTCAAACTAATTTAAACTTTAAACTACTTTAAACTTTAAACTACTTTAAACTTCAAACTAATTTAAACTTTTAACTACTTTAAAATTTAAACTAATTTAAACTTTAAACTACTTTAAACTTCAAACTAATTTAAACTTTAAACTACTTTAAACTTTAAACTTATTTAAACTCCAAACTTTTTTAAACTTCTTTAAACTTTCTGGTCCGGCTTTCTCAAGCCAACTTAAAGTTTGTCTCGACGAACTTTTTAATCTAGTTAAGTTGGCTTGAGAGAGCCAACTTACTGAAATCCTATTTAAACTTATTATTATTATTATTATTCTGACCCTAAAAATTTACAACTCAAACTCCTCCTAGAGCTTTAACTCCACATACTCCAAACTCGGCACAGACACTCAAACTGATCTGACTCGTGTTGCTATATCTTTTCAGACTGATCGGACTTACGGTTTTCCTAAAAATGACGATCAAAACTCGAAAAAACTCATTCAAAAACTCCCATTGACTTACATTGGGGAGTTCTAAAAAATTCAAACCGACAAAATTTAAATCTAAACACCTTGAAGACTAAACCAAACTGCCATTCTATATACTATATGAGCCATTGAGACTCATTTAAACTAATAAACTCTAAACTCATACACTTATAAACTAATTAACTTATAAACTCATGAATTCATAGACTTATGAACTCTTAAACTCATAAATTAATAAACTCTGAACTCTTAAACTCATTTAAACTTATAAACTCTAAACTCATTTAAAACGTATAAACTCTAAACTCAAAAACTCTTACACTTATAAACTCATCAATTTATACACTTATAAACTCTAAACTCATAAACTCTGAGTGTGTGTGTGTGTGTGTGTGTGTGTGTGTGTGTGTGTGTGTGTGTGTGTGTGTGTGAACACACACACACACACACACACACACACACACACACACACACACACACACACACACACACACACACACACACACTAAACTCATTTAAACTTAAACTCTAAACTCATTTAAACTTATAAACTCAAAACTCAAATTCTCGTAAACTACTTTAAACTTCAAACCACTTCTTTAGTTTAAAGCTTCCAGCTCCCAAGCAACTCCATAGCAACCAAACTTGAGTACCCTAGCAACCGTTTTGCAAGACCTATATCTCTGTATCAGAACATCGTATAGAGATGAGGTTTGGCTCTTTTGACTCATGCTAGCAAACAGCACTTCCAACATGCTACACATGCTAGCACTGAATAGCTACATGCTAATAACGAGTAGTTAAGTGCTATATCATGCCAAGATCATGCTAAGAACTCTATAAAGACTCCATAGTAACCATCTGTGACAACTACCAACCACCTAGCAACACCATAGCAACCGCCCAGAACACCCTAGCAACCGCCTAGTAACCGCCCAGAATACCTTAGCAACCGCCTAGCAACACCATAGCAACCACCCAGAACACCCTAGCAACCGCCTAGCAACCACCCAGAATACCCTAGCAACCGCCTAGCAACAGCATAGCAACCACCCAGAATACCCTAGCAACCGCCTAGCAACAGCATAGCAACCACCCAGAACACCCTAGCAACCGCCTAGCAACTGCCTAGCAACCACCCAGAATACCCTAGCAACCGCCTAGCAACTGCCTAGCAACCACCCAGAATACCCTAGCAACCGCCTAGCAACAGCATAGCAACCACCCAAAACACCCTAGCAACTGCCTAGCAACCACCCAGAATACCCTAGCAACCGCCTAGCAACAGCATAGCAACCACCCAGAACACCCTAGCAACCGCCTAGCAACCACCTAAAACACCCTAGCAACCACCTAGCAACCACCCAGAACACCCTAGCAACCACCCAGAATACCCTAGCAACTGCCTAGCAACACCCTAGCAACCACCCAGATCACCCTAGCAACCGCCCAGCAACACCCTAGCAACCACCCAGAACACCCTAGCAACCACCTAGCAACACCCTAGCAACCACCCAAAATACCTTAGCAACCGCCTAGCAACACCATAGCAACCACCCAGAACACCCTAGCAACAGCCTAGCAACCACCAACATACCTTAGCAACTGCCTAGCAACACCCTAGCAACCACCAAAAATACCCTAGCAACCGCTTAGCAACACCCTAACAACCACCCAGAACACCCTAGCAACCACCCAGAAAACCCTAGCAACCACCAAAAATACCTTAGCAACTGCCTAGCAACACCATAGCAACCACCCAGAACACCCTAGCAACCATCCAAAACACCCTAGCAACCACCCAAAACACCCTAGCAACCACCAAGCAACACCCTAACAACCACCCAAAAACCTTAGCAACCGCATAGCAACACCATAGCAACCACCCAGAACACCCTAGCAACCGCCTAGCAACCACCCAGAACACCTTAGCAACCCACTAGAAAACCCCCAACAACTTTTTAACTTTAAACTACTTTAAACTTTAAACTAATTAAAACTTTAAGCTAATTTTAACTTCAAACTAATTTAAACTTTAAACTACTTTAATCTTTAAACTAATTTACTTCAAACTAATTTAAACTTTAGACTAATTTAAACTTTAAACTAATTTAAACTTCAAACTAATTTAAACTTTAGACTAATTTAAACTTTAAACTAAATTAAACTTTAAACTAAATTAAACTTCAAACTACTTTAATCTTCAAACTACTTTAAACTTCAAACTTTCCAGTACAAACTTTCTCAAGCCAACTTAAAGTTTGTCTCGACGAACTTTTTAATCTAGTTAGTGGTGCTTTTTTGAAAGCATCACTATTGTTATTGCTCATACTTATTATTAATGGTGCTTGCTGAAAGCAAGGCATCATTAGTGTTCTCTTGCATACTTATTAATGGTGCTTGCTGAAAGCAAGGCATCATTAGTGTTCTCTTGCATACTTATTATTATTCTTATTTTTATTCTGGACAAAGTTTGGCGCGTAACTCGTCCCGCACCGTTTGTCTCAGACCCCTGAGTGAGGTGTCAAATCGACCGGCTCATTGAGGAGAGGTGTGCTATGACTTTTATAAGCGATCGGGGGTGCGATGTTTGCCCCAGGGGCGAAAAAGCGGCCAAAAAAGTCCCATAGACTTAACATTGCGACAAACTTTGACGACTCCTAGCTCAGAGCGAGGATTTCACATAAACTTGTGATTTGCCACATTTGAAGAGGCTGACAGGCTCTGTAAGAACATACCTCACAATGGGGTAAAAGTTGTAGCCCTGGGGGGCAGAAGCTGCCCAAAGTTGCCCCATTGACTTACTATGGGGAAGGAACATCCTGTGAAACTCACATGCTTTTCCTACTATGGTAAATTGCATAGGGATTTTGTATTGAACATAGCTCCTGATCACAGTGTCATAGAGACAAGGGGGCGAGCTCATTTTACTCAGACGACCAATCAGTCTCTCAGGATCATTGTGAAGCTATCAAGCCACGCCCTAGCAACCATTTAGAGCCCCTTAGCAACAAGTTCCATAGACTTCCATTGAAAGAGTTCAAAGAGATATCTCCAGACTGAATTGTCATAGAAACATGGGGGTGGTCTCATTTGACTCGTGGCAGCAAACAGCCAATCATGAATCACCTCAACACTTCTTAGCCCCTCCCTAGCAACCATTGTCGAACACCTTAGCAACCAAAATCCAAAGAGGGATATCTTCCATTATGAATATCACAGAGGCATGGGAGTTGGTTTATATCATTCATAGTGACAAGAAGCTTTTGCAGTTTCAAAATTTGCATCTGCCAAGCCACTCTATAGCAACCAAACAGAGTACCTTAGCAACCAAAATCCAAAGAGGGATATCTGCCATTCTGAATGTCACAGAGAAATGGGAGATGGTTTATATCATTCATAGTGACAAGAAGCCTTTGGAATTGCATCATTGGCAACTGCCAAGCCACTCCCTAGCAACCAAACAGAGTACCCTAGCAACCGTCTAGCAAAACGAATATCTCTGTATCAGAACATCGTATAGAGATTGGAGTTGGTTTATATCATTCATACTGACAAGCAGCCTTTGAAGTTTCATGATTGGCAGCTGCCAAGCCACTCCCTAGCAACCAACAGAGTACCCTAGCAACCAAAATACAAAGAGGGATATCTTCCATTCTGAATGTCACAGAGGCATGGGAGTTGGTTTATATAATTCATAATGACAAGAAGCCTTTGCAGTTTCATCAGTGGCAGCTGCCAAGCCACTCCCTAGCAACCAAACAGAGTATCCTAGCAACCAAAATCCAAAGAGGGATATCTTCCATTCTGAATGTCACAGAGGCATGGGAGTTGGTTTATATCATTCATAGTGACAAGAAGCCTTTGGAATTGCATCATTGGCAGCTGCCAAGTAACTCCATAGCAACCAAACAGAGTACCCTAGCAACCAAAACCCAAAGAGGCATATCTTCCATTCTGAATGTCGCAGAGGCATGGGAGTTGGTTTATATCATTCATACTGACAAGCAGCCTTTGGAGTTTCATGATTGGCAGCTGACAAGCCACTCCCTAGCAACCAAACAGAGTACCCTAGCAACCAATATCCAAAGAGGGATATCTTCCATTCTGTATGTCGCAGAGGCATGAGAGTTGGATTATATCATTCATACTGACAAGCAGCCTTTGGAGTTTCATGATTGGCAGCTGCCACGCTACTCCCTAGCAACCAAACAGAGTACCCTAGCAACCGTTTAGCAAAACGTATATCTCTGCATCAGAACATCGTATAGAGATGGGAGTTGGTTTATATCATTCATACTGACAAGAAGCCTTTGCAGTTTCATCATCAGCAGCTGCCAAGCAACTCCATAGCAACCAAACAGAGTACCCTAGCAACCATTTTAAAAGACCTACATCTCTGCATCAGAATATTGTATAGAGATGGGGGTTGGCTCATTAGTTTCAGTTGTAAAACAGTCTGTAAATATCACCATGGTAACTGTGTATTCACACCCTAGCAACCATTTAGAGCCACCTAGCAACCATATTGCAACATATAGAAGCCATATTTCAGCTCCACAACATCGTACAGACATGGTTGTTGGCTCGTATGCAATCATGTACAACACCCTAGCAACCGAGTGGAGAGTTTTGCCACTGCAAGCACCATTTCACATTTTCTTCAGGAAATGTACATTCTAGTTATTATTCTTATTTTTATTCTGGACAAAGTTTGGCGCGTAACTCGTCCCGCACCGTTTGTCTCAGACCCCTGAGTGAGGTGTCAAATCGACCGGCTCATTGAGGAGAGGTGTGCTATGACTTTTATAAGCGATCGGGGGTGCGATGTTTGCCCCAGGGGCGAAAAAGCGGCCAAAAAAGTCCCATAGACTTAACATTGCGACAAACTTTGACGACTCCTAGCTCAGAGCGAGGATTTCACATAAACTTGTGATTTGCCACATTTGAAGAGGCTGACAGGCTCTGTAAGAACATACCTCACAATGGGGTAAAAGTTGTAGCCCTGGGGGGCAGAAGCTGCCCAAAGTTGCCCCATTGACTTACTATGGGGAAGGAACATCCTGTGAAACTCACATGCTTTTCCTACTATGGTAAATTGCATAGGGATTTTGTATTGAACATAGCTCCTGATCACAGTGTCATAGAGACAAGGGGGCGAGCTCATTTTACTCAGACGACCAATCAGTCTCTCAGGATCATTGTGAAGCTATCAAGCCACGCCCTAGCAACCATTTAGAGCCCCTTAGCAACAAGTTCCATAGACTTCCATTGAAAGAGTTCAAAGAGATATCTCCAGACTGAATTGTCATAGAAACATGGGGGTGGTCTCATTTGACTCGTGGCAGCAAACAGCCAATCATGAATCACCTCAACACTTCTTAGCCCCTCCCTAGCAACCATTGTCGAACACCTTAGCAACCAAAATCCAAAGAGGGATATCTTCCATTATGAATATCACAGAGGCATGGGAGTTGGTTTATATCATTCATAGTGACAAGAAGCTTTTGCAGTTTCAAAATTTGCATCTGCCAAGCCACTCTATAGCAACCAAACAGAGTACCTTAGCAACCAAAATCCAAAGAGGGATATCTGCCATTCTGAATGTCACAGAGAAATGGGAGATGGTTTATATCATTCATAGTGACAAGAAGCCTTTGGAATTGCATCATTGGCAACTGCCAAGCCACTCCCTAGCAACCAAACAGAGTACCCTAGCAACCGTCTAGCAAAACGAATATCTCTGTATCAGAACATCGTATAGAGATTGGAGTTGGTTTATATCATTCATACTGACAAGCAGCCTTTGAAGTTTCATGATTGGCAGCTGCCAAGCCACTCCCTAGCAACCAACAGAGTACCCTAGCAACCAAAATACAAAGAGGGATATCTTCCATTCTGAATGTCACAGAGGCATGGGAGTTGGTTTATATAATTCATAATGACAAGAAGCCTTTGCAGTTTCATCAGTGGCAGCTGCCAAGCCACTCCCTAGCAACCAAACAGAGTATCCTAGCAACCAAAATCCAAAGAGGGATATCTTCCATTCTGAATGTCACAGAGGCATGGGAGTTGGTTTATATCATTCATAGTGACAAGAAGCCTTTGGAATTGCATCATTGGCAGCTGCCAAGTAACTCCATAGCAACCAAACAGAGTACCCTAGCAACCAAAACCCAAAGAGGCATATCTTCCATTCTGAATGTCGCAGAGGCATGGGAGTTGGTTTATATCATTCATACTGACAAGCAGCCTTTGGAGTTTCATGATTGGCAGCTGACAAGCCACTCCCTAGCAACCAAACAGAGTACCCTAGCAACCAATATCCAAAGAGGGATATCTTCCATTCTGTATGTCGCAGAGGCATGAGAGTTGGATTATATCATTCATACTGACAAGCAGCCTTTGGAGTTTCATGATTGGCAGCTGCCACGCTACTCCCTAGCAACCAAACAGAGTACCCTAGCAACCGTTTAGCAAAACGTATATCTCTGCATCAGAACATCGTATAGAGATGGGAGTTGGTTTATATCATTCATACTGACAAGAAGCCTTTGCAGTTTCATCATCAGCAGCTGCCAAGCAACTCCATAGCAACCAAACAGAGTACCCTAGCAACCATTTTAAAAGACCTACATCTCTGCATCAGAATATTGTATAGAGATGGGGGTTGGCTCATTAGTTTCAGTTGTAAAACAGTCTGTAAATATCACCATGGTAACTGTGTATTCACACCCTAGCAACCATTTAGAGCCACCTAGCAACCATATTGCAACATATAGAAGCCATATTTCAGCTCCACAACATCGTACAGACATGGTTGTTGGCTCGTATGCAATCATGTACAACACCCTAGCAACCGAGTGGAGAGTTTTGCCACTGCAAGCACCATTTCACATTTTCTTCAGGAAATGTACATTCTAGTTATTATTATTCTTCTGTGAAAAACTGTTGACTCAAACTCGTCCTAGAGCTTTAACTCTACATACTCCAAACTCGGCTCAGACACTCAAACTGATCTGAAGTTAGTTGCTATATCTTTTTAGACTGATCGGACTTACGGTTTTCCTAAAAATGACGATCAAAACTCGGAAAAACTCCCATTGACTTACACTGGGGAGTTCTAAAAAATTCAAATTTAGATTCAAACTGACCAACCGACGAAAATTCAAATCAAAATACCTTGAAGACTAAACCAAACTGCCGTTCTATATACTATATTAGCCAATGAGACTCATTTAAACTAATAAACTCTAAACTCATACACTTATAAACTAATTAACTTATAAACTCATGAATTCATAGACTTATGAACTCTTTAACTCATAAATTAATAAACTCTGAACTCTTAAACTCATTTAAACTTATAAACTCTAAACTCATTTAAAACTTATAAACTCTAAACTCAAAAACTCTTACACTTATAAACTCATCAATTTATAGACTTATAAACTCTAAACTCATAAACTCTGAGTGTGTGTGTGTGTGTGTGTGTGTGTGTGTGAACACACACACACACACACACACACACTCTAAACTCATTTAAACTTGTAAACTTGTAAACTCAAAACTCGTATACTACTTTAAACTTCAAACCACTTTAAACTTCTTAAGTTTAAAGCTTCCAGCTCCCAAGCAACTCCATAGCAACCAAACTTGAGTACCCTAGCAACCGTTTTGCAAGACCTATATCTCTGTATCAGAACATCGTATAGAGATGAGGTTTGGCTCTTTTGACTCATGCTAGCAAACAGCACTTCCAACATGCTACACATGCTAGCAGTGAATAGCTACATGCTAATAGCGATTAGTTAAGTGCTAAATCATGCCAAGATCATGCTAAGAACTCTATAAAAACTCCATAGTAACCATCTGTGACAACTACCAACCACCTAGTAACACCATATCAACCGCCCTGAATACCTTAGCAACCGCCTAGCAACACCATAGCAACCACCCAGAACACCCTAGCAACCGCCTAGCAACCACCCAAAATACCTTAGCAACCGCCTAGCAACCACCCAGAATACCCTAGCAACCGCCTAGCAACACCATAGCAACCACCCAGAACACCCTAGCAACCGCCTAGCAACCACCCAGAACACCCTAGCAACCGCCTAGCAACATCCTAGCAACCACCCAAAATACCTTAGCAACCGCCTAGCAACACCATAGCAACCACCCAGAACACCCTAGCAACCGCCTAGCAACCACCCAAAATACCTTAGCAACCGTCTAGCAACACCATAGCAACCACCTAGAACACCCTAGCAACCGTCTAGCAACCACCCAAAAAGACCTTAGCAACCACCCAGAACACCCTAGCAACCACCCAAAATACCCTAGCAACCGCTTAGCAACAGCATAGCAACCACCCAGAACACCCTAGGAACCGCCTAGCAACCACCGAGAACACCTTAGCAACCCACTAGAAAACCCCCAACAACTTTTTAACTTTAAACTACCTAATTTAAACTTTAAACTACTTTAAACTTCAAACTAATTTAAACTTTAAACAAATTTAAACTTTAAACTAATTTAAACTTCAAACTAATTTAAACTTTAAGCTAATTTACACTTCAAACTAATTTAAACTTCAAACTAATTTAAACTACTTTAAACTTCAAACTAATTTAAACTTTAAACTACTTTATACTTCAAACTAATTTAAACTTTAAACTACTTTAAACTTTAAACTAATTTAAACTCCAAACTATTTTAAACTTCTTTAAACTTTCTGGTCCGGCTTTCTCAAGCCAACTTAAAGTTTGTCTCGACAAACTTTTTAATCTAGTTAATTATTATTATTATTCTCCACTGTCGATAGGCTACTTAACCTCAGCTCAAATATCATCAAAACTTCTCACAAATGTAAATTGCAATGAGATTGCAGAATTTTTTATTGACAAGTTTACTTCCATATGACAAAACATTGCCAGCACTTGTCCTACTTGTAAAATCTCCAACTCCCCAGCTAGTCCTTTGCAATGTAACCTGTCCTCCATCTCAGCTGTCAGCCCCAGTACACTTACACAGGTCATATCACATGAATTCCTCTAGATGCTCTCTCGACCCATTACCCACTAAATTTCTAGAAACAGTTATGATCGGCTTATTACCAGACATTCTGAATATCGTTAAATCAGTCCCTACAGCAAGGCGTTTTTCCACAAATATTTTAAATTGCAGTTGTTAATCTTGATTTTTCTGTGCTCAGTAACTACAAACCAATCTCTCATCTTCCATTTCTTGGTAAAATGTTTATTTTTTTATTTTTTTTATAGTATGCTTACAGCTTGTTAACTATCTCAATGCCTATACACTTAGGGAAACATTTAATCTGGCTCCCGGGAAAACTACAGCACAGAAACAGCCTTGATTAGGGTTTTAAATGATCTGCAAGTTATTCGGGACTCAGGGAACTTTGCAATCCTTGTTCTTTTAGATCTAAGTGCTACTTTTGACACCGTTGATCATGAGATTACTCGACCGACTTCAGAACTGGGTCGGTCTATCAGGTCCTGTCTTATACTGGTTCAGATCCTACTTAAGCAGCAGGGAATACACTAGGTTACACTAGGTATACTACACCTCCAGGCGTTATGTCATTTCTTGTGGTGTTTCCCAAGGCTCAATTTTAGATGCTCTATTATTTAACTTTTACATGCTTTCTTTTCTTTTCTTTTTTTTTATCAGTGCAATATTTACTTTCACTATATGCAGATGACATGCAACTCTATTTTTCACTTGCACCAGATGCCCATAATTCAATTTCCACCCTACTGGACTGCATAGAGAGCATAAAATCATGGATGTCATATAACTTTATAAACAAAGATAAGACAGAGGTACTTGTTATTATCGGTAATGACACATGGAGAACATCTATTGCCCCATCTCTTGACTCTCTATCACTAAAAGCCAGTAATCAGGGCTGTGTTTCCCAAAAGTATTGTAAGCTTAAGTTGATCGTGGAACAATTGCCACCAATGGTCATATGATCAACTTGGGCTTACGATGCTTTTGGGAAACGCAGCCCAGGTCAAGAACTTAGGAAACAACATATTATTGCCTCAGAAACATCCCCTTCTGACAATGAGAAACTTTTCAAACAAGGATAAAATTGTCGAGTCAGCATTTCGGTCCCAAGCTTTGGAACTCTCTTCCTGACAACCTACGAGCAATCAACTCACTAAGCACTTATTAAAAGTATCTCAGAACATATCTGTTCACTAGGACCTTTCCTTGATTTATTTTATGGTGGTATTTTGTTTTCTTTATTTTATTCCCATTATGTGTGTGTATGTATGTTTTTTTTTTCTCTGTGAATGCACATACGTTTTTCTCTTCTTTAAAGCACTTATAAATAAAGCTATATAAATAAAGCTTTACTTATTTACAATATCAATTCCTCCCCACACAAATCTCTAATATATGACTTCAGGAAACTTGAATATAGCTTACAAATAATATGGCTGAACTTTAAAGAAAAAAAAAATGTAATAGGCCTGGCTTTTTTGGACGTTGACACCCCTGGAAACTGTTTGCTTAATATAGTTTCTATATTTTGTTTTTGCTTCGTTTACAATCCAGGGTACATGTAGGCTATATTTAGAAAAAAAATGGGGAGGGGGATAAAACACTTACACAGGTACTTTTGCTTGTGATTTGTTCTAGTCTTCCAGATGGTTGCTAGATGATTCGCAGCACTGGCTGTTTAATTAGATCAGATTAAAGGACGATTTTATTTAACTAATTGACGAAGTGCTGAGGGACTAGATGACCCCATTTAGAAGGAAAGCCCATGGGACAGGGCAGTCTGTGTGTTTATGTTCCATCTCTACTCCTCTGCAGCCAACAGCCCAAAGAAACCTCCGTCCTCCACCCCCATTCTTTCTCCCTCAAATTTCTCACTGCGAGGTTGTTTCAACCCTGAAGATGAGTAATGGCAGTGTCATAGTGACACCTCTCCATTCATCATAATCAGAAGATAGCGCGCAAAAGCAGCACAGCGCAAAAGAGAAAGATACAAAGAGAAGGAGAGTGATTCATTGCGGTAAGATATTAAACAGCGTTCTTTAGCATATGTGGCATTAATTAGGATAGTGAGACACCCGCCCCCTGTCTCTCCCTGTAATTTACATCTTTAGCTACCAATTCTCCTGTTTTATTCCAATTTTATTCAAACAAGCAACATGGTATATTTTATTTGTCTTCCATTTAGTTTATCTTTATTTACTTTCAGACTTTAATCAGGGTAGGCAACGCTTTAAATGTATCGCAAATGGAGACGAGACATTGAGAGATAGATGCAGTTTGTTCAATGTGTTAAATGGTTTCAAGGTCATATATCGTGTGTATATTTCACAGCATGTTTTACTTAGTTTTTTCAGACAATTTTAATGTTGGAAACATGCAAGTATCTTCTGTTGCTTCCAAAGGACAGTATACTTAATGAAGAAAACATATAATATTAATACAAATATTTGTTAATATTTAAAAAAAATAATAATAATTTGGACATCATCATCCTGTTCAAAAGTTTTCACCCCCAGGTCTGAATGCACCTTTTCTCCATCTGGAGCATCAGTGAATGTTTGTCAGTTGTCCTCAGTGTGAAAAGATGGATCTCAAAATCATACAGTCACTGCTGGAAAGGGTTCAAAATATGCAAAAGATGCTGGAAAAAGACTCGTAGATGAGAAGAGGGGTATTGCATAAGTAGCTTACACTATTGAAAAACTTATTTTCTTTAGAATATTGAAGCCAACTTTTTAAAAAGCAGTACAGCTGCACAGCAGACACATGGCCGAGCGTCTAGCGCAGCCATTGGCTGTGCTGCGGCAACTGCACGAACCTATGGCGAGGCAGCTCAGGCGCGCGAACCAATCAGGGTGCTTTGCACCCAGGCACGTCAGAGCCCACCGAAATGGGCGTGGCTTATAGCTATATACGCCCCCATTCTTGCCATAAATTCAAGTTTAAATCGACTGAAGCGATCTCCTGACTAAGCACAGTAGCACGGTGGGTTATGCAATACTTGTTCCCTCTTCTCAGGGAACCGAGGTTACGAAAGTCATTCCCTTTCGAGAGATCTCTCGTGTTGCGTAAGTAGCTTAAAAAGGAACCCTTTTCAAAACACCGTGCATGCTTAAAACTTCGCCCCATACTATAGCCTAGGGCAGAGCGCCCGAGGCTCATAGAAGAGTAAAGTTATGAGTTCTAATAGAGGCCAGGCCAGTGACAAGCCTCATATTGGGAACCAAGGAATGGGCCTTAACAAAGAGCCAAGTCCCTTATTTATTCATATGAACCTTAGTTCGAGTTCAATCAGGACCAGATATGCATCGGGCCTCATAGTTATGTGAATTGTGCTTAACACTTATTATATTGAAAGAACCTTCGCTTGCAAAGCAGGAACTTCCAGGTTATAAAACCTCATAAATATGGATGGCGAGGCCCAGCTGGCCGCCGCACAGATATCTTCAATAGGTATACCACTTGATCATGCCCACAGCGAGGCCATGCCTCTCGTGGAATGAGCGATAATCTCTGCTTTGTGACCACGAGCCCTTTGGTGTGGCCGCCAAAGCACACAAAGAGCTGTTCTGACTGTCTGAACGGGGCAGAACGCTTCAAACATACTCTGAGAGCCCTGACAGGGCAGAGTAGATTCGTGTCTCTTTCGTCCTCTGGCGAGGGAAGAGCTGATAGCGCTCTGAACGGAGTGGAGAGCACTTTAGGAACATATCCATGCCTTGGCTTAAGGACGACCCTGGAGTCGTTGGGCCCAAACTCAAGGCAGGAAGCGCTTACTGAAAACGCTTGCAAAACACCTACTCGCTTGACTGAAGCCAGTGCCAGCAAGAGAGCAGTTTTGAGCGAGAGATGCTTCAGGTCAGCAGACTGAAGTGGCTCAAATGGGGCGCCTTTCATGGCTTCCAGGACCGTGGAGAGGTCCCAGATAGGCACAGAGTGGGGTCGAGGCGGGTTCAGCCTTCTGGCCCATTTGAGGAAGTGCACGACCAGGTCGTTCCTTCCCAATGATTGCCTGGCCACATAAGCGTGAGGTGCTGCTATGGCCGCTACATATACTTTGAGCGTGGAGGGGGAACGACCCACGTCCAAGAGCTCTTGTAAAAGGAGAGCACACTTGGCACTCTGCATGAGTGGGGGTCCAGGTTCCGTGCTGTATACCAGTCGAGATCACTGACCATTTTAAAGCATAAAGGCGCCTGGTTAAAGACGTTCTCGCTTCAGTGATGGTTTTCAGCACTCCTTTTGGGAGATACCCGGGTACCAGTTGAGGGGCCATACATGGAGGGCCCACAAGTCGGGACTGGGGTACCAGATCGTCCCGTTCGCCTGCATGAGGAGCTCTCTCCTCAGTGGAATCGGCCATGGGGCTGTTTCCAGCAGCTGAGTCATCTCGGAGAACCATAGATGGTTCCTTCAGAGAGGGGCTACCAAGAGCACTGCACACTTGCTCTCCCTGATCCGTTCGATGACCTTAGGTAGCATCGTGACTGGAGGGAATGCATACAGAGGGTGGCTTGGCCAATCGTGGGCTAGCACGTCCTTGTGCTTGGAGAAAAATGCTTGGCAGCGAGCATTGTCTTCTGGGACGAAGTAGTCGACCTCTACCTCACCGAAGATGCTCCATATGAGCTGAACCGTTTGTGGGTGAAGCGACCCTTCCCCTGGAGGAACATTGTCTCTGGATAGTATATCCAATGCATTCTCATCCTTGGGCGTCATATACTGACGCTTTTGACATTTCGTCGACATCGAACGCACATGGCACCCTTTAGCGTCAATATGACACGCACAGAGCTTTGTTCGGTTATGGGTAGGTTTAGGTCTGGTGTAGGGTTAGGGTTAGACCGCTAGTAGGCGCCTTCTGGCCCATATCTATCTGCGTCTCATATTGACGCTAAAGGGTGCCATGTGCGTTTGATGTCGACGAAATGTCAAATGCGTCAATATATGACGTCCTAGGATGAGAACGGGCTGGTATATCCGCACCCTGGTTCAGAATGCCTGGCACGTGCGCTGCCCTTAGCGAGCGCAGGTGGTGCTGAGCCCATATAATGAAGTTTTTGGCCATGGTGTGCAGGTTGTTCGACCTGAGCCCACCCTGGCGATTTATATAGGATACCACAGATATGTTGTCCGTCCGGACCAAGATGTGATGTCCTTTTAGGTATGGGAGGAAAGCTTGCAGCGATAGTGCGACCGCTCTCATCTCTAGACAGTTTATGTGAAGGCACCTCTCCAGGCTCGACCATAGGCCGCAGATGGCCCTGCCCTCGTAAAGGGCTCCCCAACCTAGGTTGGAGGACGTCTGTTGAGATAACTTTCCTTTTCGAAATCACACCCATACTCACGCCGGTTTGGTACCAGCCAGCTGCTTTCCAAGGAGCCAGGGCTCTGATACAGCCGTGGTTTACTTTGATGTGCAAGTAGCCAGATCACCAAGTGTGAGCCGGTACACAGGCTTTTAACCAGCGCTGAAGAGGACGCATGTATAGCTGACCCAGCTGGAGTACTGATGATGCTGAGGCCATGAGACCTAACATCCTCTGAAATATCTTGAGAGGCGCACAAGCGTCCGCTCTGAACGACACTGCTAGGCGCTGAATGGCACTCATTTCTAGAGAGTTTATGACTGTCCCCAGGAAGGAAATGCTCTGCCTGGTAGACAGCACGCTTTTGGAAGCATTGATCCTGAGACAATGCTAAGAAGGGTTGGAGCCAGGATCTGTGAGTTATTAACTGTGCCTCCAATTGTGCTATAATCAGCCAATCGTCAAGGTAGTTCAACACTTGCACTTCCCT
Organism: Scardinius erythrophthalmus; assembly: GCF_964197995.2. Lineage (NCBI taxonomy): Eukaryota > Metazoa > Chordata > Actinopteri > Cypriniformes > Leuciscidae > Scardinius > Scardinius erythrophthalmus. Next base: position 32,943,693 of record NC_138223.1, read on the forward strand.
GAAACTGCGCTCGTTAAAATCACAAATGATTTACTTTTAGCTTCTGACCAAGGCTGTATCTCAATATTAGTTTTACTTGATCTTAGTGCTGCGTTTGATACTATAGATCACACAATACTCTTAGATCGACTACAAAATTATACTGGTGTTCAAGGACAAGCATTAAGCTGGTTTAGATCGTATTTATCTGACCGCTACCATTTTGTTTATTTAAATGGAGAAAAATCTATCATAACTCCAGTAAACTATGGAGTGCCGCAGGGATCTGTGTTAGGCCCTCTATTATTCTCAATATATATGCTGCCACTTGGAAATATTATAAGGAAACATGGAATTAGTTTCCATTGTTATGCTGATGACACTCAAATCTATATTTCATCACGGCCAGATGAAAACGCTAAATTATCCAAATTGACAGAGTGTGTTAAAGATATAAAAGATTGGATGACGCATAATTTTCTTTTATTAAATCCAGACAAGACAGAGGTACTACTTATCGGTTCAAAAAACCACCCACAAAACCTCTCACAATACAACTTTAACATAGTAGGATGTCCTGTTACTTCATCCTCTACAGTAAAAGACCTGGGTGTTATATTAGACTGCAACCTGTCTTTTGAAAATCATATTTCATATGTTACAAGAACAGCCTTTTTCCACCTTAGAAACATTGCTAAGCTACGTAATATGCTATCAGTTTCTGACGCAGAAAAGTTAGTTCATGCATTCATGACCTCGAGACTAGATTACTGTAATGCTTTATTAGCCGGCTGTCCTGCATCCTCAATAAACAAGCTACAGTTAGTCCAAAATGCCGCCGCTAGAGTTCTAACTAGATCAAGAAAATATGATCATATAACACCGATTTTATCATCCCTACATTGGTTACCTATAAAGTCCCGTATTAATTACAAGGTATTGCTACTGACTTATAAAGCCCTAAACGGCTTAGCTCCAGTCTATTTAACGGATCTTCTATCGCCCTATAATCCATCGCGCTCTTTAAGGTCACTAAATTCGAGGCTTTTGGTCATACCTAGGATATCCAGATCCACCAAAGGAGGGAGAGCATTTTCACATTTAGCTCCAAAACTCTGGAATAGTCTTCCGGATACTGTTCGTTGCTCAGACTCGCTCTCCCAGTTTAAAACTAGATTAAAGACGCATCTCTTTAGCCAGGCATTCATATAATACTTTTAATCCTACAGTTAAATCCGACCTCTAGTTCATAAACGCCAGAGGAGAACTGGCCCCCGACTGAGCCCGGGTTCTCCCAAGGTTTTTTTTTTTTCTCCATTAGGTCACCTGATGGAGTTTTTCGGTTCCTTGCCACTGTTGCCTTTGGCTTGCTCAGTTGGGGATATTTAATTTAATTAATCAATCAACGATACTATTGATCAGCATTACCAAACGTAGACGTTCCACTAGAAACAAACATTGATGTATTGTTCTAATTTATTACTGTGAAGCTGCTTTGATACAACCTGTGTTGTGAAAAGCGCTATATAAATAAACTTGACTTGACTTGACTTGACGTTGTCTCAGGGGGGCGAGAGCTGTGTCCATGCACTTCGTAATTGTACAGGGTGCTAGAGATAGACTGAACGGCAGAACCGTGTACTGATAAGCCTGCCCCTCGAAAGCGAATCTCAAGAATGGCTTGTGATGGGGCATTATCTGAATGTGAAAATAAGCATCTTTCAGATCCACTGAGAAAAAACAATCCCCTGGGCGAATCTGCGTGAGGATTTGTTTGGTTGTCAGCATCCTGAACGGGTGCGTCATAAGCGCTTTGTTCAGGTGTCTGAGATCTAGGATGGGTCTGAGACCGCCATCTTTTTTCGGGACGAGGAAGTAGCAAATGTAAAAGCCAGACTCGCTTTGTGATAAAAGGACTGGCTCTACAGCCCCTTTTGCTAACAGTTTCGACACTTCGGAGTGAAGGACGTGAGCCACGTCGCTTCTCACGGTTGTCTCGAACACGGCTAGAAGGCGCGGAGGTCTGCGAGCAAACTGTAGCGAGTAGCCTCGTTTTATTACATTCAACACCCATTTTGATAACCCGGGGATGGCATAGCCAGGGGTTGAATGATGTCTGGGGACGGGATGCTTTGTGATTGCAGCTTTGTGCTTTGTGATCGCCCAGCTGCTTTGGGCTTGTGATACTGTAAGAACATTGCTTATGCGAGGGAGTGCGTACTTCATAGTGGGCATACAACCTACATTCATTACACCTCCAGCACGAGCCGGAGGGAAAACTGATGCTGTGGGAACAGTGCTTATGTGCAGGGGTGCATACTTCATTGTGGGCACACAACTTACATTTATTACCCTTCCAGCGTGAGTCGGAGGGAAAACTGATACTGTGGGAACAGTGCTTATGGGCAGGGGTGCGTACTTTACAGTGGGCACACAACCTACATTTATTACACTGCCAGCGTGAGCCGGAGGAACAACTGATAGAAAAGTGCTCTTTTCGTGCTTTATTTGGGTCGCAGTAAAAATGGCGTTTGTTTGCAGGTGTGCATGTTTCATAACAGACTCGTTTACTGCAGTATTGACATTTCCAAACGCCTGAGCTAATGAGGGGACTGGAAAATGTATAAAAGGCTTTTTGGAGGTTGGCCCTGTCTCGGTGGGACTCAAACACTCTCTTTTCCTCCCTTTCGCCGTGGCTAGGAAGGCTTTCGAGGCTCGGGGTCCAACACAATCTTGGGTCAGGGTCCCCGTCGCTCTGGGAACTGCTGCCGCTTAGCTGAGCGAGAGCGGTGATGGACCTCAGCCGCTGACTTTACCTGCTGGGGAGTTGGCACCTTTTTGTGGCGGCTTGAAGCAGAGATGGAACGCTTAGGGAGGAAGTGACGCATAGCTTGTGACGCCTTCTGAGCCTCAGCGCTTTTCTGCGAAAGCTTTGACTGCTGGGCCGAACAGACTGGTGGTGGAGATAGGCGAGTCAAGATAACATGCCCTGTCTGCAACCTGCATCTCTGTTAAGTTTAACCAGAGGTGAAGTTCAAGCACCGTCAAGTTTGCCATACTCCCAGTCGCCTGAGTGGTTGATTTTGTGGCCCGCAGAGCCAGGTCTGTGGCACTGCGCAGGTCCCTGAAAGCTTCCAGTTCAGTTCCAGACTCGTCCATCGAGCGGAGAAGTTTGGCCTGAAAAACTTGGAGAACAGCCATGGTGTGAAGCGCCGAAGCAGCTGGGCCAGCGGAGGCTGAAGTGATGCGGCAAGGCCTAGACAGATGCAACGCTTTGGCTTTCCATCCCATAGCAGTGGGCGGGCAAAGGTGTGCGGCCACCGTTTCTTCGAGGGGAGGAATCACCTTGTATCCTTTCTCCGCAGCATCATCTACAGTCGAGAGCGTTGAGGAGATGGAAGGCTTTAGGCGAGCTGAATGTGGTGCTTTCCACGACTTCGTTAGCTCGCCGTGCACTTCTGGAAAGAAGGGGGCGGGCCTCTGCTGAGGGGCCTGTAGGCGCCCCTGCAGAAACCATTAATCTAGCCTGCTGCGCGTCGGCTCCTTGGGCGAAGACCACTCTAGCCGAGGTCTTCAACAGCCTTTGTTAGCACACGGAGAAGCTCTGCATCCAGGCTGCTTCTCACGTCGCTTTTAAAGCATATAGCGCGCCGGATGGCACAGCAGGACAGTGGGCTGAAGGCGGCGTCCAGATGAAAACAGGAGCCGGCGTCCTCAGACTGCGTTGCAGGGCTTGTCCCTCTGAAAGGCTTTTCTACGGCAGCGAAGAGGCTTCTAATCCAGAGGTCAGCGAAGTGGAGAGTTCGCTGAAGGAGACAAAATCAGATTTTATGACAAGAATGGGGGCTTATATAGCTATAAACCATGCCCATTTCGTCAGGCTCTGACGCGCCTGGGCGCGAAGCACCCTGATTGGTTTGCGCGCCTGAGCTGCCTCGCCATAGGTTAGTGCAGTTGCCGCAGCACAGCCAATGACCGTGCTAGACGCTTGGCTATGTGTCTGCTGTGCAGCTGCACTGCGTTTTAAAAATTTGGCTTTTCATTTGAGTTTTCACATAGCGTAAGCTACTTGCACAATATGAGAGACCTCTCGAAAGGGAACTGAAGAATTTGCAGGACCTGAATGATTTTTCTGAAGAAAATTGGGGAGTTTAACTTCTCAGACAAGGAACTCAAGAACAACCATCACAAAGCAGAAACAAGAAAAGCAGTCGTGGATCATCCAGGTGTGTCATACACAGTATTAAGAATGAAGGGTAAACTTTTGAACGGGGAAGGGAATTTTTATAAATTCAGCTATTTATTTATTTTTGTGTGGACTATATGTAAACATCTTTAATGTAAAACATCTTATTCAGGACAGTACTAAATAAAATGAAAACATGCATTTTGTATGATCCCTCTTATTTTGTTAAACTTAACACTTTATTTTGATGGTCCCTTTTGAACCTTCTGTTGACAGGGGCGCCACCATCAATTTTGGGCCCTATGAAAGAATATGAGGTTGGCCCCCCAACCCATTCCATTAATAAAATCGATCTCTGGGGCCCCCAAAAGTGCCTGGGCCCTTAGAATCGTCCTAACTTTTACCCCCTTTGCGGCGCCCCAGTCTGTTGACTAGAATTAACTTTACAACTACATGTCAACTAACTCTCATTAGAGCATTAGTCGACTGTCTGCTTATTTTCTGCTAACTCTTTATTGTGATGGTCCTCCAACAGAAATTATAATGACAATAAGTAACTTTGCAAGAACAGGTCAACTTATTCTAACCCTACCAGTCTACTAATACTCTAACACTCTAATGAGAGTTAGACATGTAGGTGCAACGTTACTTAGTCCGACCATCAAAATAAAGTAAAACCAAATTAACATTTTGCAGATTCTGCAAGGTGTATGTAAACTTTTGAACATGACTGTACAAAATATATATAAATGTTTCATATATATATATATATATATATATGTATGTATATATTAGTGTGTGTATATATATACACACACACGTCATCAACCCTGATGACAGATCATGCATGACGACAGTTCAACACCTGTTTTTCTGTCTTTTCTTTAAATGTCACATATTTTTTTTCTTTTTCTGCAGTTTCTTTGACTATAGTTTAAACATAAAAATGTCAAATGTGTTATACCCTTGTTTTTGTATCAAAAAAGTTGCAGAGACATATTTTAATGAGAACATTTTTAATGATCAATCTCTTTAATGTATTTTTTTTCTGAAAAACAAATTCTTTGTAACTCTCTGGCATTACCATTTACATAATTCTGTACATGAAAAAGAAAAAAGCACTGCTTTAGATACAGATTAAAATTTGAAAACTAGAAAAACCTTAAAATAAAAATTAGAGGAGGTTTACATTACAAATTAGTAGTAAGACATTGTCTGAAGTGCAATGGTATAGCTCAGATGAGTTTAAAAGTGGAAAAAAAGATGAAATAAAAATACTTCTCTATCTTAAACAAACAGCAATATTTTTACAGTTAGTAGAGACATATCCTCTGATGTATTTAAAATTGTAAAAACATATTTACATATAACTGTATCTGATATATATCTTTTTCCATCACATATATGTCAGCACCAGTAAGAAATAAAAAGGAGAAAAAAGATAAGCTCGATGACTTCAACAGAAATCAAAAACATGTTAATCTTGGTCCCAGATTGTTGATATTTGGTGAGACGGCAGGAGAACGTGGGCTTTTACCCTCTCCAACTGCGATCCTCTTGACACAGCAACAATATAACACTGCGAAACACTGAAGATGTGAATGCGTTCAATCTCCCATTTAGAAAGAAATTTCTCAAAAAAGGGCAAGTCAGTCACAATTCAAGTCAGTTACATTCCTCATAGAGCTGAAACAATCAAACTAGAGCTCGATCACAGAAAGAGACAGCATGACTAGAATACCATAAAGTAACACACAACTAGGAGAAAAGACTGATATTCTTTGTGTGGCATTTCATGGTAAACAACAGACAACTAAAGTAAAGAAATGGTTACCATTTTGAGACTTCATTTGAAATTAGTTGACAGACCAGGTTAAACTCATACAAGTAACACAACAAATCATTATTTATGTGAACTATAAATTTTTCGAATAATGGACACAAGTTGATGGGAATGGATTGTAAATCAATTTAAATTCCCAATACAGAGCATAGGCTTACATGTACAAATTAAGTTTTTTTAACATTTTTGTTGAAATTGTCACAGTTGAAAGAGAAAAAGAAAGTTGACTGGATTACAAACGGCTTGCCGGAGTCTTGATGTGCTTGTTTTTCCTCTGTCAGGCATTGTGTAACGGGTAAAGGAGTGTCAGTGGGTGCAAGAGCTTGAAGTGATTGAAATGATGTCATTTGACTGGTAAAATAAAAGGAGAAAAGTGGTATGACCCATCAGCGGAAATACAGTATGTACTGCGTATTTAAATGTTTTCTTTTTTTTATTAAAATATCTTTAACCAGTGTTCACAAGCAATTACGTCCAGAAAAGGAACTAGAATGTTGTGAAGCATTTTAAATGATAGAATCAAAACACTGAACGTCTCGGGTGTTACATTAAAATCGCATAAATATTACTTTATACTTGGTGAACTGTTTCTTGTAATCCAGATGAGTTCATATATCCTTTCTAGCTGCCATTGTGACTAAAGAAAACATCTTTCTCACAGTTTTAGGGAGGGGAGGGAGAAGTTTGTAGCTGCCAAATCTCTTCACCTAGTTGACAAACACACACACATGGCTTCACTCTTCTACTGACACCGGTCGCCTAGCGACAGCAGAGCATCCATCTTGCATGCACAGAGCACACGGAGTCTGATGTGTTGTGTTTTGTTGTGATGCTCATAGTGCAAATAAACGCGCAAGCGCACACACACGCACACACACACACACACACACACACACACACACACACACACACACACACACACACACACACACACACACAAGCACAAAGCAGAGCAAATCAACACACATCAAGAGCAGCGAGAGAGAGAGAAGATATGTAAGAGAAGAAAGAGGAGGTGTGTTGAATTGTTTGGTTTGGGAAAAGGGATCCATTGGTGACAAAGGCCCACCTCAAATTTCCACACACTCTTTAATACATGAACAGGATGTCAGAACAAGGGAGAACTAAATACATAAAAACATCCATAAAATCTTTTCCAATGTCATTTTGCAGGTTTTCAGTGCCTCTTGCCCTTAGTCCAGCACAAAGGACATACGAGAGAAAAAAGACAAAGACATAAATGGATCAAATCCAAAATAGGTATTTATAAAAAAAAAAAAAAAAAAAAAAAAAAAAAAAAAAAAAAATGAACGCTGGATCCTTACTGGAGAAGCAACCCAAACAGAGAGGAATTGGTTTAAATATTGTGACAGCACACACATGTAATACACAACATGTAATATATTTCTTAGATTTGTCGACCATGTAATAAAAAAAAAAAAAAAAAAAAGAAAAGAAAAAAAAAAATCACATTTTCCATAAAATTGTTCTGTTAAAAAAAATCCCTTAGGCTATTGGTTGGGGAAAAACTCTTCCATCCAACCTTCCGTTGAATCCAAATCTGTCCCATCCGACAGGCCGAACGAAACCCCGGCCCCAGCCCCTGATTGGCTGCCGTAACCGTATGCCAGGTCCTGATTGGACGTCCTCTGGTAGCCCTGAGGCTGACCCCCTGGCATGTATGACCCACCCCCTCCCGATGCTCCCGGTATGCCCTGAGCAGGGCCCTGTCCAAAAGCGGCCATGTTGGGCACTCCCTGGTTCATGCCTGGCATTACCATCCCCCGCGGCTGGTTGGTCCTTGGTTGCCCCGCCATGTGCGGCATCATCGGCCCACCCATTGCAGCTGGGTTTACTGAACGTGGGTCCACCATAGTCTGTCCGCCCATCGCTTGTGCGAAATGCTGCTTGGCTATCCTAGGAGGCTGGCCACCTTGCATGGCGTACGCAGGGTTACTGTTAAACGCCACCATGTCGTTTGAAGTCCTTCCGCCCATGGCCTGAATATTTTGCTGCTGCGGCCACGTCGGGCCTCCGCCTCCCATCATGCTCTGCAGTCTCTGAACTTGGGCTTTGGCCATCGGCTGCCCACCAGGGGCGACACTGGCTGATTTTATCTGCTGCTGCGGGAGGGCCTGGTTCATTAGCATCCCCTGTCCATACCCGCCTCCCGGGCCTCCGCCGACCATTCCTTGCCCGCCGGCGCCCGCTTGTCTTTGTGCTATCGCCATACCGGGCTGGTTGGGATGGTGCTGCTGTTGCTGCTGGAGCATTTGGCCCATGTTTGGGTTCATACCCTGGTACATTGCAGTCTGTGAACTGGCCTGGCCTCCGTATGCCATGCTCATGTCACCCTGCGAGGGCATGGCGGCGGAGTTCTGGACGGGCGCCATCTGCAGTATCCCCGGGTTCTGTTGCTGCTGCTGCTGCAGAAGTCGAGCGTTCCGCATGAGCGTCTGGTTCCTTGCTGCCATCTCCTGGGATGTGCCTAAAATCATTTAAAATTAAGTAATATTAACTGACATCTGTTGTTCTCATTACATTTCCAGTACATCAAAGGCTTGCTTCAATTAAAGTCAAACAGCATAAATACACACTCACAATAGCATAGCAAATCACTGTCAATTGTATATCATGACATAAACTGCACACTGAAATCTCCAGGTGACTGTATGTGCTTGAAATTAATGATTCCATGTTCCCAATCCTGCTCCTGGAGATCTACTTTCCTAAGTTCAGCTCCAACACAAATCAAACACACCTGAACCAGCTAATTAAGATCTTCAGGAGCACTTGATAATTACAGACAGGTGTGTTTGATCAGTGTTGGATTTAAACTCTGCAGGTAGGTAGATCTCCAGGAACAGAATTGCTCACCCCTTAGGCCCTGTCCACACGAACGAACACGGGTATCTTCAAAACGGCAGATTTTTCTATCAGGTTTGACTGTTAATCCATACGCAAAAGCAGTATCCAGTCACTGAAACCGAACTTTTTTGAAAACTCCTGCTAGGCTGAAATCTTTTAGAAACTCCGGTTGCAGTGTTGTCGTGTGCAGATTTTGGCTTGTGACATCAGAGTGCACGCTGTTATCCCCTTTATTTGACGTCAGATTGTGTGCCGCTATCGCCTTTGTTTACATGAGGCGAGTCTGTGCAATGGCGGACTTGTATACATGGCTTATATTTATACATGCATTATATTGCGGAACAGAGGCGTCAGAATGCAATACTACGCAGGTCACTGTTTATTACAATATGTTGTTAGCCTACCAGAACCGGTAATAACCTTTTTTCAGGCTTCTGATTAGCCAACATGGCTTTACGGTTAGGGTTATATCGACACCTGTTGGTTTGGCATGCTCTTGACAGCGCTTCATAACGTGTTTTTGCGTTTTCATGTGGACGCAATTTTTTTTTTAAATGAAGGAGGAAAAACTCAGTTTATAAAAATACGTGTGGACTAGGCCTTAGACCTTGAATAAACCTACATGAATTTCATGTTAGAATTATGTTGACAGGCATCAGACAAAAATTGAGATATAATGCAGGGGTAGTGTAGGGGCAGAACAAACATGTGCGTGTGTACATATAGAAACAGAATTCCCGCGTTAATACACAAGCCTGAAAAATAGCTTAAGGAGCTACATTTCTGATATTGTTGTCAGATTTTATTGCAGATATGAAATGTGTTATTACAATGTAATCTTGGCAAACTGTTTCAGACATTTTAGTCTTGATTCTAGTAGTTGTACCTACATTGAAAATAGCTGCCTGGCAATGTGACCAAACCGACCGCTGAGTAAACTGACTTGCCTTAAAGTCAAATTAATAATAATGTTTACATTACATAAATGTTAACATTAACAAACCAAAAGACAGACTAAAATAGTATGTCCACTTGAATTTAATATTCAAAACAACAAAACCAAAAAGAATCAATAGACGTGTTTCCTGTCAAAGCAACAGACTTTGTTCGGGTGAATGTATGTGTCTTATACTGCTTCATGCGAAAGGCTGGCATTGGGTGTGTGAGTGGCCAGGCAGTAATTTGAGGTGCCAACGAGAACATCTTTTTTTTTGGTTTTAAAAAGAGGAACTGCACTTAGAGGCTTAAAGAAGGAGTTCAGATTTTTCACATCAGAAGTCTACTATCCACTTCAGGTCCTTACAGTGCTTGTATAACACTATAAGCCCTTTAGCTACACAAAGTAATATGGTCGTTACAACTAGTGGCAAAGCATTTAGATTAGGGGAATGGATATTATCCTCCTTTCTTTGTATATGTGCGTGTCTTGCCTTGAAACTGCTGGAGTGGATATGGATTCCTCTGTGCCTGACTCATCTGTCTGGGGAGATGCTGCTGCTGTTGTAACTGGAAAAAGAAGGAAAACAAAGCAGAAAACTAGATGAATATCAGAAATTCTTCATCAATAAATCACAAACAACTGAACAGAAAGCAGACCTCTTAAGCCACAAAAGGTCAACAGATGATTGCACACTCACAAGGATGACTATTTGATACGAGCATAAAGAAAAGCACAGCACTGTATGTCTATGGTGTCAATGGCACTCACCTGTTCTGCCAGCATGTGCTGCTGCTGTCTCTGTTCTCTAATAAGCTGTGCTTTCTGCTGCTCCATCATATGGATCTGGACCCTCTTTTCCTGCTCCATAGCTATCATCTGCTTCATCATGGCCGCCTGCTGTGGATTGGCCAGATACCCGGCAGGCCCCGCCCCGTTAGGCCCTGATGAGGCCACACCCCCCGGTCCCCCGTGAGGTGGCTGGACTCCACCAGCCTGCCGTTGCAATCCAACCACACTTTCCTACAAACGCAAGAAAGGAGAGATGATCAGACAGGGTAAAACAGATGATTCACTTCATTTTCAGTCATTGAATTACTGACACCTAATACATTGCTTCTTGCATGTAATTACAGATTATTTTCAGGGTGAACGGTCATGTAATCTCCAGCCACTGGGGAATGGCTTCATTGGTACAAAATGAATATATTACATACAGTACACTACTGTTCAAAAGTTTGAGGTCGGTATGATTTAAGAAACTAATACTTTTATTCAGAAAGGATGCATTAAGCTGATCAAAGTTACAGTAAAGCCATTTATGATGTTAGAAAACATTTCCATTTCAAATAAATGCTGTTCTTTTCAAACTTATATCAAAAAAATAAATAAATAAAAAATGCATCATGGTACCAAAATATTAGGTGCCGTTCACACAGAACATGTTGTTCCATTCCAAATGCGCTACTTTCCCATTGTCTTTTTTATGTAAACAAATGCAGCCTTGGTTAGCCTAAAATATTTTCTTTAAAAAAACATCACTGACCACAAACTTTTGAATGGTAGTGTATCATACAAATTTATGTTCCCATGTAAAAATACCTTTAAATCTAATACAGCAGAAAAAACTAAGTAAATGCATGTGTCCTTTCCATACTCAGACTTTTTACAGTGTAATAAATTAAACTGAGTACACTTGTATCAAAATTTGTTTACTCAATGAACAGAAAAATAAAACCTCAGAAGAACAAATTTCTCAAACATGGTACACCAAAGATAACAGGAGCTGTGGAGACCTTTTTTTTGTGTGTGAGGTACAGTAAAGGAAAAGATACCCTTCTCTTTTGAGTAGTGGCTCAGGTAATATAAAATGACCTTTAATACACTTGAAATAGACTGTGGTCTGAGATCCACGACAAAGAGTCATGAGACCCAGACTCTAGATGTTTATGGACTTATTATAAGATTTGAAGACCAGGACAATCAGACTAAGACACCAAGTAACTATGTTTTTTTTAATTGTCATAGGACCGGTCTGAGATAGGACAAAGGAATGGTATGCAGAAGGAGGGGTAGGGGGTTCAAACTGTTGCAAACTGGATTTGAACTAACATCGTCCACACAAGCACCACATAGATTAATGTGCCCGAGCACATTCACTGACCGCAAGCCCACGACTGCAAACATTTTATTTGAACCATCCTTTCATGAGGCTCTTAGAACAGTATAAATAATGAGGCACAAACATGCACACGCCACAGGAGACTGTTCAGATAAATCTAGACCAGACCGGTCAATGAGCACAAATCTGTGTGTAGACAGCTGGATCTCTTCTGTTAACCAGTCATGCTGTCCAAACGAGCGCTGATCCGCACGTACGTATCCTTGTTGAGGCCGGAAAGGCCAGAGGGGGGCAGTGTTGATCTTTTTTCCCCCTTTTCCTACTATCTCTCACTCCCTCTTTTGAGTCGTCATCTATCTCTATTTCTTCCACCTCTGTGCCCATGTCTCCATTCCGTTCTCAGTCTTTCCCTCCTTCCTCCACATTTCCCTTTACCTCCTCTCTTTTTCTTCTTTCGCCCTAACCACCTTACATACTCTTTTTCATTATGATCCCTTCATTCCCCCTCTCCCTTCTGCTCTCTCTGCAGATGGCTTAATCATGAGTGGTGTAAAAGATGTGTCTCCTTCTTCCTGCCGGATAATGTGTGTGAGCCAAAGACTCCTCAGCAGAGCATGGAAAGAGAGAGAGAGAGAGAGAGAGAGAGAGAGAGAGAGAGAGAGAGAGACTCAAATGACAGAAAAAAAAACATTAAAGAGAGGGAGGGAGAGAAAAAAGAGAGAGAGAGAGAGAGAGAGAGAGAGAGAGAGAGAGAGAGAGAGAGAGAGAGAGAGAGAGAGAGAGAGAGAGAGAGAGAGAGAGAGAGAGAGAGAGAGAGAGAGAGAGAGAGAGAGAGAGAGAGAGAGAGAGAGAGAGAGAGAGAGAGAGAGAGAGCGAGAGCAGGTAGCCAGGCAACAGTGGCTGTAATGTTGAGCAGATGGTGCTCATAGGAGCCATGATGGACGACAGCGGGCAGCAGCCGAGAGAGAGAGAGAGAGAGACCGAGGCCGAGAGGGAGAGCAGCGTAAATTAAGTCTCTCTCTTTTATCCTCACTTCCTCCTCTTTCTGTCTCTATCACCGATTCCATCTCCATCTTTTTTCCTTAGTTCACACGTGTGTGAACCACTCTTGATTCTACTGTTCTTGCTTGGTCATCTATCTCTCTAACTAAACTCTCAATCATAAAGATTGCTGAAATAGACTGTACAGGAGGATCAATGCAAATACAGCAAGAATGTTTTGTATAATATCACATGACCAAAACATTGTCCAAAATTTGACAGAATGATTATTTAACTTCAAAGTGTTACTGAAAGGTGTATCATGTATTTTCTGCATCGCAAGCAACTCAAACAGGTTTCCAGAACATGACCACTGCTCCTTTAGGAAAGCAGGTAGCCCCGCCCTAAAACCCATGCCATTGGTCAAGCAAGAAACAGACCTGTTCAATTGCTCAATCAAACAGCAGAGAAAAACAATCATGTTTTGAAAGTAACTGAACTTGCACTCTTCAAAAAAAAGTCAAGTTTTAGTTGTGTGGATGTTCAAAAGATGGGCAAAAAAGTTGAGAGAATATTGAATATATTAATTTGTGTTTTGAAGATGAATGACTGTCTTATGGATTTAGAACGACATGAGGGTGAGTAAAGGCCCGTTCACACCAAGCACGATAACTATAAAGATAACGATAAAGATAACTATATATGTGTCCACACCAGCGACCGATAACGGTCTTTTTATTCTAAGCACGCGCGCGCCCGGATGATCCAGATCCATTTTAAATGCGCGAGACCTTTAAATTAGAATGGATTCTGATTGGCTGTCAGTGTTTTATCGTTCGACAGCTGGAAAAAAAACGTTCTGAAAGTGATCCCAACGATATCGTTCCTCATATCTTTATCGTTATAGTTGTGGTGTGAACTCTGTTATTCTTTAATATGGAGAACGATTTTTAGAATTGTATCTTTATCGTTATCTTTATAGTTATCGTCCTTGGTGTGAACGGGCCTTAACTGATGACAGAATTCAAATTTTTGGGTGAACTATACATATAAGTATGAGAAAGTATTTTAAACTAAAGTGTGTAATTTTTTGTACTACTAGCATTACCAAATGGAAATGCTAAAGTATTGACTTCAAACAGGTTTCCTGAACACTCCCCCCATCTGTCATTGGTCAGGACAAACATAGTCCCGCCCCAAACACACATCAATGGTCGAGCAAATGTTGCTGTTGTCAGGCTGGTCAGGACTCAAACAGACGGAACAATGTTTTGATAGTGCCACATTTACACTTTTTGGGGAAATCAACCAACAAATGACTGACTTACAATTGTCATATACATTAATCTGTGATAGAAGTAGGTATTTTAAAATCCAACACACTCTGAGCTTTGTGAAAGCATTAAGTGTGAGGGTTTACCAAAGGCACCAAGCAAACATAAACAGGCAAGACTATCTGATGATTGTGAACTCTAAAGCTCATCTTCAATTGTTAAAGGTGTTGGAGGATGCACAAAGCAGCTCACTGCAGTTTGCACAGAGCAATACATAGTGTGATACAGATAGCCGGAGTGATTGCTTTCATTGATCTCATGCATACACACACACACAAACACACATTGATTACCCAGTAGTGAGCCTTGGCCCAGATCAGGCACTAATCTGAGGGGTTTGCTCACAACATCCCCTCTAATAATACACTACGCACCAACACACGGTCCTCATGAGGGCGTTCGTGTGTGTGGGTGGTGATAGTAGTGACTGGCCAATTCAAACAAATTCAAGCTATGACATCTTAAACGTGTTAAAGAATTTTGGCAATGCCAAAGACGATGCATAAATGTAGCTTCGGCTGATCATTTGCAAGTTCAGTCTCAATATGGCATAAAAGACTCGAGAGAGGAAGTTTGAGCTGCTCTCTACTTGTTGAATAATTTTTTTTTTAACGGCCAATGGCTGATATCTAGAGAGAGCATCTATCTATCCGTCCATCCATCCGAATCAAACCTGTGACCACAGCATTGCAAGAGCCATGCTCTAATGTTACTCTCATCATTTTATTGTTAAGGATGCTTTTTAATGTCTCAGATCATGACAATGAGCATGTATGTAGCCTAACTACTACTACTTCAAAGTAGGCTTGATTAAACAGACTGATGAACTGAAATAACGCTATGACAAAGGTGTGGAGGGGGTGTAGTCTATCGAATTCTCCAGGTGCTGCTGCTTCCTTTATCAGATTATATGTTTGAATATCAATCACGTCACACCTACTGAGAGCAAACAAATGAGAGACTGGCAGGCAGAGGATCACCGACAGAAGGCCAAAACCAAGAAATCTACATCCCAAATCGACCACAAACAAAAGCATATTTTCAAAATATCCTTACATCTATTGGTGCAATGACCAAGAACAAAGCAATGCTAAAGTAGTCGTTCTTTTGTTCTCAAAATCTAGATAACACACCTGTTACAAGATAGGACTGTCCATGCTGTAGCCCACCCCCTCATTTCCCACTCTTCCATCCCTTTTTTTTTCCATCCACAAACTCCACCTCTCTCTACCTCCAACCTTTTGCCCTCCCTTCCCTCCCCATGTTGTGTTATCTCTCCCAGTTTCTATATTCCCTTTCTCCATCCATCTATTCCACCGCACAGAGGACATTAGTGGTGGCCGTAAAGCCATATTTCTGTCTACAGCTCAATTACAAGCACGCGTGCTCACGCGTGCACAGGTTCAGCGTCAGTTCATTGAGCATTATGGATAGAAACCATCTGCAGCTATGCACACGGATTTATCCATATGAATCCCTAATAAACAATTGCGGTAAACGGATTGAAACGTCAAATGATGATGTTAACTCTCAGATTTCAGTTTGTGTCCATTCATCAGCCAAGCTGGGTGGGCATGTCTACTAAATTGGATCAGTCACTTAAAATAGCGTGAAACGAAATGAAATGATCGCTCTTGGAATGAGACGGGCGTTAAAATGCAACCGATACAGCGTCTGAATAAGGCTACTTGTTTTCATTGTTTAGACAAGTCTGCGACGTGAAATTGTGCATTGTTCTTTGGCTACGCCTCAAAGTTTCAGAAATAA